>NW_008824357.1:91865-106237 GCF_000699105.1 Pygoscelis adeliae | reverse complement strand
TGAGAGCCTTGTAGCCTCCCTTGTTTCAAGCTGAATTCAAATGAGACTGAATTAGAGAAGGAAGAACTGGAAACATCAGTCAGCTTGAGCTCCTGAAGAGGAATATATTCAACAATGTCGATCTCTCTGCCCAAGCTTATGTAACGAGGAGAGCTGCTTGGCTGGCTCTGAAGAGCACAAAATAGTGCATTTTGTAATGCATATGCCAGAGGAGGAGGTGTATATAAAAAGCTCGTGCAGCTAACTGGTGCTTGTGAGGCCAGGGGAATGTCCTGCAGACAGATGCACGGACAGGGTAGACTAAATTGACAGAAGGCAGAGCCAGAGATTTTTAAATCCTTTCTTAGTGCGTTCACATTAGTGCCGGCTGCCGTAGACTTGAGGAAAACAAAATGCAAGCAATTCCAGAAGGCAAGGATCCCGTGTTTACCAGGTCCCCGCGGCCCTGCAGGTGTTACACGGCAAGCTGGCTCCATAGACCGCTGTCTGCAGCAGCAAGGTGCTTCCACAGTAGGAGCAGGCTGCTCCACGGTGCCTGCAGATGCTCAGATAAATCTGGAAGGCGCTGCCTGGCCGGCCATTTCTCATGGGCTGTTTCTTGCCTCTGCGTATGGCCTTTGGCCCCTGTTGAGTTCCTGCAGGTGCAGATATGGCCAGTTGTTACTAAAATCTAGTAGGAACGTGTCAACCCTGTTACCCTGAGCTGAAAAGCATCCAACAGCATTATCAGTTCTGAACACTCACAAATCTGGACTCAGGTGTGCTAAAACAGAAGGGAGCAGGGGGAGAGAAATGTTGGGTTTGTCCTGTTTTTTGAGACTTTAAGGAAAACTTAAATTATGTTTTCAGCCTTTTTTCTGAAGACTTAGAGGCTATCATTTATCTAAAAAGAAAAAGGGGGGGTGGGATCCACAACAATGCTTTCTTAGGTACCAAAGCATGGCAGTGTTGAATTGGCAAGGCAGCTACTGAATTTTAGGAGGTCTCAGGAGGCAATCAAGAATAGCATGGTGGCCTTTGCCCCCACGTAGTTCAGTACGCCTTCAGAGTGTCTGCAACCAGGGCTGAAACTGTACAGCAACTTAGAAAGTTTCTCTCAGGGGTCCATTTCTGATCCGTTTGCTTGTCCTTTGTCCTTTTCTAAAACTGCACCATTGAAGTTTCCTCTCTCCAGCAAAGAAATACGGTATTAGGAAGAAAGATTTGCGAAAGCCATTAATCAAAGTGAGGGTCAACTGTGAGGGTCACGGGCCCTTTCAGCAGGTAGGAGGGAGAGCCCTGTGGTAAGCGCTGGCCCAGAGCGCAGCTCCGCGAGCGCAGCTGACGGGCAGCCGGCAAGCGCAGCGCCTTGTGCAACCAAAGGCACGGCACTTGGCACGACGGTTCGTGGAGGAGGGCACGCAGAAGCGCGGGGATCGGGAACTCTGCCGAGGACGGCATCCACGTGCTCAGCGATGGGGCTGGCACCGGCGTGGTCTTGGAGCAGCTAGTCCTTATCATCAGAGACCTCGATGCAGACCGAGCTGCTGTGGGAGGAGACAGCTGTGCGGGTCTTGGGCTGCGGGGAGTGCCCGGTGCCCCGCGCCGAGGCTGGGACAGGGCAGGGATGATCTCCATGCCCGCAGGAGGGGTGCGGTAGTGGAGGGTCTGTTTTGCCGTGGAAAGGAGCTGCGGGAGGAACTCGGCAGGCTGTGCGGCGTCGGAGATGATGGGAAAGAGAGCGATCAGATCTTCTCTGAGACCTTGCGCTCCGAGACTTGCCTGAAGCCCCAGCTGTACCTGAGGCAGTGCAGGCAGAATCTGTGCTTAGCCAGCTGGGAAACGGAGATTCCCATCGTGATGACACTGGAAGCTTGTGACTTCTGGCAATGGAAGCTTTTTTTACTGTGCGGGTGGGTCAAATAGGGGAAGAGGTTGCCCAGAGAGGTTTCGTGGAGTCTCCATCCCTGAAGATATTCAAAGCCCCATCGGACAAGACTGTGAGCACCCTGCTGTATCTTGGCCCTGCTTTCAGTAGGGGGTTGGACTAGACAATCTCTGATGGGGCCCTTCCAACCTCAACCGTTCTGTGTGATTCTGCCTGTGAAACTGTGGCCACCCTGTTACTGCAGGGTTTGGTGTTACTAATTAGCTAATTAAAGATGGCTCAGAACTCTCTTACGCATTATATTTAATGGATGAGATTATCAGTCAGGTTGCCCTGCTATGCTAAAAGAGTACAGGCATTGAGGGAAAAGGAAATACTTTTTATCAGCTTAATTTCTGTAATAAATTTCCTGTGCTGTTTTCCTTGCTGCTAGGGTGAGGGCTTAGTTTAAAACAGAGGTTGACTTTAAATTTAAGTAATGCTAGTCTTCTGTGGATTTTGTTTTTTATACAGATTACAAAGAAGGAAGAAAGAAAGAAATGCATCTGGGCTTATATCCAGTTGGATTACTGTCAACCACATCCAGCTGAGAAGGGAAAAGACAGATGTATTGATGGCCACTGAAATGAGATGGAACAAAAGACGACAACCTGAGCAGGGAAGAAAAGGTACTCTTTTAAAATGGTTGTGTTTTGATGGTGCGTTATTCTGGTCTTTCAGAGCTTCCTGCATACCCCTGTGTGCCAAGTAATCCCCCCTCCTTTTTTTTTTTTTTTTTTTCCTTTTTGCCCTCAGGACTTTCATTATTATTATTTTTTAAATTCTAAATTCAATTGTACTCCTTTCTTCTCAGCTGTCCTTCATCACAAGCAAAGTGGCACATTTTTAGACCTTTGTAACCTGCAAAAGCCTGCCGCTCTCCCCCGTTTTATAATCTGGAAGATGCAAAGCCCTGGAACCTAGGGTTTTTTGGTTGCATTGAAGAAAAGGCCTCTGGGTTACTTCCCTTTGCCTGTTGCGTTACGTTTTCTGTATGTACTTTGTCTTTTGGCTATTTTTTCTGCCATTGTGCGATCTGAGCTCACATACTGGAGTGAAAACGTAGTTTTTCTTCCCCGCAGTGTGCTCAATGAGTCACCAACCACACAGAGTTTTGACTGTTAGCTGACTTAACTGCCTAGACGCAAACGGAGATAGGTCCAGCTGGCAATGTGATGCCTGAAGGACTTCACACAGCCCAAGCCTACCTGTATGACGTTCGCTTAAATCATTTCAGTCCAGATGATCACAAGTATTTTGGTACCTGATTTCTATCATGATGGCAGGAACCAGTTGGCTGAACACCTTTAGGATCTGTCAGAACTCCTTCCTTGTTTTGCTGTAGAGATCTTCCAAAATAGTATGCTCTCTGGAATGAGATACAGTCTTGATTCTTCCATCTACCCATTCATATTTCTCTCTGTCCGTCCATGAAACAACAACCCACCCCAGTGCAACAAAAACACATCCCCAAAACACACGAACTCCAACCGTGTAGGTATAGGCTTAATTTTAGCTACAGTCTGATGTCCCTTTGATTTGAGTGGGTCACGAGCACACACCAAAGTACTTCAGTCCATAAGGGTCTACACAGAAATTTGTCTGCTGGGGTTTTAACTGTTGGCTCATTATTAGTCTTTGCCTTGATTTACCTAATTCTGTGTAATGGAGAAATTGATGCCTTCCTTTCTGATTGAGGCTCAGTATTTTATTTATGGAAGTCTCTCAACTGAAAGGTGCTGTGCAGAAGTGTAAAGTATTATTGTTATTTCTCTAAAGCATGTTGTCCATAACTCACAGCAAATATAGTTTATGAAACATGTTAGCTATGCAGTTTTCATTTTTCATCCTTATTTATTAATGCCTTTTCAGAGCACTTTAGATAAGTATTTGGAAACCTAGTTATAGGAAAGTCATATTTTGCACATTTCACTTTAACTGGGAAGAACATTGTTTTCTGATTTTAATCATAAAAATGAAATGCTCCTAATAGAGCAGAGAAACCCAATTTCCTCAAGAAGCATTTGCAGGCTGATCTGACTCAGATATTCCTGCGATCGCAGGAGAGTAATATCTTGGGCATGAGAAAATGTTCTGCAGTATACGTGAAACAAATATAGCTGTACTGGACAATTATGCGTTTAGCATCATTGACTTTCAACTAGATGGCTAAGATACTCTTTACTGTCCATTGTCAATTATTAACCTTCACAGCTACAGTGTTTTTTAATTCTGGGTGTAGGGTATGCATCAGACGGAGCACAGCGAAAGAAGGCAGCTGAAAAACATACCGTCCAGAGCACTGGAGCACGTACAAAATTTCATCGTGGCTCTGCTGACGTTGATTCAGTATTTGCAACTTGCTCCTTGCCTCCTCTTCTTCCTCCTAATTATTCCCCCCGTGAGCAGTCTAATGACTCAGAGGGGACAAACTGTGTAAGCGCTTTTGAGAGTCGGAGCTTCGTGGTGAACTTAGGCCGTAGCAGCGTGACAAAGTCCTACCATTTCAGTCCTTTGCTAGGACCGCTCCTAAATATAAAATAAACGCTGCTGGGTGCAGTGGAGTTATCAGTCTGGATTTACAATGCAGCAGAACTGCTGAGACCCGAATTTATTCTCCATCGCTTTGGAACGATCAGCTGGTGGAGGCAAGCAGTGCTCATAATGAAGAATACTGATTTCTCATTTTCTCCTGGATTGAATTCTTTTGTTCTCCTTAGCGTTTGTAATTCCTGGCCTTACAATATGATGTTTGTGCCAGACCCTCGGCTGGCATCGTCCCACACAAGCTACGCTGATTTACACCAGCAGTCATCTGGGCCCCTTGTGTATAAAAACATCCTGTGAGTAGAAGGGATTGCTGTTCAACGAAGGGTCAGGCACAAGAGCACCAGCTTCTTGCGTGTTTCTGAGGGGTTTAGACTGAAATTCAACGATGCCGTTCATTACATTTCTTTGGCCTCTTCTCTGACCATTATGTTTATACCTGTGATAAACTTGCCACCGCATTAACTCAAAGTTAACCTTGCTTTACTAGACATTGCTATGTCAACCATAAATAGATACGAGATACGGAGAAGGTACAAGAGCCCCTGCAGTGTTAAGCAGCAGGTTGTTCAGTTTACGGATTGTACGCAACTGAGATTTTTTTTTT
Organism: Pygoscelis adeliae; assembly: GCF_000699105.1. Classification (NCBI taxonomy): domain Eukaryota; kingdom Metazoa; phylum Chordata; class Aves; order Sphenisciformes; family Spheniscidae; genus Pygoscelis; species Pygoscelis adeliae. The sequence goes on along the minus strand of NW_008824357.1, from coordinate 101,177 downwards.
CCCCTTTCTCTCCCCCCACCCCTTCTTCACGAATCTGAACTAACATCGCTTGATTTTTTCAATATATATGCAAACAAATCACAGCAAGTGATTTCATGGTCAGTGCTAACAGAGTTCATTTGGAGTTGCGCGGCGGCACGTTTTGAGAGCAGGGAGATCGAACATAAAATCATACTGGCAACTTACAGCCATAACTGCTGAAGGATTAGGAAGCCTACGTGAGGACTGGAAGTTGCATTATGGGATCAGCAGCAAAGAGAAAGCACTTCAGGCAGTGCTTTCAAAAATGGGTAAGTAACTTTAGGAGCCTTTGAGTTTCAATTAGAGCTGTGGAAGGTTTTCCACCCGTGGTTTTTTTTGTTTTTTGGGGTTTTTTTTTTTCTGGCAAGGAATACAAGTTTGCAGGCACCGAGATACCTCTTGAATTTTTCTGTTTTGGTCGTTCTGAGGCGGATGTTTTATCTGGATAACTGTCTAATTTCTTGGGAAAACTTTCCGCTGATGTCCTTTTCAGTTGCCTGGAGTCATTCTTTTTTCTGTTTTCAGGAAAGTCCAGTTCCTCCATGTGCGTTCTGAGCACTTCTGTATTGAGGTCTGTTACTGATGAGTTTGCTGTGGTTTTGGGTGCCTTGTTGTTCTGTTGGTGGACTTGGTGATATCAAGCACAAGAAGTCGTGTCGCTTCCCAAATGCTTAGCTTTGAAAGCAGTAGCGTTTTGTAAGTTGCCCGTGTTGTGGGGTTTTTATGCCTTTCCAGAAATCTCACTGCAGGATACTGGGCAGGGCCCCTCTGGCTCCAGTTTGGGACTTTTTTTTTCCTCCCCTATTTATAGGTTCTACTTTTGGCTCTGTCGCTGACATTTTCATACTTAGGTAATAAGCTCTTTAAGATGGGAATTGGCTGCTGCTATTGGTTTGTTTGTATGCTGCCTACCGTGAGGATTTCTTATTGATCAGTCTTAACGCATTCTTCCAACAAAATTATTATTACCAATTATGGTGATTAGATCTGTATGTGCCTGGGTATCTTTCACGAAAAATTGGATTATTTCAATCTATCATAAAGAACTCTGAGATCAAAATAAAGCAGTGATTTGTCACTGCAGGGTATTAGTATTTCCATCTATATTGGCATACGTCTTTTGCAATATTCACAGAAATTGCATTCAATCTCTCTCCCGTGCAATGAAGTGCTAATGAAGCAAGTATATGTTCAAATATGGGATGGTGTCTTGTTGGAGTACTATACTGAGGAGATGAAATTTGGCTAAAAGTAGCGCACAGCATAGTCATTTTGTGTGCCTTTAGCGCAGTAAATATTTGTCCTCTGTTTTTAAAGGAACAAAGGCCCGAAGAAAAGGAAGATGCACATCATCAATATGTGCTGGAGCGTGCTTTTGATGCTGGTTTTGGTTCCATCATGTGCTGTTCCCTCCTGCCCTTTGTAGCCTCGCTTTACTTGTAAAATAGCCATTTTGTGTGACTTTAGTTATTGAATTCCATGTTGATGCTCCTTTTCCATACAGGTATTTTCCCCTCAAACCTTCCCAGTAATCACGCTTCGATGGCAGTTTGCGTTTGCATCATATGCGAGTTCCAGTCTGTGCTTTCCCATTGGTTTTCTTTTTTCTGTCTGAACTAATATAAGAAGCAATAGTTCATTTTTAAAACGTTTGCAGGGTATTTGTCTTATTGGGCGTGATTAAAAGAAAGCGGCATAATTGACTCGGTGAAGTAAACGCTTGAATCTGCTGATGCCCTAGCTCTTTGTAGACAATTCAAGTTATGTGTGGAGTTCACAGCAAGTCGCCTTAAAATCTGAATACTTAGGGTCCAACTTCAGCACTATATAAAATTAGGAGATTGATTTAAACCGGCTGATAGTTCCTTACTCTGAGGGCAGTGGTTTTCTGGCACTTGCTGTCACAGGGGGTTGCAGAGGCAAACGGTGTTGGACGTTCAAACAGGGATTACACAAATTCATAGACAGTGGGTACACGAGTGAGTGCTAGAAGAGCTGTTTGATACAACAGTTCCGGATGCTGTGGAAATGTGAGGGGAACAGACCAAAGAAGTGGCTTGATTTGGACGTTCTGCCTAAATAGCATCTCTCAGTGCCACTCAGAGGCAGAACTGGTCGCTTCCACTGGACCGGGAATCAGAGCCTGTAGGGTGCTCCGTAAGCTTTTATGTCTAGGATATATCTCAGTATAAAGAATTTTGGTACATCTCTACAAACGTGTTTTTTAAAAAAAAAAATGCACATATGAGAATCTTATGGGAAAATTGTCATAGAAGCAAGTAATCACTTGAATAAAATCGTACTGTTTTATTTGGGAGGGGGTGATTTGATTCTAAAGTGAAAATGATGAACCCATATCTCCCCAAAACAGCCATTTAAGGTATATGTTATGATACCTATTATGCTCTGTAAAGTCATTAAAATGATGACTTTCAGACTGTAAAAATTTTCATTGTAGTATATAGCATTAGGCAGTAAAGACGACTGTGTGAGGCAGAATGCGCACCACACAGGGAAGATGGGTTCCAGAAAAATAACAAAGGGAGGGCAGCACTGGGACCCTTGAAAAAGGCAGACGTTTAAAATGGCATTCCCAGGGAGAAGGGAGCGGGAGAGCGATCTGGTGATATTCTAACCGAGGAATTACTGAAAACGCTGGGTTCGGTTCTCTCATCAGCTTGGAAAGACCCGAACTCCCACGTTCTGTGTCACCGAACAGTGGCTGTGCGGGGCGGAACCAGGGGGTCAGGGAGCGGGAGGAGCCGTGGCCGTGGCCAGGACATCCTGCTCGGGAGGGACAATCCGCGGTTCCGGCACGTTCTCCAAATTATTTCTGCTTTCTGTCACTTGACAGCTTACACAAAAGGCTGAGTCATGCCTCCTCTTGCGGCTTCTTTTTCCCTGACAGGATAGAAAAAACACCAAACACGCCACCATAAACTATTTGTGTGAACCAGTATGGGTGATTCTTCTGCATCCAATGCTGAGCAACCCGTATTTTCTAGCTGAACGTCGCTCAGTGCTAATGCATGTGAGATGGAGAATGTTAATTTGACATAGTCATGACTTTTTAAAGACCTCCATAGATATTATTTAATACGCAAGTTGGATTTTGTTTTTGTCTTTGCCGGTGTTCAAAGAATAATAAAATTGCATAAGTTCTAGGTTTTTTACAGAAGGAATTATTTGCTATACCATGGTGACATGCATTAAAAGTTAACAGACAATATCTTGCAAGATTTACTGTAGGAATCTCACTGCTTCTCCATTTTGAGCTATTGGGCAGAAATGAGAATTATTGCTAGGTATGATGAACAGCAACAGTATCTTGTGATAAGTTTGGCCATAACTCAACATTTACTGCAGGGCACCACTGCAATGATAATGCAAAGGAAATTAATCTCTGGCCCTGGTTAAACGAATGCAAGCATGAAAAGACTAGCACAAAGGCGCCTAGCACTCACACAAGGATCAGCCATTAATAAGCATATTTAAAAAGAGATTCTTTAGTCAATAAATGCTGTGCACCTCATCTTTAGCTCAGATATGAGCAGAAGGTGGAGAACTTAACTGCTGCCTAAGACCCCGATAGTCTAATCCAAAAAAATTCGCATGATCGCAGGGAGGATGGAAAAGACTCCGAAGTCACGTGAAGGCTTGGCTCTGGATGAAGTCAAGCCATGGAAATCTGTAGTAAATCCCTGCACCGAGAAATTGTCAACTTAGACAATGAAGTCAACGTGGTGGAAGAAGGGGTCGTTACACTCATTAAGAGACGGGGAGTTACTCTTAGGCACTTAGTTTAGTGAGTTAGTCTCCTGTTCCGAAGGGCATGTCTCTTTTCCCTGACCGGGAAGGAATTACCGAGGGCCTGGGTGGCTATTTGGCTGACTGTGCTAGGCTTTTAAAGTGGGGTGGTAGGAGCAGTCTGTTAAGCGCTATGTCTGCGTTTATCAAAGAACGTGTCAGGTCCAGGTTCTGAGGCCAGTTCTTGCGAATAACTGTCCAGTAACTTCAGACCGTCCTCTCCTGATGTGTTACCTTTGGACTGAAGCAAGGAGATTCCCTCACCTAAACAAGTGTGGCCAAGGCTTATCTAACACTTGCGAGATTAGGTTGCCGCTCTAGTTTGGAAAACTTTGCTGCAACGTCCTGGCCCTGTTTTGGGTTTTGCAGCACAGCCCACTGAGATAAAACCGCTCTCGTTCCGTGTTCCACCGCCAGGCCAAACTCCTCTTCTGTCTGTTCGTGCCTACAGATAGGATGCAAAATTAATCTTTACATGTGCTCATCTCCTCTAGATTCTCTTTTTTTTTTTTTCCCCTCTTCATTCTTCTGTGTTTGTAATGTTTCTGAATGAGCAGAAAAACCAACCAGGGCATCATTTCATCTCTTTCTTTTTTTCTGAAATAGAAATTAGCATGCTTCTCCACAGTTTCCAGGCAGGCATTCCACCCCTTGAAATCTCCTTTGAAAGAAATAGTTCTGGGGATTGTGTATAGTAAGGGTCACAAACGTGCCTGTCTTCTGCAAACCAAGAAACCGTGATACAGTGATTGGCATATAATCAGTTATCAACTACGCAGGTTTTATCAGCAAAGCGTGCATGAGATGGTTCCTTAGGTGGAAATGTACTTGTTCAACTGAGACACATTTTATGGACCGTGAAAGATCTAAGTTAGATTTTTCAGGAGAGGGTGAAGGAGAGAAGGAGAAAGCAACCATCAGTAATTCTTTTCATAGTCTTTTTGTATAGCACTAAATACCAACTGTGAAATATCAAAAAGAACTTGGCCATATAGTGAACCAAGTTTGTGGAGAAGAATTTTTTTTCTGGCCCTTCATTGGAGCTCAGAAGTTGTTTAATTTCAGGCTTTGTCGCTGAAATTCAGGACCGGGAGTGAATCTTTGTCTCTTTTGGCCTCGTCGCTTCATCTATAGAATACAAATCGTGACTGGTTTGGGGGTGTTATGGGTGTATATTTAAACGGCGTGTTGTGTGGAGCAAGGACTACCTCATTTCACAGACGACTCGGCTTAGGAAGCCCGTGGTAAGGGGGAGCCCTGATCCTGCTTGGAACGGGCAAACTTTGTGGAGGAGTGAAGGCTTTTAAGCGTTGTTCTGAAGCACAGCTTTTTTTGAAGGCAGAGGATGTGTTTAATACGTTAGAGAATCACCATCGTACTTCCCCCCCCCAGTAAATATCGTAGATGGAAATAGTTAATGAAGACAAAAAAAATTGCAGCTATCTAAGGAATTATCAAGTTTTCCGTACTCCCAATAGTCTCTCTGAAACCTATCTTATTTAAAGTCTTTGATAAATTTAGCAAAGAAGAACCGTGCCTAAAATGATGTTCTTTTTCCTTTACATCAAGCAGCAGAAATATAACTGTAGCTGCTTATAGGCGATCAAATATAGTAATAATTAGTGTTTAAGTGCTAATTTACATTTATAGACAGTCATTATGTAGGTCTGTTCCTGCAAGCCGGGAAAGAAGTGTGGGAGGGAGTACAGCTGATGAAAATCTAAGTAGCCTGACTGATTTCTCAGGAGCTGCACAAGTTTACACTAACTGAAATGTGCCCCACTGAAGTAAGTGCTTATATTTTCAGGAATACCTGCTAGTTGTGAATAGCCCGTCGGAGGGGAAAGGGCCGGATTTTGGCAAGCTCTGAGCACTGTGTAGCTGCCACGGGGAGATGCTGACGGCAGAGGCGGGATTCCAAGTGCTGGAGCCAGGCTTTTGACCTTTCTGGAGTTAAGAAATATTTGGAAACGTTTCCGATTCAGCCTAGAAGAAATGAAAATCTTGATTCGTCTGATGTAGCGTATTTCCACCGAAGTTCGTGGGTCCTCACTGATTGCTTCAAACAGACGGCCCAGCCTGCCGAGCTGTTTTCAGAATGCAGTTCTGCAGCTGGTTCTTCCCTCCACCAGCCTTTGGGGGTGGTCAGCCCACGTTTCTGTTTAAGTGAAGCGCCGTGAACTCCCTCATCTGAGGTTTCTCTTCCTCACGTAACTCTGTTGGTTTTGCTTTTTCGCTAGGACCCCTTGCCAGTACAGGGGTTTTCAGTGAATTGACTTACCGAGACCAGTGGGGGTCTGAGCTCTACCCTTGGCTCTGTCACACGACTCATTGCGACTTCACCTGAGCCTCTCCATCCCCCTTTGAGTCCTATCAAGTGAGGAGAATGCTTTTTCACACTATTTAGCCGTCTTATTTATTGAGCTTTTTGGAGTAGGGACCGTCTCTGAGTTTGTGCGCGCTCTCAGCTGAGATTTTTAACTCCAGTAATGCACTGACTGACAGCAAAAGCAGCCTGGAGTTCCCAAGTACTTGAAATGAAGCTATAAAAGCTGTAAGATCCTTTTCCGTGTCCCGTGAAAAACAACAGCACAGTGGGTGACCGAGACCATTGTGGTAATACAGTCTCTCAGCACTCGAACAATTGGGGTGAGCGGCGTGAACGAGAGCGGTGACAGCTTCTCTGACCAAGAGCAGAGAGCAAGTGGGGTCAGCACCAAAGCAAGCCCGGTGGGGCTGATGTTCTAGCATTGCAGCCCGCGCAGCTCTCCTTGTAAAGGGCAAGCTGAGGTCAGCGTGGTTAGACTGCACTTTCAACAAATTGCCAGCCGGTAAAAGACTCGGAGATGGAAAGCTGGATTTCAGGCGTGTTAGTAAAGACAGACGCTCATGTTCTCTTTAATGGGCTTCTCTAGACTACCCATCTCCTAAAGATCACCTGCGAAACGTCTTCTTCTGCTTATTACTTTATTTTCTGCCAGTGGTACTCATTTTTCCTGGCACCAAGTCCTTCCTGAGTGTTATTACCTGAATTGCTGTATATTGCAGCTATAAACCGGTTGCCTGCCTGGATGCTCTCACAGTAAAAGGGACCCTATCCTGCAAAGGGGGCCTCTGTCCTGCGGCTTCGTCCCAGGAGGGTTCACACAGCTGCCTACCGCTGGGGCCTCAAAAGTAACTAGCTGAGAACCGAGGCGGCTGAGCACATAAAGAAGGAAAAGAGGAGCCAGGATGATTTTGTGGCTGCTAATGCAGGAAGCTCTCCTCACTGAGAGCATCGGCGTGTGCATCAGTGAGCTCCTGTTGAAAACTCAAGGGAGTCCAAGCTGGTCAAAGAGAGTCCTAGTACTCAAGCAGGACAAAAGAGGCTCTTAGCTGTTGCGGAGGCACCCCTGGGCACTCCCAGGGGGAGAAGTTATTAAGAGTTTCTTAGTTTATTGCTTTTTTATTTCATTTCTGCATTCGGGTTACAAAGCAAAATTGTTTGGGGGACTAACCTAAACCTGAGGCACTGTTTCAAGCTTTCCTGCAGATTTCCTCTGTGATGTTGGGCGAGTCATTTAGTTCTTTTCTTGCAAGCCCTAAAAGAGGGATGAAAATATTCCTCTTTTCACAGGAGGATCTGGGTCCTGTGGTTGTGATGACCAGAGGAGTATCTTAATTTCTTACTTGTTTATTGGGAGCAACCGAGGACAGATATAACTGATGCAGATTTGTTACTGGCAGCTGTAATGATACCACGTCCTTCCATTCCCTCCTCAGTTTGCGGGACTATACGTAATGAATGCACAAGAAAACAAGGGGCAGCCTTGCACCTCAAACCTGAGGAACTGTTAATATACTCGAAACAAAATGGGTGGCCTCAAGCAACAGATATGTAAAGGCTGCCTCGGAAATGCTTTACAGCATCGTATGAATACTTTAAGAGCTCTTCAGAGCACAGTCAGTGTGACAGGGCTTTTTGGAGATCTTTTCTTTGGAGGCATTTGTCATGAACCTCGGAATAACGCATGATGCACTTGAAGAACCAAGGGAGTTATCTACTGAGTTTCAAAGGAGAGCTTTTTACAATTACAGCTGCTCATCGGGCAGGCTACAGGCAGATTACAGTGTCTGAGTGAATGGCTGATTGACTGTTCTCTCACAGGTTTCTTGTTCGAGAACCTGTTGAGAATAGAAGAATTGTACGTACATCTATGCTGAGGCTCCAACAAGAACGGAGATGAGCTAGGTCCCCCCTTTCCTTTTCGGTGCACGCTCTCCCAGTTTACAAAACTGCTTGCTTTTACTGTCTCATCCTTGAATGAAAATTTCAGCAGCCCTGGGCGAGGAGGAGTAGCAGGGTCTAAATATTACAAAGGGATCCTCTGAGCTCTTGTACATATTGTGATGCCTTGATGAAACAAGACTTGAGGATTTGTCCGGGAGACTCTTAAACATGCAGATTTGCATTTTTTAAATTAAGTCTGTACAGTATGGGTTAATGCATGCTTAGGCAGACATTGCAGGCAGTGTTACAGCAGAAGCAGAGACCAAAATGGGGACTAATAACACCTTTGTAACATTTTAAAAGGAAATTGAGAGGCTTGTGTTTAAATTTTTTAAAAGCTCATGTCCCATGTTTGTAGGCGGCTTGTGGCCAGATGCAGATAGGTACTGGTGGTTCTTACAAGCCTGGAAACCCATTTTCCACTGATTTCGCCATCTGCAGTCATGCAGGTGAACCTGTACTGAACGTTAATCGGCTCCCAGCTGGATACCTGCTTCACTCTGCCATTCATTTCGGTACGTTTCGTCTGTACCCAAGCTGTGTAGGGCAACCCCAATCCAGCAGGGAAAGCGAGAGCGGTGTAGAAAGCTTGCACCCCGAAACACAGGTCTAGAGCCTCAGCTAGCAGGACTTGGCAGAGGCACCGCTGACTACCGTCGTCGTCCTTTGAAGCCTTGTTGAAATCAGTGCAGCTAATACCAACCAGCGCAATCAAATGTTTGGCCAGTCAAAGCAAACCTGTTTGCTTTGCAGTGAGCCAGCACACAGGCTGTGCCTGGAAAGCACTTCTTGCACCATTTTCTGTAGCTTTGGAAGAGGAAATGGCATAAGTACTTAAAGGGGAAATCTGTGGAGAACAGCTGAGGAGCTTGGGAAAAGGTAGACTCTAGAGATTTTTTTTTTTTTAATCTGTTTTATTTTAGTAAGGGAAAATATTGAACAGATTTTTCTTGCAGATTCTTTTTTAAATCATGTTTGTTTTCCATGTTCAAAGATAAGCCCAACTGGCTACCAAAGATGCTCTGTTTCTCTTCTGGACTAGCGATAACCCTAGCTATTATCACCCTGACTTTTCCCATGTGGCAGCAATACAAACCATGTAATTATCTAAATACCTCTCCCCTCTCCCTTTTCCTATCTGTTCTGGTTGTATCTATGCTTTGTTAAAGATTTTTTTTTTTCCTCCTTTCTTCATGCTAATAGCTTTGCAGAGT
>NW_008824357.1:71293-91847 GCF_000699105.1 Pygoscelis adeliae | reverse complement strand
GTTCTCACAAAGAGCGTGGGCTCTCCTTGCACTGGAGAAAAAAGACCTCCGTAAAAGCCGTTCGTCCAGGAGCAAAAAGCGGTGAGTCTGGGAAACCATCTAGTCTTTTCTGTAGTGTTTTCCTTAGAGCACGGAGGGAATTTTAATTTGCTTGACACCATTATCTTTGTGCTGTCTGACATGTCATCTCAACTTAAATAAGGGAAAAAATGGTAACACGATCCAAAAATTCTAGTTCAGGATCTGGGGAGAGGCAGAAGGAGGGGAGATATTTCCAGAGAAATCCGTCGTCGAGGGGACTCGGAGGCGACGCGTTCTCAGAAAGGCGAGAAAGTTGGTTGAAGTAAGTGGGAGAGCTGGAAATGGTGCCCAGATTCTCTCGCTCCCCCATCAGCATCCCGCGCTCCGGACTGTCTTCACTCTTCAGTATTTGCAAGCTACGGCTCGGTCCGCCCCGTACTGGACCAGCGATGGGAATCACAGTCTCATTTTTCAAACAACCTTGCCTGCGTCTGCATAAAACTTAACCATGTGAAATAAACCTAACCAAGGCCCTTGATAGCCCCGGGAAGGCTATTTATTAACATCGCGCTATGTGTGCGATCCATGTATTGCGTACACGCGGTATGTAATTAAAAGTCTTAGAGCTGTAGCACTCCATGATTAATGCCTTTGGTAGGCACTTCGGCTCCTAATACTAATAGGAAGTGACTTGCTCTAAACCGCGAGTGGTGCTCGGGTACCTCAGGAGTAATAAAGGTTGCTCTAGGCATATTGCGTGATTCCTTGACTCATTAATTATAGCTGCCCAAAGTGGAAAGTTTATAATTAAACATATAGTTTACTCTTCTACTTTTGGATGAAGTAAATTAAGGTAATTAGATTTCTTTTCGATTAAGCATATGGAGCCGTTTCCAAAGCGCGCAGGTGCGTGGAACGAGGAGGTTACTGTGCAAGGGATTTTGTCTTGAGCTCATCGGAGATCCAGTGTGGAATGATGTCATCTTTATAATCAAACTCATTCGGTTTAATTACCTTTATAGGCGGGTTTTGACTCTTAAAAAGGAGAGGTACAGCGTGAACAGGCAGCTTCACTTGTTTGGCAGGAACCAGTTGGGATGAAGCCAGCCCCACATCCCTTACTGATAAATTGAGTTGCGGATACGAGTTTTTGAACTGAAAATATCAGAATACGCAATTAAAAAAAATAAATTCAGGTGTGTTCCAAAGCAGACACGTGTAGTTAAAAGAACACGGGTTAATAGTGGCATGTGTTAGGCATATGTTAAGCATATTGTATGTTACCTGTTCATAGGCACTGCGCTGATATCTGAACGCTCACAATCTCTGTGTATGGTAGGAAAGTATTAGCTCAGCTTTAGAAGGAAACTGAGGCACGCAGGCTTAAGTCACTTCTAGTTCACACAGGAAATTTTAGCAAGGAATTGATCCTGAATCCTAGGCTAGTGCCCTTAACTTTGGGCAACTCTTTTTACCTGCTGAGATGAGCATTTGTTGATTTGAATAAAACAAGAATAGAGGGACTAACTGGAAACCCTGTGGATTGCAACCCCTCCTTTTCATTGCAGGTTTTCCGATTGCTTTGTAAGAGTGAATCTGCAGCAAACAAGACAGCGTTACTGAAAGCTTGGCTTGGTGGGTTTGTTTTGGAATTGATGTTATAAAATGAACGAGCGCTTTGTGTTATTTTCCATTGCCAACATCGAGTCCCCCTTTCCTTCATATGCATTTAATTCAGCACAGACTTACATAGAGATATACATATTTTTGTGCTTTTGTACACACACACACGTACATGTCTGAGCGTGAGCAGGTTCCCTCCATGTGGAATTTTGTGGTTCAGCCTTCTGTGGAGTGTTCCGAGTTGCAGACCCAAAGCACAGAGAGCTATTTGCACAGGGTCACACAGCTAGTTGGTGGAAGGCAGAAATAAATGATGGGGCCCTTGGTAGCTCATATCTCGTTGTGAGTCTGGTCCTCCCTTCCATTGCCAAGAGCTTTTATTTGTGTATTGTCTGGAACTTTGAGGGTTGTAGCTCCGGTGTTTCTGATCTGGGTGCAATTGAGTCAATAGAAGTCAGACTCATTAATCCTGGCCTGCGGCAAGTCTTCGCGGCTGAGAACAGTACAAAATGTCTCCTAATGACTCAAGTAGGGATAGTATGGAAATAAAGGATTCTGAGTACTTAGACTTCATGAACGTGTGTGACGGTTTGTTTAGTGTCATCTCCCCCCATCGGTTTTTGTTCCCTGTTGTAGGCAGATATGAAGTGTGTATTGATTACTCGGAGAGCACTAATGGCATTCGTTTCTGTGCAGAATTAAACTTGACATATACATAATAATGACTTTGCCAGGTTCTGCCTTTAATGAGCTTTTCCAGGCCCTATTTGCAACTCTGCGAGGGTCTTTTCTGCAGCTTATTTTTATGAAAACCAAAGATAAAGCGCATTGAGCGAGATTATTCAAGTGGTACTTTGGTGCCTGCATTGCTCCGCACCCATCTCTGGAAGACGCCCCAAATGCAGACAAGGGAAGCTGGTGCAGTTGTCTCCCATTGCTGTGGGGATTTAACTCTGCCACTGCAAACCGTTGCCTCTCCAGCGCAGTCACAGTGCCCTGAGGTGCCTACGTTGGTGGCTACCTCTCCGCCGCTGGAAGGGTGACAGATTCCTCCCCTCTGCCAGGCCTTCGTTACCCCAATGTTCCCTGGCTTTGGCTAACACAAGCAGTCGGCATCTACTTTGTGAGAGCACAGAATGAGGACAGAGCTCATTTCGCTCTTTCTCCCCCTGCATCTGCACCGCCCTAAGCACCTTCTGGTAATTGGCTGTCTGGTACAGGAGGCCAGAGCCGAAAACGTCGCAGTTAGGGGTGGCATTTGTCCTCATGATAGTGCCAGCAAAGCCCTACTGTTGCTATATAAAGGAGCAGGCACTGACATGGGCTGGAGTATCCATCAAAAGCTTTGTTCCAATACATGTCCTCATGGAGTGGAAATCAAAGGCACTCTCTTTATCTGAAGGTCTCTAAAAGGGATCTGAAACATCAATTTCTGTTTTCAAGTGAAGCAGGAGCGTCACTTTGGCTTTGTGCACAAACCTTATCTCGGTTTCCTCATTGAGCAGAAAAAAACCAGCTCCCTATATTTTATTTCCTTGAGGCAGGGAAGGAGAGCGGTTTTGTTGCAGTTGGCTTGTCTCGGAGCGTTGGAGCTAGACGAGGAGTCCCTTATGTTGTTTTGCCCGGTATCGCTAGCACTGAGGCTTTTTTCATTTCATATCTGGGCACACACAGTCCGCCGTCAGCCTCATCCTGCTGTCCCCCTGTTGTGTGCTCCCCTTCGCTGCACCAGCTCTCCGTTACCTGCAAGCACAGGCGTTTCTCTTGCATCGGGGATTCTCTTGAACCAAGAGCTGGCATCAGTGTTTGTTCTTCAACATGAGTAGCCGGGCTGGGAATTGTGAATTTTGAACTACTCTCAACTCTCTTACCTCTGGGCCAGGTTATTTTTCATTGAAAACACTCAGAAAACTGGCTGCAGATGCTAAAATAAGACCTAGAATAGACTCATAGAATGGTTTGGGTTGGAAGGGACCTCTAAAGGTCATCTAGTCCAACCCCCCTGCCCTGGGCAGGGACATCTTCAACTAGATCAGGTTGCTCAGAGCCCCGTCCAACCTGACCTTGAATGGTTCCAGGGATGTTTCCTGGTTCATCACACATTGAATCTACAAAAGGAGTCCCGTTGATTTCAACAAGGTTTCTTTGCACGGCGTAGGCAACATTGCTTCTCCGTGAGTTTCTATTTTGTTTCCTGATGTGATTCGAGACTGTCTTTAATCTGTGAAGTCCCGTGTGCTGACAGTCTTGTAAATTTATTTACGTGCCTCTGCTCAGTCCCAGCTATGGTAAATCTCAGAATGATGCCTGTTGGAATCGGCTTTCAATCTGAGAGGCGTAATTAGCTTAGTTGATCTTGGTTCGTGCTGAAAGGTGCCGAGCAGGAAACGTGAAGGTTTTCGTGGTGGTGTATTGGCGCAGGCAAGTTAGGCAGTGACAAATAGCTTATGAACTTGTTAAATATTTAAATGCGTCACACGCAGGAGGAGAATTGAAAGGAGCAGCAGGGCCATTCAAGCCTTGTGCCTCTGGGAAGAAAGAAAGAGGTTTTCAGATCACGTGTGGGAAGAGAACGGCAAAATCCCCCGGAACTACCCGGTGCTCTGAGCAGCCGAAGTACAGACCTCTGCTGCCTGCAAACTGAGGTCCCAATTTGCTGTGAAACCCGCAGCAAACCTTTCAGCAAATGTGTGACTGTCAGATGAGCTATGTGATGGCGCTTCATCCTGTTACAGCAGGGAGATTATTAAATGGGTTTTTTTTTTAGTCTGGCTTTGAAGAGAAGCGTTGTACAGCTGTCTGCTGTGTCAAGCTGTCGCAGGAACTGCGGCTTTTGAAGGCGTCTGCACAAGAGCTGCCATCCACCTTGCAAAAACTGTGGAGGGGCATAGGGTTTTCGTAACTGTAGCCTGTGCGGGGAACGATGGTCGAGCCGTCAATTACCACGTGGGTCCGTAACGCTTTTGATTTTACTCCACGCAGCTTCTCTAACACGAGGAAGTTGTGCGGAAGGAGGGAGCACACAGCTGATGTCTGCGTGTCGGCGGCACGGCACGTTGCAAGGTTGAGGTACCAAATAAAAGCAAGGCTGCTCCCTTAGCCTAAGATTGGCCGTAGCCGGCTATTGGCGTTAGTGCTTCCTACCGGAGTCTGTGTATGCGAAAGCACCAAGTAGCTGCTTTATTTAAGGGCATCTGGAAGTGAAACTGAAGTAGGGTGAAAAATTTCCAAAATACGAATGGAAGGCTGTCACGTGAAAAGCTAAATGTCACGTTTTGGGCTCGACTTAGTAGTATTACATCTGGAAAAATGTAGCCCCTCGGTTCTGCCACTGAAAATAAGCTGAAGTCAAACAGAAGTCCTTGAGTGTAAACATACAGATCAGAATTAAATTTCCTTCTAACTCCTGGGTAATAGAGTTCTGTCAGAGCCAGGAGTCAATTAAGTGGATAAATACGCACATAGTTCACTAACACTTACCAATTTCAGTGGTATTTTGCTGAAGTAAGCACTTAATGTGATTATTGTGTTTCAGCCTGATTTAAGTTGCATTTCCTAAATATTAATTAGCCCTGAATTTCTATTTATTTAAACTCTGAGGCAGCGAGTGGGTAGTTGTGTGATTTACCTCTACCTCCTGGCACTTATCTCATCTGGGACATTTGAAATGCAATTCTAAACAATTAGCCTTCATGCCTGTCAGCATAAAGAATGCAGAATAGAGCTTGTTTTGTTTGTTTGGGGGAATGATCGTCCTACAAACTGCATCTGCAAGCAAGTGCGGGGATCCGCTCGTTTGGAGCTCGCTGCAGGATGAGGTTTTCTGATACCTAATCAGGGAAAAAGCAATAGATTTTTAGATGGTTTTTTCATTTGTTTGGTTCCCCCCTGCCCCCAGGACTAGGCTATTCCCTTAGGGCTGGCTTTTAGGGACAATACCAAGGGCACTCAGCGCTGCGTTGCTTGTGTCAGTGCTACTGGTGTAAAGCACTCAGGTGTCTGCCCAGCAGTAAATACCTCAGCTGAGTGTATCAGCTGGAAGGTTTTTGAATAGTAGTATAGGAATAGGAATGAGAGAGGTGGATCTGCAGCAGTCCACTGCTTCTGGGATGCGAGCGCTGCCTTGCGCGGGTGGCTTGCAGAAGGGAACCGGTTTCCACGAGAGGAGAGTCCTCACTATAGAGACAGAACATTTTGCACATCAGACCCCTTCAGAGCATCTTGGGGTTGTCTGAATTCCTTTGCCACCTCTGAAATCCTCGCCCTGTGGTATCTAAGAACTCGCAGGCCAACTGTGAAAACATGTTATTCAACGCACCAGTGGCACGGAGGAAAGATGGGTATTTAAAACTTCAAATGGGCTGAGATTAAAAGGCTCTGGGCACCCAAAGCTCCTTTTGAATCTAATGGGAATTTGTGTACCCAGCAGCAAAAATAGAGATATTTTTATAGAGCAGCACCGACCGGAGCATTGCGAATCTCCCCCCAGGGCTCCTGCTCCATTTCCCCAGTCCAATTGTGGCCCTCATTGCACTCTCTTTGCTATTACTCTACATGTAATGAGGTGATGGTTGAAGTATTTCAGCTGCATGGACGAGTGGCCACTAATTTGCCTTGAAACATGCCTTTCCCTTTTAAATACTTCCTCTCTTTTAGACACCCAGATGCTGAAATACTTGTATTTCCATGGAAGAAGTTGTTTGTAATCATAGCAAAAGTATGTCGCCAAGTGGTCATCTGTCTTGCCGCTGTGTATTAAAAGCTTTGGATCATCTTCTGTTTTGGAGACTTATTTTTAGATCTGTACTTTTTGAGTGTGTTATTGGCCACCAGTCAGAGAACAGCGGGGTTAATATAGCGTTTGGTGGAGCTCGCCCATCTGTTCCAGTTTCCATCCAACCATGGAGTGTTACGAGAGCTCTCTAGGAGGGTTTTGAGTTATCCAATTTGTAGTATTCTCTAATATAATCAGCTTGGTAGCACTTGAAGAGCTCACTGTGCCAAACAGGAGGGTATAAAATTTTGCTAAGAGACAAAGGAGCTTGGAAATCTGAGATGTTTTTACATTTTCAGGAATTATGTTTATTTCCGTTCATATTGAAACTAGAGGCTGGAACAGATGGAGTGATTGTACAGTAAGATGAGATTAGCCGAGGCTTTGACACTCTATCTAATGAGGAATTAGAAGGCAGGCACTACTGATGGGGTTTCTCTTTGGGGTCTAGTTGTGTTTTATTTGCCCTGTTGTTTATGTCAACAGTAACACATCCATAAACAGTCTGACCCAGTCCTATGGACAGGACAGATCATCGAGACTTGTTAAATTGTATATATGCCGTCTCCTGAAATTCACAGGCAAAATACACTGTCTGTTTTATGGAGCCGTGTGAGTGTTGGTAGGATGCGTGTATTTTACATTGATAGGATTTTGGAAGATGTGTTGGGGTGGGGGTATGAAGTCAAGAATTGAGGGGATGCCACAAGCTTTTGGCTGACCTTTCCCTTAGTCTGCAGTCTAAGTTAACTGATCTATGCATCAGGATACTCCTTTCTTCAGGGTTGTCTTTCTAGCGGCGGGCTTGATCCGGCAGCATCGTCGCTGATGTGAAGGTTTGCGCTGATTAGATATGGACACAGCTTTTGCACGTGGATGCGGCTGCAGTGGGAGGAAGCGTGAACTGCTCTAATGGGTGCTATACGCATTCTGTGGGCAAAGAGTTTCTGGTTTAGTTTATGATGTCAGTCTTTTCTCAGTTTCCATCAGGGTTAAAGTCACAGAATTAAAGGAAATACAGTAATTGAGATCCTGCCATGCTAATACGGATGGGCAGCCATTTGGAAATTGAGATGTTATTACAGAAACCTAATTAAATCATTGTTCACCACTTGCCCCCCCCAGCTATGAAATAACCATGAAGTGTGGTGGCTTTTCTCCAAGCAGCCACCATGAAATCAGCACAAATTTTCCATCAGAAATGGACAACTGCGAAGATGAAACCAAAGAGCACTGGAGGCATTAGATCTGTGCTACCTAATTAAATGCATTTTTCTGGTGGAGTGGGAGGGCTTTTTTGCCCCCCCTCTGTTAACTAGCAGAAGGCCTGGACCTTAGACATCCTGTGGAGGAAAAAAAACCAGAAAGAAAGGCTTCCTCTTCTCATTAAAGTTGTAGGCAGTTGCAGCCGTTAAGGCATTGGCCTTTTCCTTGGAGCAGAGCAAAGCTGGTTTTGAAAAGTTCACATATGCATCCCTCCTAACACGCGCCTGTTGGAGGTCAGCTAACAAGAACCAAAGAGGTATAATATCAGCTGGAAAGGGATACAGTCATGGGTATAAATAAGAGAGAGAGATGAGCTTCTGAGAAATGGCATCAAACCTGTACGTGATTTCCTCTTCAGGCTTTCTGTAATTCCTGTCGTCTGGGTATTCTTTGAAACAGAAGGCCCAGAGCAAACAACCCTTGTTCAAACTGCTTGTGGGGTTGCTGAGGTTTGAGGTAATTGTATTTTGTATGGTTAATTACTGCTTAGGCTCCTTAGGCAGGGGCGGTGAGGAACTGCTGCTTTGCAGGGTTCGGCACTGCCATTGCAAGGAGCGGGGCAGCCGTGCAAGGGAGCAGAGGCTGTAAAGCTCTAGCACCCCGAAGCGGCATTTGTAGCCTAGTGCTTTGTCCTGAGGGGGTTCCAGAGGGTGAAACCTCAGGGGCTTGAAGGGACCTTAGCGAAACGTGTGGTTATGCTTATCTGTGCATCTCTGCGGAGATTGCCCTCAAAGCCCTGAGCAAATGCCTGTTAACTAAGAGAAATGCAAATACAAGTTCCATCTTAGGTAATTCTGAGGTTCCTGTTTTCATAGACTCATAGAATGGTTTCGGTTGGAAGGGACCTTTAAAGGTCATTTCGTCCAACTCCCCTGCCCTGGGCAGGGACATCTTCAACTAGATCAGGGTGCTCAGAGCCCCGTCCAGCCTGACCTGGAATGGTTCCAGGGATGGGGCAGCCACCACCTCTCTGGGCAACCTGGGCCAGTGCTTCACCACCCTCAGCGTAAAAAATTTCTTCCTTCTATCTAGTCTCAATCTACCCTCTGTTAGTTTAAAGCCATTCCCCCTTGTCCTGTTGCAACAGGCCCTGCTAAAAAGTTTGCCCCCATCTTTCTTATAAGCCCCCTTTAAGTACTGACAGGCTGCAAGAAGGTCTCCCCAAAGCCGCCTCCTCTCCAGGCTGAACAACCCCAACTCTCTCAGCCTTTCTTCACAGCAGAGGTGTTCCATCCCCCTGATCATTTTCGTGACCCTCCTCTGGACCCGTTCCAACAGGTCCATGTCTTTCTTGTGCTTAGGACCCCGGAGCTGGACGCAGTGCTCCAGGTGGGGTCTCACCAGAACAGAGCAGAGGGGCAGAATCCCCTCCCTCGACCTGCTGGCCACGCTGCTTTGGCTGCAGCCCAGGATACGATTGGCCTTCTGGGCTGCGATTGGCCTCTCTGGTTTTAAAATTAAGAAAATGCTCTTTAATCAATGTATAAATGGGAATCACAGGCGTGCAGAAGTGAAGTGACTTACCCAAGGTTGTAGAGAGCGCATTTCCCAAGTTGCAGCTAGCTCATGCACTGGTGCCTCCTTGGCTTCCTTCCTCCCTGCAGTGCCTTTTGGCTAAGTCCAGTCCTGGGTCTGGACTGCCTATTCCAAAGCCCTCTCTCAGAGTTGAAGGTTTCACGTTTGCAACGTAGGAAATATTGAAGCTGCTTTACTTAGGAACATGCATAACAACAGGAATCGTACTGCAGTTAATGAATATGCTGGTGGCACTGAATGAATGAGACACATCCAGCAAGACTTAAAATGCGCCTGAGCAGGTAGGGCTGTCATGGCAGCTAAGCAGTCTCCCCCGCCGCCTCTAAAATCAGATTTTGTTTTATTTTGTGCACCTGCAATATCTCATTTTCATTGTTTGCTTGTTTTTCTGCGATGCCTGTTTTTGGCAGGTTTTGTTAGGAGCTGTCAGACCCTGACAGCTGTCCCCTAGGAATAGCTGGTGCAGAGGAGAGACCGGTTGCGCTCTCTTCTTTGCCTTCCTTTCTCTGTAGCAAGCCTGTTTGCTGCTGGGTGACTAACGTGACCAGACATCCAGTAATAGACTGCTCTGCGTCCTGCCAAACATTGCTGAAGAGCTGGGATGCCCTGCTTTGCCCTTCTTTCCCCCTTCCCCTTTCTCTCACTTCCTTGCTGAGCACTTTTCTACCTGCTAGAGGCTGACGGGGAAGGGCTCTCAGAAGCGCCCATCGGAGGGAAGAACCATCCTGGCATAATTGAAGGGAATGGAAAAGGATGATTTTGTGTTTCTTTTCTTTCTAATTTAGCGACAGCTGTGGCAGCTAGGGCTGGTAGTTGAATCATCTCTCTGAGACTCCAGGTTTAAATTATTTTTTTATTATTTTCCATTAATGCTGTCCAAGACAGGGGAGGAGACTTTCAAAGTTTTACAAATGGAGTAAGACACCCACAGCCCCTGATTTTCGGTGGGAAATGAGCATTTAAATGGTCCTTTGTGCCTTTGATAAACCTCCTCTGTTAAGGTTAGCTTCATGGTGGAAGAAGCCCTAGTGTGGTTTAGTCCCTGCTACCTTTATTAGAAGAAGAAAATCCTTCTAAAGGTAACTTGATCATGGTTTATCACTGTCCACGTGGGGAGGATGTTTCTGATCATAGCAGACTATTTAATCTATCTGACAAAAGCATAGCGAGACCCAAGAGTGGGAACCTGAAAGCAGCCCGAGTTCAGGCTAGACACGAAATTTATATTTTAAACAGTCTGAGTTGTTAACCCTGGAAATAACTCGACAGATTCTCTGTCGCTGAGCTATATTGATACTGTCTGACGCAACCTGCACAGGGATACCAGATCCAGCCTCTGTGCTGCAAACAGCATTGCACTAATTATTCCAAACCGATGCCGGAGTGTTGTGGCTACTGGGCTTCTGGGACAGAAGCTGGATCTTCCACAGGAATATGTGCTGTTCTTTTGGACGTATCAGCTTTTTCAGAGCTAATTAGGCTGTGTCTGAGACAGCGCTTTATTGCCCTGTACAGCTGGTTAAAGTTGAGGTCGAGAGCTGTAGATCAAAAAGAAGTTGCAGGCACGACTTGAGAGTTTCTTGCTGCGGTTCTATGCTGGCTGTTATAAACGCTAGAAGAAAGAGGTATTATGACCAGATGATTTTTTTTTTTACTTTTTTTATGTGCCTCTTGAAAGCCTGTGTTCTTTTTTGATGCCCTAAAAAGCAGCTAAACTTTGTTGAAATCCCTCCCATGCCGAAGTCTCCAAGTAGCAGTTCAAATCCAACGGTGCCTGTTACTCTCAGTGCATTTAGTGTAATGTCATCCTAATTTCTTTCCTCTGCCTGCGGCCTTTCTCCAGGGATATCTGTTCTGAAAAGTCACATTGTTTTGCTATGTGTGATACACAAAGCTTGCAAGCGCCGTGCCCGAATCAGTAGCGCTGTGTTATTTCAAGGACGAGGCAGGGCTGAAGCTAGCCGCTCGACTTGTTAAGACTCTTTGCTGGAATTCCACTGACATCCTTGTTCTTCAATAGGAACTTATCACCGTGCGACTCAAGATTTTAATTGAATTCATGTCAAAGCAATAATAGCGACTGGCTCAGCCTGTCCCAGCATTGCCTCCGAGGTTTTGTTTGTTTATTTTTATTTTCACAGCTACCAAAGCCTTAAATGCTGTTTATCTGATATTACTTCAATGGGGAAGACGATAGGGTCTTTTGAAAGAGAAACTAAAGTCAGGTACGCACAAGGAAACTCTTGCTACAGTCACCTACTCATTGCCAGCCTCAGCAGAAAGCTGGGAACTTGGTAAGCAGAGTTCAAATAAAACACATTCAGGGCTTGATTCTGGCCTTGCTTCTAGCAGCAGATCAGAGTAGTCTTCCACATAGACTTCACCCAGATGGTGAAAGCTGCCGCTGAAGTTGATGAAGCTACTCTAGAGTGTGCCATTTGAGTCCAGATGGAGTTAACTGTTGGAGGTTTTGTAGATTCGGCTCCTCCAAGACCCTTGGAGAGGACAGCTACCGTATCAATCCCGTTGTACACTGGGGAGAACCTGTTCTGCTGATGCTGCTCATTCGCTTCTGTGCAAGGCGGAGAGCACCACGGTAGAGTTGCTCTCCTCTCTACCTTCTGTCTCTCATGCCCCGACTCGTTACTCCATCCTCTTTTTTTATTCCCATCAGTTCAAGGACAGGTCTGGCAGGGTTGAGCCCTTCTGCTCGCTGGAGGCAACAAAGTCCTCCTCTCTTTCTGCAGCAGTCGAGACGCTTTAACTCGGTTACCTAAGGTTTCCCACGCCTTTTCAGTAATGCTGGCTTCACTGGTGGTTCCAGAGTGGTGCCACCTTGCTACAGGTGCTACAAGAGGAGCAGCTGAGAAGTGCTAGAGAGGTGGGAATAGGTGGAAGGGGTGATAATGAAAAAAAGAGGGGGAGAGGGACATTATAATCCTGAAAGTGAGCTCCTGACCTGTTCTGCGGAGTCATGAAAACAGAGTCCCTCACTGGCTGCATGTTCAAGAGCCTGAACTGAGGGGGTTGACCGTTGAAAACGCCAAGCGGTTGTACCAAAACCAGATCTAGCTACTCTCTTTGCCTCCATTTAGCACCATAATGTTGGCAAGAGATCGTGGGCAGTCTCTTAATTTCTTAGATCACAGTTCATGCCAGCGGTTGGCTCCTGACCACTGACATCCCTAAGGCCGTTATCCTTGTCCTTGAGGCCCCGAATGAAGTACTTGAGGAGATATTTTGTTTTAACTACATGAATACTCCTATTGAAATGACTGAGAACCATGTGCTTCAAGTTAAGGGCAGTAAGTCAGTGTTACTGCAGATTATTTTTTTCCTTAATATTTCTTATTTTTCTCAAATATTCACCAAATTCCACAAATTCTATTTCTTGAAGTGCAATGCTGTGGAACACCCCTGAAAAGAAATAATGTTTGGCCCTTTTTTCCAGTTTTCTTCAAGTATTATTTGCTTTAGATGTATACGTCGCTCTGGTTTTTTTGGTGTGGCCGTATAAAATTGTCAGTGTCTATTAATACATTCTTGCATGGCTGGCCTCAGGCCAGCAAATGTTAGAGGAACAAGGTTCTGGTCCTTCCCAGGTTCACGTCTTTAAATTTGCAAGGAGGAACAAATCCTCCAAGGAATAGTGCAGAATCAACACAAGGTCCTTGGGTGCAACAGATTGCCTTGGGCTGTTTACTGTAGCAAATATATTTGTACAAGCACATTCTGGCAGTTGGCTCTCTGCGGACACTGCAGCAGCAAAAGGGGAAGAAACCATTTGCAAGTCCTCAAATACACCCTGCTCGAGCACCTGTTTTCGTTTTGAAAGACGAAGATGCATGACAGGTCAGTGAGCTGCTGCAACGAAACAGAAGGCATTTTTTCAGTTGATCAGGGCTGTGTTTTGAATCTCCGCCATCAAAATTGCTCACAGGCACCAGCTAGGCGGGACAGTCGGGGGAGAAGCTGGATGTCGGTAGCCCTAACGCTTTGTGAATGTGTGCAGGATCAGGGCCACCGTTTTGCTGTTTGTTGGGCAGTGTTGCAAAGGATGCAGAATGAATTTCCTAACGAGTGAGGAGCCATGAAGTGGCCATACCCAGTAGGAGTATTCATGTAGTTAAAACAAAATGTGGCCATGAAGAACCATCCCGAGCCATGAAGTGTTCAAGTTTAGCTTACCTTTGTGTAGCTGAGCAGCTTGGTTCGGAAAAGTCACCTTCAAGATCAAGACTGCATAAGGGAAATGAAGGCAGGGACCTCAGTGAAGGGACAATTCTACTGTCACGCTTTGCGCACGGCGTCGAGACGTGACATCTTTGCGGTGTTGTAGGTGCGGTGTGGCTTTCCCTCCTTTCAGAACTTTGTCGCCCAGCTTGATCATCCAAACCCCGTCAAACTCTGCCAGACTTTGTGGGCTGAGCAAGAAGCCGGTATTTCATGAAAGCCCTGTGCAGCTTGGTGGGGTGCCAAGACAGAAAGCAAGGCACATCATTAGTTGTGTTTGCCTGACAGAAGATTCTCGGTGGGCTTTTATTAATAATAATACTTTGTACTACTGCTATCTTTCATCCAAGGATATGCAAATATTAACTGATTGAGAAATTCCCTGCGCTCAACTTGATGGCATTTCTTTGTTTGTTTTTGTATAATGCAATAACTTCTGAATGTCACGTCTCATCAGTACAAAACTTGGGGGGAACGTTCTATCCATCAATAAGCAGAGCCTTACTGGTTTGAGGAGAGAAGCGTTGGCCTGGAAATGCCAAAATGGAGAGGACAGAAGAGGGAAGGGAATAGAGCACCTAGAGTAACGGAGGAGAAAGAATAGTAACGAGGGTAGAGAGCAGCCGGGGGAAGCTGTTATAGTGAGGAAGACGAAGGAATAGACAGATCCTTTGGTATGGGTTGAGAACTGTGCTGACAAAAGCAACGCAAGCAGGTAAACTGGTAGAAAAAATACTTGAAGGTTTCATGGAAAGTCAGTGGCAGCACTGGGAACAGAACCAAGGCGTTCTCATCTAGGACCCTCATATTTTAAGCACAAGACCAACCTTTTGGGGCCAGTCTCACAGCTGGTATGAGCTGGCATTGTACGTGAAGCAATATCAATTTATGCTAGCTGCAGATCTAGCCTTGGATATCTTGATTGGAATCTATGGTGGTAATTATTCACGCTCACCATTTGTATTTTGGGACTAATTAACTATTCTAGGTTCCTATAAAGAATATTGTCAACTATTTAATGGCTCATTGAGTTTAGCAGGATTTCTAGCTTCTCTTTTACAATTTCAACAGAATAGTTATTGTGATTTGTGACTTCGAGTAACAGCTAGTGAGCTGTGAGGAGACCATGCGTATTATGATGTTAGTTCTACCCTTTGACAAATAGGTTCTAATTGGCTTTACATGGATTCTGCTTTGATGATACAAGGCATCCGAAGATAGGAGATATGGTGGTAGAGTTTTTCTCAAACCGTATAAAAGCGGTGCCTTCATGCTAACGTGTGTTCCACAGATGCTTTTCGACTTTAGACAATGCGGATGAATATTTAAAATGAATTCCTGTCTGTGTTAGTCCATTCGTCTTGCATCTGCCTTCATAAAGACGTTTGAGCCAAGGTCTTCAGCCCAATTTTGCACTAACAGAAGAACTTCAGATTTCTGACTAGCTCAGTGCATTGGCTGTTGAATACTTCTGAAAATGTCTGTCTGTCCAGTGAAAAGCATGTACTGTTCTGAATATGTAGTCCTAATTTTGGTTGCGAGGGTTTTCAAAATGTGGCCTGGAGTACTCCTGAAATTATTAATTGTTCAAGTAAGTCTTTGTAACTCGCTTCTCTGCGTTTTCATAAGGAAATGCATTTCTTGTGATCTCAAAACTGCATTTCTCAAGATAACAGGTTCCCATGCTACAGCACCCTATCTGAAACTACTCCGTGTGAGGATCTGAGTACGTCTGTCAAAGAGAGACTCCCAAAGTACTTAATTGCCACCTGTGTTTCAGTAGATGGAGAAGGCAGCTTGATCACAGGCTAGCTGGGGCTTTTTAGATTGAACCTGTGCCCTTGCATTTCCTCAGAAAGAAAGCGGGAGACGGGTGAGGCTGAGAAAGCAGGCAAGGGCAGCATTTTCATCTGATGGCGGCCTTAGCCTTACTCACGCTTTCACGTAGTTTTGGCGTGTGGATCACAAGGTGCTCGTAGCTGAGGCTGCCCAGGACAAGAGAAAGAAGGAGCAAGCGACTGTTTGAGATTCATTCCGTTTACAGAAGGTTTCAGAGTTTTTGCCACTCGCGCGTAGTTCAGAGGGCAAATTCTGACACTTGGCCGAAGGTGTAGCTCCATCCTCCCACTGCTCCGTTACCACTATTTCCTCGCCCATTTAGCTTAATCTTGTGCTGTGTGATAGCCAAACCATCAAGGAATGGGGACAATAGGACAACTCGTATTCCCTTTTTGCATGGACGTTGTTGTTATGTTTTTTCATCTGCCTGAAGAATTAATTGGGAGGATCTCAAGTGTTTGTAAAATACTGGAGTTAAAACCAACTGAACCTTTAATCCAACTTTAATTCAGTATTTCAAGTGCCAGTGAACAAAGACTGCAAGCTCCTTTCACGTGGAGCAGACGTGGGACGGTGACCGTTTTAGGTTGTTGTTAGGCTGAAAGGAATGAAGGCCAATTACCCACGGGCAAAGTTCTGCCTCAAATTCTCAGAATCATCCGCGCGCCTGAACAAGGGGAGAAAATAGAGCCCTTTTGTTTGCTTGGTAGATAGCCATATCCTCTGTTGTTACTGCAAAAGAAGTAAACACCAAAACACGTGACTTGAGCGGGAACAATATTAAGGACACCAGTCAGTGAATTGAAAGCCCGTGCGTCAGCAGATTGACAGTGTTATCAGGGGACAGAAAAGGCTGGGAATCAGGTGTGTGAGAGGCAGAGAAGGACTGCCGAAAGGAATTTGTACTAATTTCCTAATACCCGCGTTCCCATAATATTTTCTAGTGCCTGTCTCATCGCCATATACTGCGTAAAAAGAAACTGCACCCAGCTGAAGTAAACATTTTCTTTTGCTCTGCAAGATTTCATCTGAGATAGGTGTGTAGCATTAAATAATTCAGTGTCATCAGTGTCTGTGATGTGTGTTAACAGCATTCAAATGAGCCTTTACGGAAGACAGACTCGGATCAAAAAAAAAAAAAACAACAATCTCCCGAAGTAGTTTTTTGGCACTAGGTCTGCTAAATCTTTAACAACCTTCTCTCATACTAAATAGTGAAGCCAATTTGCAAATTCCTAAGTGCAAGATTGCATGTGCAGGCTCGTAGGCCACAGCGCGGTAGGACCCGGCTTGTAGGCAGTTTCCTTGCTGCGCAGTCTGCACCTGCCACCTATGAGATAATAAAGAAATCCTGGTGCAAAAAAACCTAATGGAAATATTTTTATTGACGTTTCGGCTCTGCTGAAGGAAAATATCAGCATATGTGGAGGTGGGCAGTTTATTTGACTTGAAAAGGCAGGGAGAGATGTTCTTGATCACGTTTTACAGTTTGATATTCTGCAGAGGGATTGGAGTCACGCTTGTGCAATGCTGAAATTGTAGTACCGAGACTTTGAATCGGGGTTTACTTTTGGCCGTGTGCTCTCTCTTATGCCCACAATAACGGCATCATCGTGTTTCACTAGTGCCCTTAAACACCAGGGGCGTTCAAATAATAACACAAGTAAGCCCAAGAGTGTAAAACCAGGAGATATACCCGATTATTCTGCTGATAGAGGGTTAACGTTTATCTTCCATATCTACCAAAAAAGTGCCCAAATCCTCAAGCAAAAATGTGTCTTATGCAATCTGTATTGCAGACCTCTTATCCAGGCTGCAGATTTACTGAGTGTCTTAAACTGGTGCCCGTGCCTATTACACAGAAGGACCTCCTGGGCACAAGAACAGTCTCTTCCTCTCCCTGTTTTCAGTCCCTGCCAGGAATAGGCAGGTCTCAGTTTTAGTTTTATTTATTTTTCTCCACTTTGTTCTTTTTTTTTTTTTTCCTTTCTTTCTTAATTTCACCCTCCTTCTCTGCTGCCCTTTGTTGTGAAAATATCAAGTCGGATCCTCAGCTGATATAAGTCGCCGTAGAGGCGTTGGCTTTGATAGGAGCTGCACTGACATAGACGACTTCCTTTATGCTGGATGTAGAAAGATTAAAAAAAAAAAACCAGTTTCCCCGGAATATTTAAAAGCCTCTTCACCCCAAAGGCTTAGAGCCCTGCGGGTGGGGACCTTTCTGGATTAGGTTGGGGCAGAACACCCCTTGCAGCTGGCCAGAACTGACCTTTAATGTCTTTTCCTGACTTGGTTTCATCTGCTGCCATTTGCTTTGCTTTCTTCCAGTGAGTGAGCAGGTGTGGGGACCCAGTCTCGAACTGGCTCACCAAAAAAATCAATAATTTGGGTTGGGCGACGGCTGATATAGGAACGAAGCCTTTCAGTTTTGGCTTCATCGATATGTCTCGGTGCATATATGCTTCAAAAGTTCCCCCCAATATTAACCACCGTTATTAGGTAATCACAGCTATCATACACGGAGATTGTATTCATTTCCTTCCCCTTGCCCCAGGTGTGCAGTTTGACTCTAATAATGTAGGAATCATGAGTTTTTAAAGCACAGTAAATTTTTTTTCTGGTTGAATTCGATGGGCATCATAGAGCTGAGAGAAGAAAATACAATCCATCTTCTGTGAAATGAACTCAGTCATCCTTCAGTTTATTGAGTGAGAGGGAATACAAAACAAATCCACAAATGTCAAAAGCAGTCTACAAGGGATCGTTCCATTTCTTTTTCCATTTGTTTCCTTGATTAAAATGATTTTTAACTGATTCCTCTCTTAATTTAATATGACAAAATATAATTCACTTGAATATCCTCCCGATCCCCCCTGCCAAAGTTTGTGCTCGGCCAAATTTGCTGGAAAATGGGTGGCGATGGGCAGGGACTTTGCTGAATCACACTTGTGCACTTCAATAATCTCTTCACTATAACTGTGGAAATGCGACGAGAAAAATTCTAGCCCCATTAAATCGGGTGGTGGATTCCTACTGATTTGAATGGGCTGGCAAAGTACCCCAGTGGCGATCAACTGATTTCTTCTGAGATGAAAAGAGTAGGTCTTTTAGCAATGTTTTTCTGCCTACGAGCTTGTTCTGCTGGCTGCAAATAGGCCTTTTGCAAGCATTGGACTGGTAATTTCTGTGGTAAAATTTAATCCCGTAGATTGTTCACAGTAGGCCTCACTCTGCAGTCCTGCACGTTGAGTAATGCACGCATCTCAACAGACCCCCCGCAGCCACGTTCCGCCTTCCCTGCCTGCGGCAGGAGCTCCCTGCCGTTCACGGCGTCCGTCTGAAACTCCCGATCCTGTACTTACCCTGTAAACAAGGTTAGTTGAACGGAAACACATGATTGATTTTGGCTTGAGTCAGACCAGCTACGTAAGAACAAACATAGCGAACGAGACCAGCAATCCATCCAGCTCGTCGTGCTGAGACTGGCAGTAACTGTAGGAACAGGGAAGTATACGCGGTTCCCCAGTCCTTCCCCAGTCGCAGTTAGATCATACAGCGTCTTTTCTGTTTCCTGATTGAATAAATATTTTTCTGTAGGAGGCAGAAGTATTTCCAGCATTCCACAAGGATTATGAATGGATCCTCTTAGCAGCCACGTGGGGCTAGAGGTTGTTATTTCACTCTTGCAAGAAACCCGTTGAATGGCTTGTCCGGCGTCATCCAGGGAGACTGGGGCAGAAACAGGATTGCGGTCCAGATTACCCAACCCAATTTTGTGCCTTATCCACAGCAAGGTCCTAATTCCCTGAAAGCTTCTAAACGAGAGGATAACCGAGGTCTTTCTCTATTTCTGAGTAGCTGTGGCTCTTCTTTGAACTCCAGTGCATAATAGAAATGAGTAATGGAATCGAGCGTACGATGAAAATGAAGATCATGAAGAGCTATCTTGCTGAAGCAGTACAAGATTATTTAGGAGAAAGTTTTTTCCTCTACTAAGGCCATTGTTGTTATATCAAAGCTAATATCCTGAAATGAAAAGAGGAAGTCTTAAAAGGTTGAAATAGAGGAGTAATGAATTAAGAGCCACCAGACATTGTTAGTTTAATATTACATTTTAAAGAGCTGAATTTAAGTGAGAGATAATTTAACTAAGACACCATTAGTAATTTTTCTGCATTAATTTTAGAGCCGGATCTGAAACGGGAGTAAATTTGTGCATCTGCAGAGATTCACACTAGCAGAGGATCCGAGCATCCGCATTCGGATATAGAGCCAGATCAGCAGCCCTGGAGACTCTGTCCTCCCTCTGCCTGAGCAACGAGCCCCGGTAATGGAAGCGCCCGCTTCTCTCTGCTCTCTCCTTCTGCCCAGCCACCACCTGGGCTCGGTGCTGGCAACGCTCTGTAGGATGCCAAAGAATCCGTGGCAATTCCATGCAATCCCCAAAGCCAACATAGGAGGGTAAATTAATGCTTAATTAAAAGCTGACATAGGAAGGGAAATTAAATTAATGTCCTAATTAATGCTTCGGGTTTAGTCCAAATAGGAAACTTAATGATTCTTCTTTCCCTTTTACAGCACTACGCTTACCTCTGAGCAGTGATGAATTTTGGCTCATTTGGCCCCAATCCTGGAAAACATCCTCATTAAAAAAAAAATGTATTGAAGCCCACACTTAATTCTATTCCTGCCATGCTTAACTGCTGGCCGGGATAGGTGCGGAGTTAAGTATTTGATTAAATAAGGTGGAGCTATTGGGAGAATTTTTGCGCAATGGTCCCCAATTTGCTAAGCTGATTTGACTCGTAAAAAACTTCACTTAGCATCCTCTATTAGAATGAATAGCATTAGTCAGTGTTGCAGTGTTTCTTTCATTACAGTAGTTTTAGCGGAGTTGGTATTTTTGTAAACGTCGCTTCTTTAGGATCAAGAAAAATCGAAAGTCTACTAGAGCAGCAAGTTTTCTGCGAAGGAAAATGAGAGCAGGAGAAACGTTTGAAGGATTGAGAACGGCACATTCACCCTATCGAGGTTCATTTCCTTTAACAAATCTTGGTTTATTCGTGGCGAAGGCTTCCCTTTGACAGCACGTGAAGTACAACAAAGTGGCAAACTGAAAACGCTTAGATATTTAGGTTGCTCCGCTGGCTGGAAAATGGGCTTCATGGAACGGCTTTTGGATCCACCCTGTAACTTCAGAAGCACAGGCGGTCCCCCAACCCCAGCACAAATGCTGTCCTGCGGTACTTTGGAAAGGACGGC
>NW_008824357.1:49761-71256 GCF_000699105.1 Pygoscelis adeliae | reverse complement strand
GCGGGTGGGATTCTGCACCTCTGTCTGGAGGGGAGGGGAGGAGAGGCCGAGGTGGACCCTGATGGTAACGCAGGTAGTGGGTAGCTGAATTGCTGAAAGGTGTGTGTTTGGCATCAAGGGCTATATTTTTTTGTCAAGGCCTTGCTAAAGAAAGCGGAGGATTAAATGCTCTGGCCTGCGCCACACGGGTTGCATGAGAAGACCTGTAATATTGCCTTGTGACCTTACATTTTGTGAATTGATGGATTCGGCACAAGAGGCGTTAGCGTCAGTGTTGTAACGCACGCTTTATAAGTCACATGACTCAGTCCTGCAGAGAAGCAAGCAAAATTCTTTCCCTGGTTTCCTACTCTTAAAGCTCTTTTCTTTTTTTTTCTCCCCCTTCCCCAGATTGGGAAAGCTGCAGGTTGAATTGATTGTAGCCTCTTCCAGAACGTATGTGCATCACTTAAACCACGCCAATTAAGTGCATGGTGCGCTCAGATAGAAAGTTACCATTAGTAGGTAGGTATTAAACCTCCCCAGCGCTGTCGGGAGGTCAAACCAGAGACTAAGTTGCTGTAGCTGTACACAGATGTTTGCAGTTTGACCTGCTAAAAAAGCACTGGTCCCTGCCTTCCCCTCCGACCGCTTATTTCTGCCCAGCGCTGCACGGTGGTTTGTGCGGCTGCCCAGTGGTCTGCACTAGCTGAAAAATAACCAAGTCCCCCCCAAAAAATACAAGGCCAAAAGGAGACGCGTGAGTACACACCAAACTGTGATCCCCATTTCCTATAACGCATCAAACCAGTTTACCTTTGCTCTTTTTATGATGTGAGGTGCCACGTGAGTCAAGTTATTGGTTGCCGCTTACGATAGCGAGAGGGAATGCTGTATTCCCAGCGCGTCTGGCGTCGGAGTCGCCACACCTACTTGTTTAATCTGTCTGGATTCATATCGGGCAGAAGAGCTCCACGAGGTCATGGGCGGACGAAAAGCAGGTGTGTATCAAAAGAATACAAGTCCAAAATTCTAGCTCGCTCTCATATAGTTTGCCTTCTGGGTTGAGCCCTATGCAGTTTTATTCAGAGTCCTCTGAGGTTTTTCCTCTGCGACCACATGCACTGGCAGGCAAACGTGCACAAAAAGCTGAGACGCTCACCTAATCTGATGGTTCCTGCAGACTGGCTTTAAAAAAATGAAAGATATGAAAGATGTTGTAATAATTATTAAGAAGAAATGCCACGAGTCTGAGAAATCATCACAATAGGTGGCACTGAGTCTCTTTGAATAAGATTCCTATTGAAATCAATGAGAGTTTTGCTGAGCAGTACTGCTCAGGCACTATTGATTAGTGACTGATAGATGATTCTTGTGTTTTTCTCCCTTTTTGTATGTGCAGTTTTCTCTCTCCAGTCAGTTTCTCATCCTTTTAGCTTTAGAAGAAAATTTGTTTTGGAAGTTTAAGAGTACGGACTCATTTTGTATGACTCAGCCTGGTACAAAGCCTGTGCGTTTCTTCAGTCTTGTTCAGATCCCAGTTTGAACGTTTAGGGAGAATAAAAACAGTGTGGTCATGTCCTCTTGTGGACAGGGGTGAACTTCCCTCTCCAGAAACCCTCTCTGTCCTCTCCAACATTCGCAGACAAAAAGGAAGTTCCTATAAACTGGTTGAGGTCGTGCGTCTCGTGGAATGACTGCCCGTTAATCCGGAGGGCTGCGTACCCAGGGCGGATCCAGCTCCCCAGAAAATGAGCACGTGGGGAGCGTGCGTCAGGGCAGGGGGGGGGGAAAAGCTCATCCGATTCTGAATCCAGCTCACGATGCCTGGATGTCTGCAACGTAGGAGCATTTCTCATCTAGATACTCTGGCTCTAAATGTTAAATGTTTTTTTTATTAGCAGCTCTTCTATTGTGTGCACTGAAAGATGAGTCACTGCCCTTCAGAGAAAAGCTGGGAATCAATAGACCTCTGTGAATTAGATAATGCGCTAAAATATGGATATCCACAAAGGCATGGGAACTGCGATGGTGACTAATGGGTTAGTGGAAATATACAGTGAAAACAGCCCAAGCAGGCAGTAATCTTTCTGGAACCTTCTGAGACCCGATCCACTTGTGGTGGTTAAGCATCTTGCGCACCGTGGTCACGTGGCAGATGAGAGGATGTGAAATTGAGCTCCCAGGCCCTGATGTGCAGAAAATGAATCTTCTGCAAGACTTTTCTCTTAATGACAGAAACTGCCTCGGGATTGTTTGCTGGGGAAACCAGCTGCAGACACGGCACCCTGAAGCCCGATTAGAGAGGCATAGGTGGGTGACAGATGATTATTCCCCTTTCCTCAGCGCTGGCGAGACTCATCCGGAGCACTGGCTTCAGTCCTGTGCTTCCCAGTACGAGAGAGAGGCGGACATACGGGAGCAAACGCAGCGTAGGGCCACAGGGATGATGAAAGGATTGGAGCGGCTGACCCTGCTTTGAGCGGAGGATTGGAGTGAGATCATCTCCGGAGGGTCCCATCCAGCCTCAGCCCTTCTGCGTGGTTCAGGGAAAATCCAGTGCCGTGCCAGCCCGATAACCCTTACGCAGTGCTCTCGGTAAAATCTGAAAACCTGTTAAGTCAGAATAAATTCAAGCTTTGTGTTAGCTATCCAGAAATAGTCTCATGGTTGTCTGTGATGTTCTTTCCCCTCTCCAAATGTTGCATGAGCAGCCTCCAAATCTTTATTACAGTTGTCCATTTTATCTAATGAACCTTGCTAGCTTCTGAAAATAATTAGTCAATGAGCTCACTAAAACCCTGTTAGTTGCAAGTAATGTGAGCTCCCAGAATGCGCTCGTATATACCAGCTAAGTTTGCATTGGGGATTTTTATTGTTGTTTCTCTAAACAGAGAGGATAGCCTCAGGCAGATCTGAAAATTGCATCTCTAGCCAGTTGGGGGAAGTGAAAGTCAGAAACAATCGTCAACAAAATAAATTTTTCCTCTTGGCACATGACGCTCTGGACTTCTCAACGCCAGGTGCTAACTCCCTGTGGCCCCCAGACTCCCGCTCCGGACTGGGACGGGAAACAAGAGTCGTAAAATACAACTAGGCATGTTTCAAGATAAAAGGCCAAACTGAATCCCTTGCGTAACTCTACGGCAGAGCTAGAATGCAAAGATTCACGGCCGGTGGTTGTACACTGGCGTAATCCCATGGATCGTGTTCAAATCACTGAGCAGAACCAAAAAAATATCTGACATAGGTATTTATGTAGCCATTATCTGACTCCGGTCTTTTGCAGAGCACAGTGCTTCACTGTGCTTTTCCTCCAAAACACCATCTGACATCGGCAAAAGTTTTTATCCCCGTGCTAGAGATGAGAGAGGCTCTGCTGAAGGCAAATGACAGTTATATATTTATGTATCGTTTGAAGACTTCCCGCGGTTGACAGAGGAAGTTCTTGGCGTGGCAGTAACCAAACCTGAACTCTTTCAAGTCCCAGGCTCATCTATTAATCATCAGGACATAGTTCTGAGACATTTCATGGGTGATATTGGTATAAATATGTAAAAACACCAGACCTAGCCCATAGAAAGGACACTGAGCTTTATTGTGGTAACGGGAGAGTGAGAGCCACACAGTAATATCTGGATATCGACTCCAGATTTTTTTATTTTGCAAGTGTTTTGATAGGGCAGCAGTTAATTTTTTTTTTTTTTTTTAAAGGGAAGGTTTTGTCTGGATAGAGGGGAGATCTTAGGGACTACTTTTAACATCTTCCCCATCTGACAGGCCTTCAAAGTTGTGTGCGTTTCGACGGTGATGAAGTTAATTTAGCATTTCTTTCACCAGCAAGGAAAATATGTGAGAAAAGGAAAAGATGTGAGAGCAGGAGCAACTGGGAGGTGAATGACAGATCAGAAGGGAAGGACGCTGTATAGATTTGTGACAGTCCTGGTTGTCTCTTGCGGTTGATGGCGTTCAGCGGAACCGTTCCTGGCACGTCCCTTTCTGTGTGAATAAACTCGACCGCGCAGAGAAGAAAAGGAAAGAAAGGAATATTGCTTTCTTAATTAAGTAGTTATGGCAATGCTGAGCAGAAATGAGTGACTTGACTACCTTTGTTATCAAAGGCCAGCAAAATACAATAATTAATTATATTTTACTTATCCACTAGTTGCCTTGGGGGAATAAGAGGCAATTATCACGCAGGCTGTGATATATGTCCGTATATATCTGGCTGACAGGTATACTTAATGCTTGAGGTCTTTGACCTAAAGGCAGCTGATACTGATTTAGATTTTCTGTAGATCAGATCCTCGTCCTGGAAAAATCTACAGATTAAATAGTGACTTAAAAAAAAATTACTCAAGGTTTATACCAGTGTAAATGTGAGAGAAGGATTCAGCCCCAAAAGACCTGTCTTGTAACAGAGAGAAGAAAGCCCATGATTTCTCTATCTTTTGCTTAAAATGGATCAGAAAGCTTACTGTATTTTTATTCTTTAATTCCCGATGCTGCTGTCGCTGAAATCAGCAGCATCTCATGCAGCTTGTTTCGTGGAAACAGGATCCATACCGAGATGCTTCCCCCACCCTGTACCTTGTCTTCTAGGCAGAAATTGCTAGCGAGCTATTTTCCCATCAAATGTGAGTAGCAGTTTGTGTCGGCAGGTGCGTGCAGCTGGTTTGGCTGATTCCTCACTGGTACACGGAGGGCAACGGCGACCTTGCGTAAAGGCCACCTTTTCCCCGGGAACGTTAAATTCCTCCATTCATAGTCAAGGATCAGGGCAACTAAATCCAGGCAAATCCAGAGCAACTGCACTGAAGTCTCTGGAGGCTTACAGTAGCTGACGTGGGAGTAGAATTTGGTCCAGAAGAGTTATTTTTGCTTAGACAAAAACAGTCTCTGCCGGAGAGTAAGCTCAATATAAATGTTAGCGTTCTTCTGTAACAGGAACTTCATTTTATTTGGGGGGGTTTTTAATAGGGTGTGCAAATTCTGCTTTTGGCTGCTTTGGTGTAAACTGGGAGTAATTCAGTGACTTTCAAATCCTTGCTCGTTTAGAAATATTCGTAACCTTATTTCTGTGCATTAACCGCAAGCTATTCTTCCCTCAGATGAAATGCAAATCCAGAATAAGACAGGGATTTTTGCAGAAACCTAAGGAAGTTAGGAACCCAAATCCCATTGACACCCAATAGAATTTAGGCATGTAAACTTTCTTTACTTCGGTGAAAATCCCAGTCTATGAT
The DNA here is from genome assembly GCF_000699105.1 of Pygoscelis adeliae. Classification (NCBI taxonomy): domain Eukaryota; kingdom Metazoa; phylum Chordata; class Aves; order Sphenisciformes; family Spheniscidae; genus Pygoscelis; species Pygoscelis adeliae. Next base: position 66,031 of record NW_008824357.1, on the reverse strand, counting down.
TTTAAAAAAAAAAAAAACCAACGAAGTGCTGGCAGTTCCTTTAACTTACTGAACATCTTTTAGAGAGTGTTTTATATGATTGAGTGCTGAAGAGCTGTCATAAACCTTTTCATTTAGCAGCATCCCCAGATAGATAGCAAGAGGGGGTTGCAATAACAGAGAAGAATGAGAAACAGAGGATTTGCTCTTCTGCCTCCAAACATTTCTCCCCAAAGCCCATGTCCCACTCTCAGAAATGGAAAGTGTCTTAATTATTCAGGGGAAGAAGGATGCCCTCCTGTAACTTGTTGGATAATTATGCTGTGCCTACAGTACCCTTAAGTACTTCACTAGTTTCTGTGCCTTTGAGTCAGCTGAAATGTTCAAGTGCTGCTAGATCTGAGAGTCATTTATAGGGAGGGCACGGAGACCCGCTGTTACGCAGAAGGAATATCAGGACACAGGCAGCCAAAATGTCGCCTCGTGCCTCTAAATCGAACCAGACCACACAAGGCAGGGTTCGTATTGCAAACTTCAGCCGGTAAAAAGCTAGCCGCCAACTAACTCGGCTCAGATTAGATGTCTTTCTCGTAGAAGGAGGAATCCCAGCCCTGGGGCTTCATTCTTGGAGCTCATAACCCTCCGCCTGCCTTTGGGAGCAGTTACTTGGAAAGCGTAAAAGGATCCGCTGTTTGGAAAGAGGGGAAGTTTGGGCTTTTCGTGGGCACGATAGCGCCTGGCAAATCTCAAGCTGTCCTGGAAAACAACAGCCTCTAGCCCGCAGCGCGCAAAGTGTTACCCTGGGAAGACGGCTGCAGCCGTGTGTGGCGTTGAAGCTCACGTGGGCTGGCAAAGTTACTTATGCTCTAATGGGCTAAGAATATCCAAGCAAAAGGGACGCGACGCTTGGGTGTGACTGTAAGGGCCCGATTCTGCAAAGCGTCAAGTGCTACTTTCGGTCCCTCCTCTGGTCACTGGAAGAGACGCTGGCCCAGCACCGGGCAGGATCGATCTGCCAAAGCTCCAGGCGCAGAGCAACAGCGAGCGGCATGTGAGAAGTCACACCACGAGAAGGCTGAAGTGCTTATGACGGATCTTTCCAGCAGTGCAAACTGTCTTCTTTCCTGCTCCTGCGTTTCGCTAGCACCTGTCAAAGAAGATTAGAAGAGGGAAGATGACATGGAACGAAGAAAAATATTTCTAGTGGCCAGAGACGGCGAGGAAGCCTGGTGTGTCAGACTGCTTTCTGCATCAGAGACCTGCCTTATTAGTAAAGAATTAAAAAAAAAAAAAACCAAAATCAACCACAGTCGTAAAATTGTATAGGTTCTGCTGCTGGGTACTGCAGGTATTTTCTTCTGCAAAGAAAATGAGTCTATTTCAAGTAAATTGATATCGGAAGTGACACGCCATTTTTTAGCTACCTAATTGAAGATGCCTTAAGGCAACCTGGTACGTAGATGGTGAATGCTTATTGCTTCCTCACAACCAGCCCCTTCTGCAGCACCTCAAATGCAGCATCCAGGATGACTCTTGGAAAACTTGGCCAAATCCTTTGCACCAGCGTTTATTATGTTGCGGGTGAGCACAAGCAGAGCTAGCAAGGGTTGGGGCTGCACTGGACCATGTAAATTATTGGAGTAATATGGGTGCACGCACCTCTGGCAGTCCCTTTCTAAGCAATTCTTTTCTGGTATCTCGCGTCAGGCCTGAAGTCTTTCAGACCACAATCTTGGAGCAATTGGGGAAGTAGGAGTTACCATTTTTATCGCTACGCGTGCAAGTCCACAGATGAAGCTGGAAGACCTTCCCACGCAATGTCAGAGTCCTACCTTAGTGGCATTGTCACAAGTTTTCATGCTTTGGTGACCAGGCAAAAAAACAGAGACCTTTTTTTTTTTTATGGGATACGCTAACATTGTTGTGGCCCCTTAAATGAGAAGGGCTGCAATTGAGGAGCCCTAGGTTTTAGTCTGGTATTTCTATTGCTGGGTGACACGATTTTTCATTGTACAACTTTTGTCATTATGAGAAAATAACTCCGTCCCTGCCTTTGAATAATTTGGGAGGTGCAGGGCGTGTTTTGAAATGCTTTATACGCAGTCCAGATCTCCTTTTAGAATTACTGTCGTCTGAGTATAGATCATTTGTGCTTCTGGAGACATCTTTGATGTTTATTTTTTTCTAACTTTCTGGGAATTCCTTCCTTTGGAAGCAGTTGAAACAGCCCTCTTTTTCACCGGAGTAAAAAAAAACATTTTCCATGAACTATCTTTTCCTTTTTTTTCTTTATTCTTTAAGGTTTCATAGTTTTTATGCCAGTGAAACCATGCACTTCAAATTCTTATCCCAAGGTTTTGAGTTGATTTTCATGGCAGCTACAAGCACTGATCTCAGACATGGTTTATTTTTATTCTTATATATCAGCAGCTATTTGTCACGCTACCTTGCAATGTGGGACTCACATTTATATGGTTTGGGGAGATGTAACTCATTTTCTGTTTAATCCACTGTCTGCCAAAGGGAGAGATTTAAGATAGAATACTGTGGGCTTTCTGACATGGTTCACAATTTTTTTTATGTGTGTATTTATTTTCCATGCACACTCTGTCATTTGTTAGGTTGAGTGCAAAAGAAAGTTGGCTTTCCAATAGGTGTAATTTGAGAGAAATTCTCAATGTGGAATGGGCTGTAGATGTGATTCTGCCAGGGTTCTGGAATATTAAAAATGCCCTAGTGAACAGATTGCGCCATCGCTCCGGTTTTGCTATGAGGAAAGTCTTAGCAAGTTACTCCCCCCTTGTTTGTTTTCTGGTTAAAAGAAAAAAAAAAAACCAAAAAACCTCAAACCCTCATGTCGATGCTCTCCTTGGTGAAATGCCTTGAGATCCGTGGACCAGAAGTTCGGTTCCTGTGAAGAACCAGCTAGTTCTTGTAACGTGGTGTTAACGAGAGCTAAGGTGCCCACGGGTGTGGAGAGGCGCGGTGACCTGCAGAACGGTGACAAGTGAGAATGACGGCTAAAATCCTGGATCCCCAGGCTCTGCTTGCTCCTCGCGAGAGGTAGATGCTGCTGCTGGGTAGCAAAGCGGATCACACAGTGTCCTGAGCTGGAAGGGACCCACGAGGATCAGGGATGCTGTCGATCTCTTGTCACACGGAGCAGCAGGGAAAGCCAGCGTTCCGAAAGCGCGCTGCCACGTAGCACCCAGCAGCTCTGCATCTTCACCTCGTCGTGTCTGGCACCCACCGAGAGGGAGAAGTTCCCGTCCTGAAAAGCTCAGGCTAAATGCGGCAGGCAGACAAGAAGCAGGAGGAGGAAGGGAGCTGAAGGAGCTCACTTGCAGTTGGCATCGGTACTCAGAGGTGGAGCTGTGAACAGGCCCTGGCCTCCAGGCTCGCTCTCGGGCTGGCACTCTCATTCACCGAAGCTGTCACCATCCCGCACCGCGCCGGGGGAGGCATGTCAGACGTGCTTGGATGACTCACACCCATCCGACGTGACAAAAAGCTTAGGGACGGCATCCTGCCTAAAAAAAAAAATAAAATAAAATAGCTTACTCTAGATCTTTCTCAAAAAACAATAGTATGCACGAGTGTAGGTGTAATTCTTTCATTGGAAGAAAAAGCCATCGGAAGACAGTCATGGGGTGTCAGCTGGAGAAGGGCTAATCTCTACAGCCCAAACCATATTACAGGAAGCGTTCCTCCGACCGAGACCGTCCTGTGTTAGCTGGTGGTTATTTTAGGCGGTCTCCTTCTGTCTGATGTGTCTCTAACTCTAAATAGGACTTTTGTCTTTCTGGGGTAAGCTTTGAAAAAAATGTCACGCTTGCTTGGTGTGACAACAGACTTGCAGTTTCCTGAAAGAGAGTTTGGCTTGGGAAACAGTCGTCCCTAAGGGCCGCTTGATATGACAAGGAATGAGAACGCACCGTCTAGCTCGATGCGGGGGGGTTCAGTTTCCACAGACCTGTGCAAATGAGCACAGGTCTCCGTGGATTTGACAGCTGCCGAGGATATAATGCAACGGGCGTAACGCACAGCAAGAGCAAAGGAGGAAACTGTCTTGGTCCCCGAGCGTTAAAATCAGAGGATGAAATTTAATGGGATGCAAAGCTCGTAGCATCACTTAGGTCTGGTGTTGAGGGCAACAGTCGGGTCTCGGGCATCCTTTCTGGTCAGTATGGCTCAGCTGATGCTGTTAAGCTGTGATAAATTAACCATGAACCTGAGCCCTTAAAGCTCTCTTGGATACTATGCGAGGTTAGTGCAGGAAAATAAATACCTAGGAATGAATGTTATGTTATTGCTTTTCCTTGAGATTCTGGTTCCATGTCACCTGACGGCAGCTATAAATTTGAAGGCTCCAAACACCACAAAAGGCAACTTCCAGGCGAGAGAGTGTACAGAGCACTGATGAGATGACAGTAAACAAAAGAATTAGGTCGTATTACCGGGAAGATCTCAAAGAAGCGAGGTCTGAAATAACCTCCCGTGAGATTTGGACCAGACAATGATATAAAGAATGCTCTTGAGAGCATTCTCTCATTGTCGGAAGGATAGACTATAGAAAGCCGGCTCTGAGAGATCTTCTCCATCATTTCTATGAGTCAGTATGGTTAGGTGCTGTCAAAAGTACGTCAGAGGAGCATTTCTTTTGGATTAGACACTTGTTATCAGTCTGGAGTACTGGGCAATTGATGATGTGAATTCATTGATGCACTGGACAAGATACATGAAGGCTGAGAACATTTGTCAGTCTTGGATGAGCCTCTTCCCAGACGAAACTCCAGCACCCTTCTCGCTTTCAGGGAGTTTATTACTTCTTAGTGAAAAGCAAGGGAAGAAATGTGACAGATGAAAGGAGACTTGTGAGGCATTGCAAACCCAGCTGCATAAACCCGCTAAGAATGGAACAGAAGAACTTCAAAACTGTGGCTTGAAGTCATTTCTGCTGCGCGTGCATAGATGCACAGAAAGCTCATGGGATTGTTAAATCGCTCCGTGCCCTTACCAACCTCTCTCGGATTTCTGAAACTCCGGCATGGCTGAAACTCTGTCATAATTATTCGATATTATTTATTTACCTTTCGGTACTGTCTAGGGAACTTAGTCACACATCAGCCCCTGGCAAAAGTGGTGCACAAAATCAGCACGGGGCAAGCCGCACAGATGGACACGACGGGGATGGGCAGCACAGCTGGCTTCAGATCCAAATTTCACTTTGGTTTACCGGAGGGGATTTTAATCAGAAGGCCTGGTTCTCTGCGGCATAAACCTATGGTGGCATCGAGTAAAACTCAGGCCTCAGGTCTGCCTTTGAACTTCACCTCTGACTTCTGCAACCTAATCTGAGTCATGCAAAATCCGGGCTTAAACCTTGGAAAAGCTGGGGTTTTTTTAATTCTTTAGGTTTGGCTATACGTGACTGCTGGTGACTTGCAATAGCTGTTTACTGTTTGACGAAGAGATGCTTGTGACAGTACACGCGGCCCTTTGGCTTTTGCGCCTTCCGTAATTCGTCCTCTGAATTCTTAACCTGAGACTAGTTGTTTTCGAAAGTCAGGATCTGCCAGAGCCGAACTGTCCGACTGAGAGGGGTTCAGGAGGTTACTGCCATGCCTGCGTGAATGAACCAGCCAAAGAGTAGGTGGAATAGGAATTGGAAAACGCCAGCATTAAATAAATAAAGACCAATAGCAATAATGACATAACCTGAAAGATAAAGCCTGATAGTTGTAAGGAGGAAGGAAATGGCTTTGTTGTTAAGGTATTAAAATGGGGTTTGGGGATCTGTATCTCGGTTGCCCCGCGGTCCCGCATGACGTTAAGCTCACGCTGAATCTCCTGTCTCTGTTCCCCATCGCTTACATAGAACAGAGACTCTCTGCCTTTTTACCTTTGCCTTTACTCTCTGCCTTTTTTCGGTAGAGAGTAGTGACTCTTTATTTGCACTCTTACTACATTTCGTTACAACGCGTGTGGGCAGCACACCCAGAGACTTGAGACCCCTAAATGCAGCTTCAGTAGTTAGTGCAGACCTTAAGTGCTTTGCAGCCATTGCCTACGTCTTGGACGAGACGTCCCAGAAGCAGGTAACTATTAGTGACGTTACCAAAGACCGCTAGAGTTGGTGTGTTAGAGCTAGGAGAATCACTCAGGAGCTCACGACCCCCCAAGCCTGCTCCATCGACTTCTCTCACTTGACAACATTTTTAGGTTTAGCCTGCAGCTTAAACGTCTAAACCACATTTAATGTTTAGGCTGACACATCTGATACTTGGAAAGGGCTAGGAGCACACACGCTGTCGGTGGCTCAGCTGTCAAGTGTTAACTCCTCACGCTGCACTTAGTCACTTGTCATTATCTACCCATATTTTTGTCAATGTTTCCAAGTGAAAAGGAGACAAAAACCTGGATGGGAGTTTGAGCCGTCTTCTCAGAACCTGACTTGGAGAACTTGACTAGTGCCTTACTCGGTCCTTTGAGCGATCTAAATGAGGCACCTACATGAGATGCTGGAAGTCGAAGGTAGTTGGGAGACGGGCCAGGAGAAAGTTCCTAATGCAGCCTGCGGGAAGCTCTGCAAGGCAGAGCAGCCTCTCGTCTTGAACCAAACAGCTCCTTGCTGCCAGGAGGAGGAGGAGCAGGAGCCGTCGCAGGAACATAGCTCGTTTGGTTTGGGAAGGTGGCCTGCTGCAGGCGCTGAGAGGGAACCGGCGGAGGGAAAGGAAGGCAACAGTTGGTTGTTGGGTCTGTAGAAAGGAGAACCTGAGGGAGGAGAAACTTTCAGGGATTGCTCCTAGGTAAGCAGATCTTGTGTTGGATTTTGTAAGGAAAACGTAAATAAGCAGGAGGATCACAACGTGTAGCTGTGAGGCTACGATAATGTATAAAGGATTTGGACGACGGGGAAGGTAAAGGAGAAGGGTCACCAGATGGGAAGACAGGCGAAACTGGTGTTGGAGATTGTCCAACCTTCAGTCCTGCAGCGCAGCAAGGAAGCATTTCAAGGGAGGGATGGGATAGTTCAGGGCTCTAGCGATAGGGCCGGGAGCTGGGACACTGAGCTCTAATCACGGCTTCCCAGTGGCAGCCTGCACGGCTGTGAGCAAGACGTCCTGACCCCCAAGAGCGCCTGCGTACCCAGTATGGCAATAGAAGGGAGGATCAGAGCTTTGCTGCCTGGGCGTTTTCTGCCTTTTAAAGTGGGAACAGAAATAATACCTTCTTGCCTCACACAGCTGTTATCAAACTTAATTCACAAAATGTTTGCAAAAGGCTTTGAAGGGAAGTACCAAGTCTTATGAAAAAAAACCCTCTCTTATCAGTGAATCCCTGTGCCTGCGCTCCATCCGGCGGGGCATCAGGCCTAGCCCAAATAAATCTGATGATTCCACAGGTGGCTTTGGCTGCAGAGGCTGAAGATAAAAGTTACTCAAAATTATTCCAAAGTTACTCAGAGCTAAAACTGTGATTTCGTACTGCATGTATGAAGCTGGTGGAGTACATTAGTTCAGCTGTGACACGGAGAAATAGGACACATCTCTCTCCAGACGCATGTAAGTGACATGCATCCCTTTTTGGCTGGTACAATAGGGGTTTCGACGTCATCCGTCATTAACATTCGTTCTTCTCTTGCCCCATGATCTTGATTGTTCTCTCTGATGGGAGTTAGGGATTAAAATTGCATATACCGCTTGCATCACACGACCTCCGTAGGATACTAGACCTGGCTTGGTTTCTTTCTCAACTTCAGAGGAGTTTCACCATACCCTGCTTCTTACTGGATTTTGCCGTGGACAGAGTGGAAGTACGCCGGTATTTTGGGAGGCTGTGGGACTTGGGAGTTCAGCCGTCGAATACCAAACGTGGCAGGTGGGAAACAAAGTGTGCCTATGAAATTGGAAAGGCGCAAAGCAGGTCTGAGCGGCAGCGAGCGGCTCTGCGCGGGGCACAAAGAGGAAAACCAACTGACCGTTTTAGGCGTTTCGTTCAGATCTGCTGGAACAGGGGCATCGATGGTAACGGAAACTACTTAACAGTGACACAACCTTCATCCTAGGGCTTCTACAGCTGCGTCATTTAGCTGAAATGTCACCTGAACTTAGAGCTGGGAGGCCCTGGCCTCGGTTGTTTTGTTTGACTCAACTTCCTACTGTTCACTTAGAAAGAAGATCCAGGCTCCTTTTCATTGGAATGGTGTTAAAATTGCCAACTTCTAGAGTCAAGAGTGAGTCGGAGGAAACTATGACAAGGTTTCAGTGTCACCAACACTCCGAGTACGTTTCGGTTTGGAACATATGGTTAGCATCTTCTTGGAGCCCCTGCTTCAGCAAGAAGCGGTGAGTCACTCTGATGGGGAAGGGCTTGGGCTTTCTTGGTTTTCTTTTAACAACGAATGTTTCTTAGGATAAATTGAGGCTATTTCATAGGAATACCGGGGGTGCTTGACGTTATGCTAGCCAGATAGACCAGCAGGTAGACCCAGGTGGGTCGGCCTCCTTTTTGCATCTAGAAGGGGGCCAGAAATCCACAGGCGAACTCCAGCTACTTGCAATGCCACATGCCATCCGCTTTGATTGCAAGTTTACTGTTGGTTGGGACTGCAATTTTGCATACTCCTTCCATGCCTCCTCGCAAAACAGAAGCCTTGATTTTGGAAATAAAAATTAATGTGCTACATCATCTGCTAAAGTGGTAGAATAATTTTGATATGCAGAAATATCAGACTCATTATAAGCGCCGTTAGTTAACCATAAAAATCTGAAATTGTGAAAGCCAAAAGACATCTGCCTCGTGTCTAGATCTATCTTTTTATGTTCCGTAGACAATACGCCCGTATCACAGACCTCCAGTCTGTCTCCGGTGCATGCTGTTACCCTCATATAAATATACGACACGACGTATATCTTCAGAGTTAGCTTTGACAAGACAAGACTGCAGTAATGGTCAAAGGCAAAAGCGTTAATACGACAAATAACATTTCACGTTTCAGTGCAGCAGCTCAAAGCTTTTCATTCGCATCAGATCCTTGTGGAAGAGTATACGATTGGGATGAATGAGGCATTTGGAGGGAAAGCAAATTGCCCAAAAATCTTCAGCGTAGTCAGTAGCGCAGTCCTGAACTCCTGCCCTGCTCTTAATCGCCAACAGACATTTTCCTTCCTCGTGGATAGAGTAGTCTGTATAAGTATAAAATATTAATATTCTCTTGCTCCTTTGAATGTCTCGTGTATGAATTCTTTAAAACAAGGATTATCTCTTGCCGTGTTTTTAAGCAGCACAAAGTCCCGCAGAAGAAATCGCTGGTTGGAAAGGCTGACATCATAAATGCTTGTGACATTCTCAGACACTTCGGTAATACAAGTCCTCCAGTTGGAGAAATTTGTACATTTTTAAAGCAAGCACAAATTTACTTCTCAGATGTTTCTGTGCTTCTCTCAGTGATTTCAGGGCCCCTTCCGCACTGGGTGAGGCTCGAAGTAATTCGCCGAGTGCAGCGCACGCATCTGTGTGCGGTCAGGCATAAACGCGTCTGTCCTCCTACTGCTATGGCAAGTTGTGGTTCTGAATCTGAGACCCCTACTCGAGATTGTCCCTGAGAGAGAGGTAAGGGAGGCAACAGCCTGGGCGTAATATTTGGCTAAAACAATCTGTCACGGGGCTTTCCTTAGCGTTTCGAAGTGCCCAGCGTTAGCCTGGCACTCCTCAGCTTGGCATGGCGGGCAGCCTGTGAAGTAAGACGGCCCGGGACTCGTGCTCAGTCTCTGTTTCTATCCCTAATTTGTGTTCGGTAGGAGCAAGTCTCTGCGCCTCTTCGTGTCTCCATTTCCCCACCTGTGAAGTGATGCCCAAACCCGTTGCGAAGCTTTCTATAAAAGCCAAGTGTTTTGATCATGAAATCCAGAACTAAGGACAAATCTGAGTGACAGCCGGCAGGGATGGTTTTGCTTAGGTGGGTGTGCATTATTTCAAGATTTGTCGCTTCCCCTGCACAGCTCTTCTCGACTTGCAGATCGTCAACGGTATGACTGTGTCAGAGCTCGGGATCTCTCTGGAGGTAGTTCGGTTTTTTCATTCACTGCTCTGAAGGGCTCTGATCCAAATCGGTGAGGGATCACCTTCTGCCTTGCAAGCTGAGGCACAGTGTAATTAAGGTATTTGCCAGACGTCGTCCAGAGTGCCGGTGGCAGAGCCGCGGGCGGACCCCGAATCCCTTCTGCCCTCGCTTTCCCCACACCTCGGCCGCAAGATGATTCTTCCGCTCGTTTGTCTGTAGCGACATTTATATAATGTGAGTACTGAAGTGTGTCCTTTACGCAGGCTCCACTTTCATCCGCAGCAACTACGTTTAGTCCTGTCTTAAATCAAGGCCAAAAGCCTTGAGAATTTTTGCTAGCACATCATCTGTCAGAGGTCTTTCTACCCGAATAAATCTGTGTACACCCAGAGCACTCCAAGGGAAGGATCAAATTAATTGACTTCTCCTTCTAACAAAGCATTTTTCGGAATGGGACATCAAAATGATCATCTGACACAAATCATCTGTTTCCTTTCTCTTTTCCTGCCCTCCCCACCCTTTTCACGGAAGGAAGAACAGAGGCACCCTTTGGGATGGTATTTACAGTGCCATTGTCGCCAGCGCAATCGTGACATTTCATCACAGAGCAACACCTCCTGCCCTTCCACTTACATTAAATTTTCAAGATGTCTCAGAGTCAGCCCAGAGCAAGCTCGGTCAGATGGATGCCCGGCTGCAAATATTTCCAGGCCCCCTTAAAGAACTGTGAAAGATTTAGGTGTCTCTAGTCCAAACGGAGGTGGACAATACATTTATTCTGTTCTCTCTGTGCCGGTAAAGTCCCGGGGACCAGACTGGAAAGGAGGAGAGGCAGATGGAAGTGAAGTGGTGATGAAATGCCGCCATCCATAGGTCAGCTGTGGATGAAAACACTAAACATTTAATTACGTGATAAAACCTCCCCCTTTCACCTGAAAACAGGTTTGTAAAAGTCAGGATCAAGGGTGTCTATCTTGGTTTCTCTCTTCCCCCAATATTTCTTCCCATTCTCTCTGTGTACTCCTGTTTGGCTTCCCAGTTTTGTGCAGACTGACACGGAAAACCGTTTCCTTCGGCCGCCTTTGAGGAGAGAGGGCGAGGTTCCAGGGAGCCTGCCTGCGTGTCTGGTGGGGGAAGCAGAGCCGGGCACCTCCAGTGCACGAGAGCAAGCACGCGGGGGAATTTCAGCGCAAAAGCATTGAACCTACGGAGACCTTCGGGGTGCATGTCCCAGTTCAAACTCCTGAGTCCATTTTCCGACTGATCCCGAGGTGCACAGGGCAGGAGAGAGCAGGCGAGGAGCATCTCTGCAAGTCACGTGTATTTTGATACTGTACAGATAAGGTCTGCCACAAATCTCGCCTCAGCAGCATACGATGCTTCTGAGGCATTTGGTACGCCTTCTACCTTTGAATTTGAACTTCAAACCCTAGCTTAAACCTGCGTTCAGGCTTCTTCCCAAACTGTTCTTGATCATGTTGTATTTAATGACTTCTATTAATACAAGACTGGTAATGAGATTACTAAAATGTTTATGGGACAAATTCATTTAGAAAGATAAACCTGCTTGAGGACTCGGGGCTCTCCCGGGCTAGACTCTCCTAGCTGTAATTATTATTACATAAACAGCAAGTGAGTTTGGATCTATTTCATTCTAACATTAAGCAATAGCTTTTCTTTTAATCTCTTAATGTTTTCCCCAGGCATTTTGGAGGTGGTAGGGAAGATCCTGAGTAATAAGGCATGAATCTAACGTACTAGCAGGAACGGGAAGTATCTATGCGATGTCAACATTGCTTTGTCTCAGATGTTTAACAATAATGAAACATGTAAAAGCTTCCTTTTAACTAACAGGCTGCTGCTGCTCACTGAAGTGAGAGCACAGATGATCCGCTCTGGACTCTTATTCTACCCCCTGTGCTGCTCTGCGTGCACGCGCCTGTGGGGTTCCCCCCCCGACAAGCACCCCCCAAGACAGAAGTCCCCACAGAGTATGCGCTTTCTTTTTTTTCCGGTGGAAAAACTGGCAGCTTTTAACGTGGAGTTTATTTCTGCATTTGGCCTCTGGGAGGGGCAAATTTTCTGAGGGCCTTTTGGAGTCTTCCCAATTATTATTAATTAACATTGGGTTGCCGTAGCCAGCTGAACGAGCACGGGCACGCTTGTGTCAGCCTGTCTTCGCATCCAAAGCTGCTCACATCTGCAGATCAGAGCTCCCGGCCTGCCCGACGCCGGGCTCCTGCAGCTCAGCTGCTGGGAGGCTGCGCTCTCCGTGCAAGCTCACGTCAGTGCTGTGCACGCATATGGGGTTTCTGCTGAAGGATATCACCGCTTTAAATTATCTCGGACCTGTGGAAGCAGCCCGTTTGGTGTCCGTGCCTGTGAATGGCCAGGTGAACTTAGGGACGGGCTCTCCTTGACTTGCCCCGGGGCTATGTCATGACAGCACAGGCTGCTGTCAGCTCGCCAGAGCTATTTGCGGATAGATCTTTCGCTGTGTGGCTCAGGTGCTGTGAAGTGTGGACACGGGTGATTCAGAGCAGCGCAGGGAAAGGACACGCTGGGAATCAAATCTGCCTGACAGGTGAATAGATTTGTATTTGCAGAGGCCAGCTCAGAGCAAAGCAAATGAGCAACTGTCCTTTCAGCTGCTCAGCCGTGGCCAAGGGTAAGCCAGGCTTCCTCTGGAGCGGGGCGGACGATCCAGTACGTGCATCCAAAATCTTAGACCGGGGCTCGCCCAGTCAGCGTCTAGGATTAGGGCTTGCAAAACCACTGGCCTCCAGTGGTTCTGGGGCCGGAGCTGTGAGAGATGCGCTGAAGTCTGGCCCTTGGCACTTGTTTCCAGTAGGGACTATTGAAGTCGGTGGCATTGCTCAGGGTGGGCTCCTCTAATCTGTGGTGGACGCTGATAAAGTCCCACAGAGTTTGTTCTGTTTGGTTGTGAGTTACGGCTTTCCAGACTGATTATGCTCCCTGCAGCAAAGGTGATTTCCACTCCGAAAAGCAACCCCGATTTTCCATGGATGAGACGAGCAGCTCTCTTGTTTTTCCATGAATTTCCTTCAGAGGAAATAAGCCCTATGCTGAAGCAGGGCAACGGCAGAAAGAAGAGGTACAATAGTATTAGCCGAGGGGAGTCCACACTGTGTTTTACTGCAGAGATTTTCTTTGAGCTGATTAAACTTCCCTTAATAAATCCACCTGGGGGAAGTTACAGAGGGTACAGGATTTTTAAAACGGGCCCGTCATCACTAGAAGTCCAGTCGTCGCCGTTCCTCGGTGACCGCGTCCATAAAGTAAGCAAGAAGGAACGAGCAAAGGGACTGTGGCTCAAATAAATATTTCAAGTTAAAGCAACTTTAAAAAGGTGTTGCAAACAGGAGTGGAAATTGATCTCCAGCTTCAGCGCGGCAGAGGGTTAGAAGCAACATGTTCGAGAGCGAAAGGGTGGAATGAGCAATGTTGGCTTGGCAGCGCGCGTGCAGCCATCTGTCGTAGCCGTGTGCTGACAGCGCAGGTCGGCACAGGCACAGGCTGCATCGCCTGGGTCGCGTCTGGCGCGGGAGCAACCCGGGCTTTGTGCACGGGGGGAGAGCCGGCAGCGAGCAGAAGCAAACGCTCGCCTAAGTCCAGGTAGGATTGCAGGGCAGCGAAGGAGTCCTCCGAGGAAAATTGAGGGCGTGCTGGGAGCCAGAGTCCGGGTCTTGTCTCTGAAGGCGCAACCCGGATTGATCGAACAGGGTTAATGTGTATTTTAGATGAAAACCATAGAGTTTTCTTTGCGCTCTTCTGAAACAAGGCGACTTCTGGAACGGAGCGCAATAACTTTACAGAGAGCGATTGAGAAAGAAAACCTCTGCTTTCCAAGAGTTGGCAAGGGGTTGTGTTGCTTCAGACCCGAGGGAAACATGTTTTATCAATGTTGAATGCTTTGCTCGAGAAATTTTTGCCTACGCGTTTCTTCCCTCTTTCCACCTACCTGAGGAAAAGAAAAAAAAAAAAAAACCAAAACAAAAACCATTTGAAGCAGAAGCTGCTTTTCCCCGGAAGGGCAGAGCTATGGGAGTCTCTCATCCCCCGAGGACTTTGTTGTTGTGGTTGATTTCGTGCAGAAAACATTCAAAAACTGTAGCAACGAGGCAGTGGGAAACCCCAAGGTAGATATTAATTGTTCCTGTGCAGGAAGGTAAGAGCGACCAGGTTTTGGAGTTATTGATCCTTGTGGAGTTTGACACAGTCAGAGGCAATTTTGGGTGGAAATTTGGGAGATGAATTAAATGTAACTTTCTTTTAATAGGAATTTATAGGTCATTTCAGGCTTAACGATCTCTATCCAGAGCTACTGGGTTTGGAACCCTTAGGAGGAAAACACACGCGGGGAAACAGCCCAGCTGGCTGGCTGGGGAGAAGGAGTAAGTGCCCCGAGGACGTCTGCTTAGGACGTCCTTAGACCGAGTGTTGGGAAACGGGCTTCAGAAAAGCAAAGGATAAACAAGGGCTGGAGGACGAGGATGCAACAGGAGCTCAGCTCTGTTGGGTCCCAATGGGGAAAAAGCGATGAAGGCCACCGAGGTTAAGTAGGGATGTAAGAGCAAAGAATTTATGTTAATTTTGGAATACACGTCTAAAAACTATAAGCAGCCTTGTGGGGCGATGAGGTGGGAGGCATCTGTGTGTAGTAGCGCCATCGAGCTAGAGGCAAGGAAGGAATACCAAGTGTGAAACCACGCCAAAGACTTCAGCTCCCAAGAAATGGCTTTTTACACCTCCGGTCTCTGGGGAGAAAGGAAAGAGAAATGAGAGAGGACGGAGGGGGATACAGCAAAGACAGACTGATTTCAACTGTTCTCTTTCTTTGCTTTCTACCAGAGAAAATGGAGGTGGGACGATCCCAAAGGCAAAGCTCAGACGACTGTTGATGCTGCTAGGAGAGCCCTCAAGCACTAAGCACAGACAGGCAGGACGTCGTGTCGTATTAGAAGTTCTCCAAATATAAAGCGAGAGTAAGTTATATATTTTTCACGAGGAGGACCTGGATGTCGCAGAGGTTGAGCTGCAGTGAGATATACGCGAGCGCAGGTTTTTGAAGAGCTTCTCTCCAAAAATGGTGTCAGGAACGGGAAGGAAATTGAAAGCGATCAGAGGTTTGTCAGCATTTTTAGATAAAAATTAAAGTAACTAGTGTCAGTGCTTTGTTGAGGTATTTTACTGGTTTTGCTGCTTTGGTGGTAGTCTGCAAAACAATATTCTTAATGAAAATAGTCAAGACGTAAGGGTCAGAAACGCGAAGCTAACATCAAGTGGTTTGTTTTCCCTTGCCTGGGGTAACATGGTTGATTTGACCTTCCTATTACTATTCTTATGATTGCAGTTTGATGTGTGAATTGTATTTTTAATGATTTTTTACTGTGCCGTACGCTGGAACATAGAACGAAGCAAAGAAGCTGTGTATCAGAAAGCAACGGTTCCAAAGGGAACTTTTTAGTTGAGCTCTTACTAGCTGTACTACTAGCTTTGACCGCTGCCATCTCCTTCCTAAATGGGAACGGAAAGCGTAAAATGTCTCTCTCCAAAATTCTTGCCTAGCTCTATTATGACTATCTTAATTAAAAGAGATTATGGAGTACTACAGATGACTGACAGGGTGGAACTGGAATAAAAGTTTGTAACTGCAGCTTTCGTATGCATCTTTTAAAACGGTTAATTGGATGTCTTTTAATAATAGTCTGGACTTTTTCAGAAACAAATGCCTTAAGAGATGTAAAATCCTGCTCGATGTTCCTGACGCGGTAGTCTAGTGCATATTGGTATGGGAAGGCTGTGAAACGATTTTCTTTGAAAGAAAGGTTCAATATTGTTTGGGGTTTTTTTTGCTTCAGGCACTGTATCTCCCACAGTGCAACGTGGATGACAAAAAGTGGCCCCTTTTTTCCCCCCCTTAGATTTATAATTTTTCCAAAGTCCGATGTTAACAATGAATTACCATTCCTGGAGCTCCGTACGTATCAGGCGTGGCAGAGGAGTTAATTGCATAGCCAGGGAGCTATGCATTAAACGACGCCTGGCGATCTGTTTGGAGGGTTGTTTATTGTTACTACTCTGATCAAACGCTGCTTCCCTTCGTGCTGTTTCAGCTTCTCCTCCACTTACTAAAAATAGTGGATAACAGACCAGCGAACAGTAGTGTCAATGGACTCTTCCCCCCCCCCCCCAGAGACAGCT
>NW_008824357.1:42635-49625 GCF_000699105.1 Pygoscelis adeliae | reverse complement strand
GCTAGTTTCCGTAAAGAAATATTGTTTCTTAATTAATCATTTATCCACCTCATTAGGTATTGTCAGCAACTGAATAAGAAATAGGGCTGCTAAGACGATGCACATTTGTATTTATTTTGTTTTCTGGGGAGTCGGAGGTGGTTTACGCGAGCGGATGTGCTAGAAACACTAAAAGCAGAGTTTTCTGGTGGGGCAGAACACGGGCTGGGGGTCGGGGCAGGCCTGCTTGCTTTCTGGGTCTGTCCGTCCGCTGCCACGTCACCGGCTCAGCTCTCTGGAGCGTGTCCACGCGATGCCCCAAGCCTCCAACCGGGCGCTGAGGTACCCTCTGGAAACAGGATTCCTCTTCCCTTTCCCACCTCTGGCTTCTTCAGGCATCTCTTACCGCACGTATGGACGGAGCCCAGCAGAGCGCGGCTTCCGTCCTTTCAGGGGTCTGTCGGTATAGCTGCACTGCAAATCACAGGGAGGAATAAAACTGATGTGGCAGTGACATCCCTAACTTAAAAATAAACAGCCTGGCTTCGAAAGGCGCCGGGCTCCCCCCGCTGTCATTGACTGCAAGAGGACATTTGCTCTGTATGGAAGCGTGTTAAAAGGTTGGTCAGAGCCATATAGCTTTCTTTTCGTTAGCGATTATTAATACACGGTTAAGAATTGTTAGGAGCACACTGCAGGCATGAATAATCTGGAAAAGACGTGGTCATAAGTACCCTCCTGAGTTACTGGAATACTGTAAAGATGGATTTGCCGTGTATTCACTCTTTATAATCTGTACGTTTTCGATACTTTACCTCACGTTTCCTTTCGAATGAGCTAAACCCGAGAGGTCGTTACCACTTTCTGAATAATACGGAAGAAAAAAGGTGGAATAGGGAAATGAGCTAAGCTTAGTTCGTAAGGCTTCCTCTGGTAGAGACGCATGAGAGACCTGCTCCAGGATGAGATCTGCAGTGGGTATCTTTGCTGCAGGACCGAAGGAATTAAGTGAGGCAGGAGGTGCTCGGCTCAGACCAGTTACTGCGTACGTTAGGGGAAACCCGGGACTGTAGGAGGGCAGGAGCTGCACCGTGCCGCTTTCCTCCTCAGTGGGAAAGATGAAATAACCAAGGAGGAGGGAGAGACCTTTCACATCCCTGTCTAGCGTGATACATCAAGCCGTCCGCGTGGGAATGGCCCAACAGGGAGGTTTATTTCTCCTGCTCGGGGTTTATCCTTGACGAACTCTGTAGCTCTCAACTGGGGCACTACAGTAAACTTCATTTTAAGCGGTTGACCAACTGATTCTCACATCTGGAACCCAAAGCATCTGCTTTGCTGACGGTATAGCGGTTGCTCAGAGGCTGGACAGATGAGAAGCAGGGAGAGGCTGGCTCAGAGACTCGGCTGGGGAGGAGGCAGAAGAGGCGGCTTCGGTGCGGACCTTGAATGCTTGTCCCGGTGGGCACTGCTGGCCTGTAAATCGCCGTCACTCGGCGATCTTCATCGCCCTCAGAGGGGCTGAACAGCTGCTCCTTCTCCCCTCTTCCTCCTTCTGCCGATGGGCCATACCCAAGCTTGATTTCTTCACTTCTGCTTGCCCTGTTCATCGGGATGAAAGGTCTAGTGGGCTGTGGGTGGAAAACTCCCCAGCAAGAGTCACGGGTAATAGTAGTGGCCATTCCGGTTCTTTGTTGGCCACTAATCACCTGTCAGGTGTTAACCTGGGGCTGTTGCTGCCCTCCTAGCCCCAGCTGGCAGCCAGTCCGGTCCACAGTGGACCTTTTAACCTCTGCACTGACTTTCGTTGACAGTGGCTCATGTTTGTGTGGTCATCTCTCGCCTTGTCTCTGTTAAATGAATAAACATCTCTTCTTGTTATTAATTCACCCCCCTTTTTTTGTTTTCTGCTACTGTCACTCCGTCAGTCTGTTCTGTGGCAGAGACAGACCTGAAATCCCTTTGACTGAATAGAAAGGCAAAGGTAAGACGGCCCGAAGGACAAGCTCCGGGAAAACACGGGGAGGAGTAAAAGAAAATGAACCTCTAATGCAGAGTCCATTCAGTGATTTTGATATTTCTTTAATGATTGTCTAGTTTCATAATATTTCATGCAAATGAAAAGGACATGGTACAAATGAAACACGGACTACCTTTTTATGCATTCATCATCAGCAATTACTCTTTGCTCCGTATATTCCAGACTTATATCTAATGACAGCTGAACACACTGAATTGATTATAATCAATTAGGAACCCTTTTTACCTAAATAGAGAATTCTTATTCGCGATGGGTTTTTATAATCTCAAAAGTCCTTATTTAAAATTCAAAAACGAGAAACTTTGACCCAGAAGAACGTAGGATGTATTTAAAAAAAATCAAAACCAGAAAAGCCGGAAAGATGACTTAAAGCAAACCGAATAATCAAGCAATTTAGTCATGCTGCCCATCGATCTTTGCTCGTATCCCTGCACTTCTCAATTATATTGAGGATGCATAGTTCAGGAAAAGACGTACATTTCTTCTGTTGAAAAGAAACCCATGGTGACAGTAGATGCTCCTTGGAAAGGCCTTGGCAGAATCGATCGTGTAGAAGAGGCTAGGGAAGAGCCAAGCACCTGCAGGTTACATTCCCCATCCCGCTTGATGCTCTGACTGATCCTTGCAGACCCGCTGGAGACCGAACGCTGCTTTAGCCTTGCTTCAAAGTGGGAGACGTGAAGCTGCTACAGCCGGATCTCCTCCGTCTTTAGCCCCTGAGGTCACGGGTGCGTCGCTGCCGCACCATAAGGGACACTCACTCAGAACCGCGCTGTGCTTTCTGGGGGTACCCCCAAAACCAAGGCTTTTCTGCCCGAGCGTGTTCCCTCCTGTCCTGCGGATGGCTGGAGCCAGATCCTGGCTCCCCGCCCAGCACGGCAGACCCAGTGCCACCTCAGAAAAGCCAGCGTTACTCACCCAACCCAGAGGCCGGCAGGGCTGGAAGGCAAGGGCTGTAGTTTCCTCTTGTTCCCACGTCTGCCTTCGCTGAAAGGCTCTCCTCCTCCTCCTCACCACCTCTTTGCTTACTGAATTCTCTTTGCCTGCGCGTGGCTTCGGAGGACGGTCCCTGCAGCCCGCTCCCACAGGTTCAAGACGCAGACCTTGGCAATGGCAGTCTAGATTCACCAACAGACCGGCCTTCGCTGCTCTCTCGGGTCGAAACCAGCGCAATGTAGACGTGCAGTTGCATTTGAGTCAGCCTGGGACGGTTCTTTTAAAGGATTGAGACAGATGTTGGCCATATTTAAAAATTATCATTAACCCGGATCTTCCCCGATGCTGTTCCCATACCCTGAAGCACAGAAGAAGCAGCAGCAGCAGTGACAAGCAAACTCTTTCAGAGACCAGCTTTGGAATGGACACCCAAAGGATTTAATTATTTCCCTGGATCCGATGCTTGACGATTTCCAGCGCAACGCCGGCTGCTCGCGTATTAGTTTCGGTTGAGATGGCTGGCGTGCAGCCAGAGCGCGGAAGTATATGGATTAATTATAGCCCTGGCCACCCGCTTCACCTAGCGCAAGCTCTCCGAGTTTGCAGCTGATTTCACGTTGGTGTGGAGATTTCACTATCTCCTTGTGGCGATGGAAATGGGAGCGGGCTTGTACAACAGTGCTTTCACCAGCGTAATAAATTCTGAATGCTCCTCTCAATATTCTGCAAAATAGATTGGAAGCTCAAAAGTAGATTTTGCTCATTAAATCTGTGTACATTTCTGGAATGGAATAGGAAAGAAATGATTAGATCCCACTCAGCCTCTTCGAGCTCCCTTTCCCTTGGGCTGTGGTGACTTACGGACGGAGAGCGGGATGTTTTGGGGTAGGAGAACAGAGGCGGTAGGCAACTGCGGTTCAGGGAAACTTCCATTTTTCCAGGGCACTTCCAAATGAAGCAAGGCCAGCGATCACCGGCAGTTTCTCGTATTGAGGCACTTTTTCTCATTGTCTGCTGCCTCCTCTCACTCTGGCTTGTAGGTTAAAGGACTGAAATGGCACTTTGGGATGAAGCTTTGATTGCTCGCTCTGTGTCTTCTCAAAGCTTTTTTATCAGGACACTGAGTTTTTGTATGCCTTAGTTTCTCATTCCGAGGGGAAAGGGGTATTATAGTTCTTATTCCTTCTTCTGTCCTTTGCCTTTTGTATAATTTAAGTTGTAAGCTCCTTGGGGTAATGAAAGTTCTCACTGCGCCAGTATAGAGTACTTACCAACGCGCCGTAATCTTGTCCTGGGCATCTAAACCCTACTGCAATGGAACTAATACAGCGGTGAAGGGTCTGGGAAGCGCTTGGGATTCAGCGATGACCTCTGTAATACACGCTCTCTGTATCACGCCACAGGGAACAAATCAATCGAAGAACAAGAAGTAAGGAAATAAGGCGACTCGACAAGTCCCCTCAACTCACCTTACCCTCCGAGGAAAGAAAACAGCGAAAGAGACAATCCTCTCGCCCTCCTGAATACAGGATAACGCGATTGTTTTTCATGGCAAATTAAATAAGGTTCATTTTCCTTGCTGTGTTTGTTTCCCTACCTCTGCCGACCGTCTGAGGCCTCTCTCGGTCTCTCCGGCCACAGTCGGTCTCTCCCTGGCAAACGAGGGTAACACCGACAGCGTTAGCAGGGCTGGATGACCGAACGGTCTCTGCCACAGGAGAAAAGCTCTTCTCACGAGGGTGGCGGCTCTCCGCTGCCTGGTCCTGTTGCTGTGAAAATTATCTGGGCTCTTTGACTTCTGTGAATGCGTGATGCGCTAACAGATGATCTACGGATGATGTTTTGCTTGGGAGTACCAAGCAGGAGCAGGTTATCAGAGAGACGACGCTGTGACGATCGGGGTAGCGTGGATACCTGAACGGACAGGTAGAAAATCCAGGCTGCTCTGGAGAAGGCCCTGAAGGGTTTGATCCTTCTCCCACCTGCAAAATGTCTGCCCTGTTGTAACTTTACCGACGTGGATCCTCTTCCGTACGGTCCTTGGTACGAAAAGGGCGGTAGCTTGCAATGTTTGCTCACGCGTTGCTTGTTATGCAGCACGCTTGTGGACCGAGCGGTGAGAAAATCGCTCCTGAATGCTTCAGTGTTTTGTTACCCATAGATTTTAGATTTCTTGTCCGGTCTTTGCTATTTACAGCTACCTAAAATGGGGTTTAACAGAAGACAAACCATGTTTGTACGATCTCTGGGTTAAAAAGCGCAATTTCTCTGTTGTAATATAGAATCATAGAATCATAGAATCATAGAATCATTAAAGGTTGGAAGAGACCTCCAAGATCATCGAGTCCAACCATCAACCCAACAACACCATGCCCACTAAACCATGTCCCTAAGCGCCTCATCTACCTGCAGTTGGCCTCGGCCCATCGATCCAGCCTGTCCAGGTCCCTCTGCAGAGCCTTCCTACCCTCGAGCAGATCAACACTGCCGCCCAAAATGAATTGCAATTGGTCATTTCTTCCCGTGCACATGAATCGGAAGGGGTCTGCCCTATTTTTAAAGAGGGTAGAGAAGAAAGATGCTGGAGTCTGATGTCTGAAATGAAATTTAATTAAGCTTTCTGCTTCTTTATGGCAGCCTGGAGTTTGTTTAGCCTATCCTGGTATCTGAAAAATCATTACTAGACCAATAATTTCTGATGAACATGTTCTAGGAAATGGTGTCCATTATAACTGCGTAGGACTTTGTTATTTCAGTCTATTACCTGTAAATGAGTTATTCCGGAACAAGAAGTTCAATTGATAAGAGGCAAGAAATCAATAGGTAGGATTGTCGACATTAATTCTGAGTTCATAATGGATTTTCCCGCCATTGAGGTTTCCAAAAGCTTTCGTAGGCTATCCATCTCAGACCTAAATTTAAGTTTCTTGGAGCCAAATTTGCGACTGGACTCAAGTGAAACTTTTCTAAATCCTTGTTTTTGCATTAAGTTGGTTAATAATTTCAAAATTACACCCGCTGGGGATAAATGATGAGAGCTATAAAAACACACTGGACCTTCTTTAGCAGAAATTGCAGGAAGCTTTCTGGATGCAGTGCTTTAATGAGCGAAGGGATTATTTAGTTTAATATTTATGTTATTGCGTGTGTCAAAGATCAGGATGCTATTGCGCAGGCTGCTGTACCGGCTCAAGGAGGGACATTCGATCAGAGAGATTCTCCTCTAAATAGAGAAGAAAAAGGGAATATTATTCTCAGTTTCCAACTGGGCACGAGGAGCCCAAACGCTTTGCCAAGGGGGTGCCATGGCAGACTGCAAATGTGAACCTGCAGCGTCCCAGCCTGGCGCCGGAGAGCTGTCTGAGCAGGATTGTCACCGTGCTTGTAGACAGCAGGTACCACGATTAGGCTTCAGTTCTGACCTCGTACTTCTAGGCACCACTGCCTTAAAAGCAAACGGGCAATAAGAGCTTCATTGTGCTGGGTCGTTTTGATCTGACGTGGAGAGGACTAGAAAAAAAATTGTTCCAGATGATGTTTTTGTGTAAGTTAGGGAGGAAACGGTGAAAGACGGCAGGACGTAATTGCTGTGTGCTGAGACTGAGACCCTGGCTCATTAGAGAGTTGGGGCGATTACCTAACTGTAAGTAAATGTGCAGAATTTCTTTTGAAATCCATTTTCTACTAACACGTGTGAAGTGAGACGGGCAGAGAAGCCTTCTCAGGCTTACCCTTGGCTGTAAACTTGTCCCTCCTCTCCGACACTCTTGGCACTCCGAAACCCAGCACGCGTCTTGCCAGCCTTCCTCCCATCGCCCTCTCTTACCGTTGTCCTTGCTGAGCCGTCCGTAAATTCTGGTAACCTAAAGACCGGAGAAGCGTTGAGCATCCTTGAGGAGTCCTTGTTCAGTCTTTTCACGTGACCAGGACAGGTCCCTCGGGATGTTTGGAAAAAGTGCTGCTGACTCTAGTCGTCTCCTACTGGCGTCTGACACCGGTGACACCCAAGTTTCTCATTTCCTTTTACCTTTTTT
>NW_008824357.1:42234-42600 GCF_000699105.1 Pygoscelis adeliae | reverse complement strand
TCCAGGTTCTCCATCCACCCACCTTTCATTGCCGCTGGTCGGAAGCTTAGAGCCATCATCTGCATCTCCACGCCCATCGATTAGTTTCCGTTTTAATCAAGGGATCGTATCTTTCTCTTCGGGCCCATCAATCATCTCCGGCTCTTTGTGAAGCTGCAGTCATCCATCCTTCACCTGCCTCATTACTCAGAGGAAGGTTGTGCTGCGATGGTGGGCAGGGAGGTTTCTGTGCCAGCGCTCCCCGCAGCGCAGGGAGATTGCAGCCTGCGGGGCGTTCCTCTCCGGCGGGCAAGACCTCTGTATTTCTTCCTTTCTTCTTCTCTTTCTTCAGGGGACTCAGGCCACTTGGGACGAGCTTCTTTCTTA
>NW_008824357.1:38082-42224 GCF_000699105.1 Pygoscelis adeliae | reverse complement strand
CTGCTCAGGCTGGGCAGGGATCCCCAGGGATATCTCGCACGATATCGTTCGGCATCAAATAGGCTTTGGCAGCGGCTCTGCCTCTGCAACAGGGAACGGCACATACAAGAAGCCCGCTCCCAACAGGCAGTATCATCCGTCAGATCTCAACTGGTGTGTCTCTAATTAATTAAGCATATAGTAGACCTAATTAAATGGGAGACAGTGCCCAAAGTTAATGCCGTCATTTCTGTCACTTGTTAGTGTCCTGCTGCTGGTGGGGGGACGATGAAGTGTTACCGTAGAGTTTACGAGCACGTAAATCCCTTTCTAGGGTTAAGGAGAGCGTAACTAGATGCTGCTGAATGGCTTGTTCTCCTGGCTGGAAGCCCCAATATCACGGACTGCCCTGGGATTTAGGAAGAAAACACTTCTCGCTACAGAGAGGCGTCCCCGCGCCCCGAGTCCCACGTGAGCCTCTCGTTTGGAGCAGGGGTCACGCTGCGTTTGGAGCTTTCTCTGGCGCGCCCCGTGTCTGGCTGGCTGCAGCACTGCAAGCAAAAGCAGGGCTGCGACGCTGCTCCAGGAGAGGAGGGTTAACAGACAGATTCTCTACCTTACACACAGACACGCGAGCTGAACAAAGAAGCAAATAAGACAAGTGTAGCGAGGCATATTTCTCATTAAATAGAGCAACTGGAAACACAGCTACTGGAAAAGGGAGCTCATTTGTCACATCTCATGGATGACGCTGTGTTTTATTATCTCTGGGGCTGTAGGTAAACTTCTGTCTTACCGGGTAACACAAGGAACCAGAGCGTTGTGGTTGCGAGGGTTTCAGCTCCTGTTTTAGCATTCCCCGTCTGCTCCGTTGCAGTTCTTGCTAATTGCGGGGTGTAAAATTCCGTGCAGCATCATCCAAGCCCGTTAGGACGAAGCCCTCTGTGTGCCCCGCGGGGCCTCTGCTCCCGGGTGCAGAGACCTCCATTGCCTACACGGGCTTAACGTCTGGATCTTGAAACTTTGCACCCTGGAACTGCTGCTCTCTTGCGTTAAGCCCCTCCCTACAGAAAGTGATTTCTCAGTGTTAATACTAGGCTTTAGCTGACATGCGCAAGGCAGTGACAATGGCTGCTGTATCATGTATTTCTTTTACAGACAGCAGCAGCTATAAATTTAGGCCCTTTCAGTAAAGTTCTTGACGGTAATTGTCCCATTAAATTTGTG
The DNA here is from genome assembly GCF_000699105.1 of Pygoscelis adeliae. Taxonomy (NCBI): domain Eukaryota; kingdom Metazoa; phylum Chordata; class Aves; order Sphenisciformes; family Spheniscidae; genus Pygoscelis; species Pygoscelis adeliae. Next base: position 41,018 of record NW_008824357.1, on the reverse strand, counting down.
TGCAAATTTCATATCGAAAAGTTATCATTTGATGACTAAACGTTCCCCTAACATCTCATTTCTATCAAGCGTTGGGGTGTGCCTGCATGGCTGCGCAGCCTGTGAAAATGCGTGAAAGCTGGCTGACTTCGAATAAACTGCTGCTGCTGCAACATCTCTTCTTTTGCTTTAATTTTTGCTGCTGTTGACAGCCGGGCAGTTCACATCACGGCGCATCCTTCAGGTGTGGGAAGCTATCTAAACCCAGAAGGCTTTGCCGTGCTCCTCTGCTGCAGAGGCTCCAGCTGATTCGAAAGCATCTCTGCGGCCCAGAAGCGCGGGAGCCCTTTGGGGTTCAGCTCTGGTGTCTGTTCCATCGTGTCATTTGAGTTTTGCTCGATAAGGGGACGGCGGTACGGTAGTCATGGTGACTGCCATATCACAAGGCAGTCTGGGGAAGCTGACACCCGCGGTGGTTCCCAGTCAGCCTTTAACTGCCATACAAGAGGTGGAATGCCGGGATCCCTGCTCCAATTTTGAGGCCAGCTTGAGGTCCGTGATGGAGCGTTTCTTCGCTGTGGCTTTGCTGTACGTACCCGAGGGGTGCTGACGGGCAGGAGAGTCGGTTTGCAAGCAACAGAGGCAGAGGTGGCTAACGTGGCAAGACCTGCCTGTGTAGAAGCATTCCAGGAATATCTGAGCGGGGATCCCGACTGCGTCGGTGCCCTCCAGGGAGGACACCCAAATGTCATCCTGGCGGTACCTAAAACATACGGCATATATTTTAAAGTTCGTATATGAATGTGTGTTTCAGTCTACATGATGCATAAGGGGCCAATAGAAAAGCTTGTCAGCGTCAAAGGCTGCCCCTTTGCATGTTAATGCCTAGAGGGGTCTTAATTTGCTGGATAGGTTTTCTAACCTTATGTGTTTATCAGTCTTCCCCGATTTGTATATCAAACACGTATCTTGTATTTATGCCGTGCTTCACTTCAGACATCTTACGGTGCTGATATACCCTGGCAGATACGAAGCACCTGATTCCTTCCTTCCGAGCGTGCGGTAGGATTAATGGCCCCGTTTTGCCCACGCCTAGGATTAGCACGGGCAGGGAGCCGTTCCTCCTTCACGTTAGGCCTCAGGCTGGCCCGAGCTTTGTCACGCTGATTGCTTCCTAAACATACACCGAAGGAATTGCAGTCTGAACGATGGCCAAATCAACGTGGTACCAGACAAGGATTACTGATTGTGAACCCGCTAGAGCTTCACTTGCTGTTTCCTCTCGAAAGCCCAACCTTTTTTAACGTTCAAGACGACAATTCTCTAGAGAGTAACTCCTGCCCGGTACTTTCCCCACCGTTTTGCAGCCCTCGTGCTGCTGTGTAGGAGGGGTGGGTACCTCATGGCACTGGCCCCGGTGGGACGGGGGTTCCAGTTGGCTGGAGAAACGCCGGCGATACTTCTCCGTGGCTCGATTCACTTGTTTATTTTCAGCTTCCCGGTGAGGGTGAATTACAAAGGCAGAACAGATCTTCATGCATCAGCTGCAGCCCACTCAGAAGTGGAAAATTGTAGATGATGATGATAAATCTTATGAGGAAAAATGTCAAACACTAGTGAGCTTTCAAGTTAAAACATTGCTACTCGTGAGTGTCATATGGAAGGGAATCACTCTTTGCACGTGAGATAAAAACTCATATCTATGAGAAAGCTACACAACCCAGGCAGAAGAATCTATTTTTGCATTCAGTGTGGTTAAGCACAAGTCAGTTCCGCTGATACGAAATGCCTGCCCAAAAGAGTTATGCAAGCCAGGTGATAATAGCTGTGGGAGCGGAATTTTAAAACACCGGGACATCACGTATGAATAGTGGGTGGACTATTCATTAAGCCATAGTTTCGTTGCAGGGACAGAACTTGTCCACGTATTTGATAGGAGAAGGGAAAACGTGGTGGAACGGATAACAGAGTAATTATCCGTATTGTTGCTTACCGTTATTGCAGCAGGTCACAAGGAGGACGTAACCGAGTAGGTACCAGAAAGGTCATATTTCTAACATTAATGGCTTGAATTTGCTCGCTAGACTGAGGTCAAAGATGGCTTTGTAAACAGTTTTGGTGTATAAACTAGTTTAATCTTCCTTTTTGTAAGGAAATGTGTACTCTAGATTAGGTATAAAAATAAACAATTTTTTTGTTCTTTATTATCACATCTCTGCAGCAACTGCCTAAGTTAGCGGTAGCAGTTACTAAAAGCTAGATTTCTTCCTTGGCTGGCTCAGGCTATATTTGATGTTGAGGCTCGAACAGAGTTTATGTAATTTAAAAATACTATGTGAATAAAATGTGAAAATGGCTTTCTCTCTAAGCTATCAGTTTGCCAGTCTCAGCTGGAGAGAGAGTAAATTATTTTTACAGATTATGTGCCTTTATAGTGTAACAAAAGATGTAGGGTAGAGTCTGGAGAAGAATTTTTTGTCGTCTTTTTCTGCCCTTGAAGGTTTTGCCGAATCCACCCAGGAATAAAGACTTGGGTGTTAGAGCGGAGGGGGAACCTGGGCGTATAAAGGAACCTGAAGTGTCGTTCTCAAAACCCCTTATCTACCACCTTGCCTGTCAGGCGGTTTTTTGAGTTCGTGCCATTGTGCACAAGCCAAGATCGTTTTCAGCCCTTCCACTCTCGCAGCTTGCTATAGAAAAAAGCCCCTTTCATTTTTCGCTAAGTCTGTTGTTCGGCTTGAAAGCCGCCTTCTCCCCGACCCCCCTCAAGTGGCTACAGGAAGCCCAGGAAACACTTTTTGTTCTAGGAACGGTCTTTTAAATGGAAACTAAACCACATCACCGAAGGCAAATTGCGTACTGGTGTTTAAATGAACGTAGGCAGGAAAAGCACATTTTCCCCTTGAGGAAACAGTGAAAACACATGATACTTCCCCTCATTTTTATTCTAATACTCT
>NW_008824357.1:21456-38054 GCF_000699105.1 Pygoscelis adeliae | reverse complement strand
TGCTTTGCTCAGCTTTGCCACATCTGACCTGGCTTCGTGGCCTCTTCCCATTGCTATGTCTGTGTCTTCTTCCATGCAGCTTTCTCCGCCAGAGTCTCCAGCGCTGCCCACCGTAATTCCCCCTCTTTAGCGTTTCTGAAAGAGCCTGAAACCTCCTAGCGACTGGCCTTCGCGCGGAGCTGTGCGATGGAGGCTGCTCGTGGTTGGCAGTCTGTCGGCTGACGCGTAGGTCCGGGGGTCCATCGGCATGCGCGTTGTTCTTCGTTTGACCCAGTATGTGCCAGGAGACAGAAAAATTCCTCTGCCGTGGCCTCCGGTTTCCCTCTCTGGAAATCGGGAGCAATGATAAATTATCTCTGCCGAGTGCTCCAGGAGAAAAATCAATGTTTAATGGCTGAGCCTACGACATTAAAAGCCCGTGAACCTCTCTGAACTGGGACTTGGGCATGGAAATATCGCAATAGCCAGCACCATCCATGTTCTCGAGATAGTCCAGGGATATTGCGGTGCTGTCTGCTGCGATTTATAAGCACCTTCTTGCACACAGAGGGAAATATGTTGTCAGCGAGTTCCCTCTTAATTTGCATTCTTCCAATCTAATCAAACCTTTGTAAACACCAGCTCTCTGAAAATAATAATCAACAGCAAGAGACACGTTGGCAGGCTAAGGGAAGGTGAATTAAGATGCTTTTCTTTCTCCTATGCTAATCTTTTCCTAATTATGTTTTATTAATATTATGATGCAGACACTCCCGTTCTTGTTTTCACTCATCTTATCCGTAGTTAAAATCAAATTGCAAATGAATGAGCTATATATTTGACTTAATCACTTAAGCCTCTGACTTTCATCATTTTCATAAGTAACCCCTACAGTCACACCACAATTGGGTACATTTTTTTTTTCTTTTTTTTTCTCCCCCCCTGTTTTTGAAGTATTCTTGCATGATTATTCTATGGGTGACATTGACATTGTGTTATGATAAATTGGCTGAGTCATTATCATCAGGAGGCAGTTGGGTTTTCTTATATTTATAATAAGGTGCTTTTCATTCCAGAATGGGGGGGGTGAAAAAAAACAAACCCCTTTTTGTTTTAAACAGCCTAATATTGCAGCTTTTATGCCAGAATTGCCACAGAATAATGTTATATTCTTCCCTTTTGATTTTTGAGGGATGCTTTGAAAGGCCTAATCAAAAAGAAATCGGAGTCTTGAGCTTGGTTGTTCTCCATAGATGAGCAAGTCTTTGAAGTTGAACAGTTGGTAATCCCGGTTTCTCCAGACGTACGGAGTCCGCAATACCTAGCACAGGCCATTATTTTTGTGGGAAAGGATGGCAGGACGCAGCGTCTTCAGGTACCGTACAGTTCCCTTCGCTTCAGCAAGAACGGTTTCGGAAAAGAGAGCTTCCTCTGGCCAAGGAGCAACAGTAGCTGCCCCGGTTTGGAGGGCAAAATGGGCAAATGAGCGTGTGAGGTGTTGAGCTGCCGACGACGGAGAGGTTTCCAAGATGAAATACGAGCCCCGCGAATCCCGGATCTTTCCCAATCTGCAAGGCGAACAGAGTGCAATACCGTGGTACTTAACGTATAAGCTGTTGACGTGGTTTCGGGTGGGCTGAGCGGTGACTGTCACTTTGCAGGGTGCCATTGTGGCTCTAACAATAAGTTTTGCTGTGTTTATGCGTTACTGTTCAGGTGCAGCAATGGAGTGAAGAAAATGGTAAAAGAAATGTAAATGTACGTCACGCTGAATTTAGAAGCTTTTGCTCAAGATCTGTTTTGATAGAAGTGCCAAAATCTATCAGCTGAGCATATTTCAGGTGGCTCCTGCAAATCCTCCCGCTGGCTTGTCCATCTGTTGATGCTGATGTTTTTTTATTTTCTGGCTTCTTTTTAATGGAGAAATGAGGATACCCTTCACCATCACGGACAATTTTGAAAACGTTGCGGATGTTCTGTAGCTTATCAAAGAGACGTCAGCCCCTGAGTTTGTTTCTTTCCCGGAAGAAACAAATGATGCCTTGAGAAGAGAAAATATTTCTTGGTTGACAGAAACTATTTAAATACAGAATTATCACTGGGAGGGAGTCATTAAGATGATACTTTTTTTTACTCTGATGAATGTGTTGCATTATTAGGTGCATCAGAACCATTTATAGATCTAGCTTAAAGACAGATGCGCAAATAAGACGTGGTGGCATGCGCTCGAGCTAACGCACCCTCACTGCAGCTGCGTGATGATTCAAGGGCTCCGTCCTGATCCCACAGCTCCTAAAAACCGGACGTAAAGTCATTATTACCCAGACGGTTGTCCTGGATTTTCCCAGGTATTACTGGGACGAGTCTGTGGACCTCTGTTTATTAGGGGGTGAAATTCAGCGTTGCGGGGAGGATCAGTTCAAGTCCTGTGCGCGCCTAAGCACCGCTCAGCGTTGGAGAAGAAACGCAAGGTCTTTTGGAAAGCATCGTTGTCAGGGCTTAAGTGGAGCTGAAGAGGTGCAGAGGTCTCCTGCGAAGGACTCTCTTTTCACCCTGATGGCGAGGAGGAGAGCATCTCCGTTGCAGAGCGCTCCTCACTGCTTTTGCGTGCTCTCTCTTCCACTCCACAAATCTGGCATTTGCTGGAGAGTCAAGGAGATGAGCAAGCTGCTGAGAATGGAGCCACTCTTAAAGGAAGATCTATGCATGGCTGAGGAGCAAATATTCACATTAACGTAGAAAGAAAAGGACCGATGTTAAGAAAATGCTGCAGCAGTAAAGGCCGTGTTGCACAAGTTGGCCCTGGAGTGGTTTTGTGCAAACAAATTGCTGTATTCATCCTCTCTTGCTGTGCTTTTTTCTTTATCTTATCCAGATTTTTTTTTTTTCCTTTTAGATTCAACTTCCACCGATGGCAGAGCTCTCCATTTTCTATCTGCACTGAACTGCAGTCACAAGAAGATCGAGAATAGTCACTAATGAAGTTAGAGAGGCAGGGACTCAAAGAGAGATTTAATGGAATTGTACTCCAGAAAGTGCCCCAGAGAAGGTGCATATTGCAATAAACGGCCGACATTCTTGATTAAATTGCTTCCATTTGAATGAAGCGTGCGTGTCTTGCCAGAAAACTGGATCTTTCTCCTGCTACGCACAATATATTTGCTTTCAAAGATGCAAATACTTTCAAGAGGAGCAATTGAATATGCAGCCTGTCACACCGATCTAGGGACATTCTCGGGCTGAACACTGTGATCTATAGCATAACACGTTGGAACCGGGAACCTGTTCCTGTTACTCATTAATCTTGAAGTGCTGAGAAGAGATGCCCTATGTAGTGTGACAAAGTGCATCAGACAGGTAAAGTTGAAGAGCAGTAATTAGAGCCGCTCCTGGCTTTCCAGCTATTCCCTCAGCACTTCCCTGCACACACCAGCTCTCCACGTACATTTTCCCCACCGTCCCGTAGCTGACAGACGAAGCGACCCGGTCGTTTGGATCAGATACATCTCAGATAATTTCTTAAAACAAGCTGCTCGTGCAGTTCCAGTTGGCTTCGGTAACAATTAAGTGTGCGTAGGAAAAGATTTTCGTTAAGAAAAACGTAACCGAGGGGCCTGCGACGTGTATTTTTCAACCTAACTTTAAGTGGGCAGGTTTCAATATTGCCGTCACTCATCTTAATTGCAATTATTCTTAATTGTAGAATTCATCTTCGGTTTATAGGTAGTAAGAGTGAGTCACTTCTCGGCCCGAAGTGACTACCGGCTGTAAAAAAACAGTTGATGGATGTTCAGGGCCAGCATAAGATGATTTGGTCTCAGTCCAGTTCCCAGTAGACGTGTGTCCACGTTACAAAGATAGGACATTATTAAACGGCCATTGAATTGATGGAGTCAGAACAAAGGCTCAGCAGGCCATTAATACTGAGCCAGGGTAGCGGACGCTTCGGTGCGCAGGGTACAACGTCCCCGCTCGGAAGGCACGGTGCCACGGGCACCCGTTCATGACTTTGACTGGGTCACTGGCTGGTTTCCCCGTCCGTAAAATGCAGATTGCTGCCCTTTCGGGAGAGCCGCGGAGGTGATCATCTAAAGGTTGTGATGTGTGCTGGTCGCAGAGGGAGCTGTGAAAATAGTTAATTCCTTATTTCCCGTTACCGTGACAGTTAGTGCTTTTGATCATTAAATGGGCACGCATCCGTGTCTCTGGCCAGGTTGTCATTTTAGTGTGCTCTGTCGCATGCTGCTGTAGAAACTTGAAGGAACATCTTCCCCGAGAGATACCAGGTACGTCCTACTTTCTGGCTGTGCTTGAGAGTATTAGAGCTGGGCTAAAAAAGGTGGATGTTCTTCTTCCTAAATTCAAAATTTCATGGTTTATCAAATACAAATGAGCACTTAACAGATTAGGCAGCTCTAGTGGTGGAGAGGAAACTCTACTGAGGAGATTTCACAGAAACCTTAATTGCACGTTGCCCGGCATTGTCGGTTTGACACGCTGACATTTGGAGATACTGAGCACCTCTTCTTACAGCGCAGTGGAGCCCTAACAGCGACAATCAATTACGCGGGTAGTAGTCGTCGTCTTCCACTATTGTAGCGTGAACATCTACTCTGTAAATTAAAGAAGCAGCTCTGTTCCTGAACAGCCAAAGAGGGCTCGCATCATCTTCTGAAGCCACGTGTTCTTCTCTGTACACACGTTGCGGAAACGTGGGGGCAACTGCCTTATTTTTGTCCGTTCGGCTCCGGCTAATGCTGTGCAGTTCAGGGGTTGAAAGCCTGGTTGCTCACTATTACAGCCGAACAAGTTCTCCTTCATCTTTAGCAGAGCCTCAGAGGGAAAGCAGAGATAAAAATAAAAACCTGGTAAGAATAAAGGTCACCACGAGAGACAGGGATTCAGGATGAAAAGCCTCAAGAGAAAACAATTGGTAACAGCTCTCCAGGTGTCAGAGAGGAGAGGAGGGAGGTTTGTGCCCACAGCCTCTACTAATAAGCTGCCTGAAACGAAAAGCAGGAGTGCTGGTGAGGAGCGTTTGCTCTTTTGCTCTCAGATCACAAGACGACCAGCAGCAGCAGCAGCGGAGCGGGCTGCTCCTTGCCGGACAGTGCGACAGCAGCGGAGGATACGCGATGGAAACGTCCGTTTGGGCAGAACCTGCCGGAAAAGCAATAAGATGGAGGGACGGGGTAGAGAAGTGTGATGTTATTGGTTTAATTTGATTGCCGTGTTACTGATTTTCCATTGTATTGGGAAGTGCCAGATGGTTTTGCTTTTCATTTCCTTTTTATCTGATTTAGATCGTAACGACAAGGCTTTGAAGGATGGGAGGAGTGAGAATTGCCAGCCCAGATCGTATCGGGGGTTCTGGCCGCTGCCAGGCATTGAAGAGGAAGGTGGGGTGGGAGAAGCTCACCATAGCATGGGATAAAGCCACCCCCTCGTGAAAGCTTCATCCCTATTTCTTCATGGCAAGGGAGCACTTCGGGGCCTAAATCACGAGGTTTTGTATCCCACTGAGCTGAACTAAGTACGACTGTGGGTACCCCCAGGCCACCTTTGTCTTTTCCCCACACGTCCGAGAACTGGAAACGTGTTTGGTTGTAGGGGTGGCAGTACGGACTTCCGTAGGAAAACGGAGGAGCTTTGCTTTTTGGTAGAGAAGGTCTATGAAAATGAAGAACTTGAAATGCCAGTGTACTAATCCTGAGGTGGAAACCTGCATCTCAAACCTGAGAGCTCAGTACAAGTGTGCGCGGTGGACGTATTTCTGTGTTCTGCGTCTACGGCGAGCTGAGCCCCAAACACCCGTAGCTCCGTCACGACACCGCTCACCCTCTCGACCGTGTGAAGCTCGATCCGACTCCGACCAGGGGCTGACAGGAGCCCTTGGTGGCCTCAGACAGGTCCCTACTCGTGCAGAGCCTGAGCCTTCCCAAGGGGGCCCGTCCCAGCTCGAGTCCTACATCCCTTCACCCAGGACCCGGATCCTCCCCCTGGCTCCCCGGGCGATAGCTGCCAGCCTCTGTTTTGTTGTGTGTTTACTCTTTTCTCGTCTCTTACATTCATGTATATTTATGTGAAGCTCCAAAATAGCCAAGAGCACTTTAATCAGAGGACTATCTGCAACCTAATCAGGGATAATACTAATCAGGAAGTTCAGAGCACGCTTTAACACTTACTGCAGGAGGGGAAAGTTTGCTCCCAACTCCAAAAGAGAGTTTGGCGACGCGTCTTTTGCATTCGCCCCAGTTACCGGAGGAGAAAACAAAGATTTACTGTTTACATCTGGTGTTTTAAAGCTTCGTGGCAGGAGCAATGAACGCTGGATGTGTCACCGGAGCCGGTGTTGTCGTGAGGAAATTGTGCAAACAGCGCGATGCTGATTTAGATCCAGTGTCTCTTGTGTTCCCAACCATCGGGATCTCACTTTTCGAGCCAATCTCTCAATCCCATCTTTTTTTTTCCTTTTTTTTTTTGGTCACGTGGCTTGGCTTGGATACATTGCTCGAGCTTGCAGGAGGATGATTTTAATGCAGAAAAGCTGGTCTGCTCCTTCTGTGTAAGTTTTTCTTAAATCATTGACTTTGCAATCTTGCTAAGTAGGATTTTCCGACAGAGATTGTATTCAAAAGGGAGAGAAAAAAGCTCTGATATAAATAAAGGTAAAACTTTTTAAGGTTTAGCAAACTTAAAATTAGAGCTCATGAGGGTTTTAGACCTGCCAGGCAATATTGTACATCCGTTTAACACGGTGCCCTTTCTGGAGCTGAGACTTTTTTTCTTCTCACTCAGACACGGAGTTTTGCAGAAAATCCTTTTACATGATTCACATGAAAGTCTTTGCTTCCTGAAGTCTTCTCAGATATAAATGACAAAAGCTCACATTATCTGCCCCGTTTTTCAATTGCAACTTTATGGGATAAGGAACCACAGTGCTACTGGATTATACCTTGAATGCAGATTTTCCACTGAGGTTTTATTTTTAAAGCATTCATCTTTAGAAATACGTGGATTTAAAAATAAATAAAGCATCTCTTAGGTCAATCCCGCTTCGACTGAAGCCGAAGGAAGCAGCGTTAGGCAATAATTTCTGTCTCGTTAGCGTGCGTCTCCGTGTGCTGGACGCCCGTCTTCCCTTTCCCGTGGATAATAAGAAGCCGCGGGCCCCGTCCCCTGCGGCGCCGGTCACACGGATGGAGCTCGGCAGCAACGTGTGCCTCAGGAGGCGCAAACTGTGCACGGGCACAGAAATGACAGGGTGCTAACCCGTCGCGGGGACGGGGACGCTTTTCCCTCCTCCGCCCTTGAGAACGACCCTTCTCAAGCTGAAGCAGCAAAACAGGTACAAATAGCGGAATGTGGTGCCGATGCCGAGGGGTTAAGTCGGCTCCGGTTCAGTGCATGAATCCGGCCCGCTGTCAGCGTAACCGTAGTGCTGTCGACGATCACGGCCGTCGCGTTGTCGAGCCCGAGTGCCAGGTATCGCTTTGCCAGGGGAGGAAGGATTTTTTTTTCCCCCTGTTCTGCAGAGAGCGGAGCTGAAGGCTGCTCGGAGCCGCAGCCGGGTTGCCATCGCCGGGTGCCCTGCGGCAGCTTTCTTCCCGACTTCAGCTCGTGGCGGACGTAACGTATGGCAAAACAGCTCTCGCTATGGGCCGAGCTGAATCGAGCCGCCCGTACGTTTGCCTCTGGCTAAGGGAGCCCACGGGAGAGTCGCCCTCCGTCAGCCGGGAGCCACGGTAGCGCGTTACGCCACCGCAAATTGGTGGGTTTGAATTTGCAAGGGGCAGGTGGGCCACATAAAAACAAAAAACTGAGCTGGCTACGAGTGCTGATCCCCTCGGGTAATGATCCTGTCCTCTCTCTTGCTTTAACGCTGTTTGAACAAATGCAGAGTAGCCGTTGCGGTAGATTTAAAGCCGTTGCAGTCCTGATGAGCTGATAGTTTATAGCCCTAGCACAAAGGGATTTTTTTCTGCTGTTTTAATCGCTAGCACAAAATAATTGCCTGCCTTTTTTTCCTCCTGTGAAGCAACAAAATGACAAAACAGCAAAATAAAAATTTGTGTGATCTTCTTCACAGAGCAAGCAAAATTGGGTTTGCAAAATAGAATAAAGGAGTCAATCACTTTCCGTACACAAAGACTAATTTTAAGTAATTCTTGAAGCAGGAGACGGTTTAGGATCAGAGAAGTGGCTGTAATCAAAATGCTGGAAGAAAATGGGATTTGGTCAGAAAACTAAGTACCTCATTAAAAATCAATCTCTCTTCCCTTCAGTCAAATGGTGTATTGATTATAATACTTCAGCAGATCTCTTTATAGTTAAACGTTTGCTTGAGGGGGGGGGAAAAACCCCATGTTGTGTCATATTTACTGAAGTATTTAGCCATCTGCAGATGCAGCCTAGCAGTCAGAAGATGTACGAAGGAGGGGAGGTACCTGCCACGGTAGTTGCACGGGGAAGGGCGGTTATACAAGGAGTTTCTCTCCGTTGCTCAATTCCTAATTGTCAGCCTGACCCTCCGTGATGAGTTTGTGGCTACCTCGCGCTGCTTAGGTGGCTCTTCCTTCAGCACCAGGGCTGCGTTCTCCCAGGAAAACGCCAGATCCCTCTGTCCTTGCGGAGCGTGTTGCTAAAGATTTGCAAGCGAAAACAGGGAAACAAGCAGTTGAGGGGGGAAAAGGTTTATTATTCAAATTCCCTTTCCTGATTGCCAGCGTGCGAACTCTCTTAGTTTACAAGCAGGCAGCTCCCCTGAGTCTCGGTGCTCATCAATTATTTTTCTTCTTTCACCTAGCAGAGCTAACCCGGCAGGTACGAGCAGAGGCTTCAGAGTTCATTAGCAACGTCGCGGTCCCCCTTTCTGACCGAAAAAGCCTCTGAGGGTAACCTTAGTGCGATTTGAGGTTACGGTCTATATCTGCACCTGAGTTGGACTTTAAATTGTGCTTCTGAATATATATAGGAGCGAGCCTAAATATGAATCTCCTCTAAGCATCCAAATGGCGATCTCTCCCCCTGTGTTGAATCCAGGCACGTTGGGAAACGCGGTGTGAGTGACTGCTCTGCTGTCCCGCGGAGCAGACACGTTCTTTGCTTGCATTTACCTCTTCGGTCGTCAACAATTACAGCTGATGGTACCTCCCGGTGACACTCGATTCTCCTGAAAACTCTCTGCTTATTTCCCTATCCACTGCCAACTGCTAGAGACCGGAAAACCCGACGGAGCTGACAGCGTCATCTGCCTTTGATCTGCGTTCACGGATCTAATCTACCATAATCTCAAGCTTCCTTGAAGCGCCAGTTGCCATTCGGTTGCGGTTGCCTCACCGAAACCCACGCTGCCGGAGTTGTCTTCTGCCGTTTGGGACCGGCAGCCCCGCCTCTGCCCCGGCGCGGGGCTGAGCGCCGGGCTGCTGCACCCTCCCCCGCCGGAGGCTCAGCCCGGGAACTTCAGCCGCCTGCATCACCCGGCGCACGTTTCCGATGCCAAGAAAAATGCAAATGCGGCAGAGCTTCCCACTGCCCTGCTTGCGAAGCCACGGCAGGCTCTGATTTTTATAAGGCACGGGTGCTAATTACTGGGAAACGGTTTCCTGAGAGATACCAGTCCCCTAAGGGGAAGTGTTGTGGGGGGCATTATTTTCCATCTCATCTCTTAAATTTAGAAGCTAGCATGGCTGCCACCTGGGAGACCCCTGTGATTATTGACTTATGCACACTAATTTCCACTGCTGCCTTGTCTCCGCTCTCCTCCCACTGCATTTTCTCCGTTTATATGTCAGCTGCACGCTACCAAAATCACAGGTTGTTGTTTTTTTTTAATACTACAGGAGCACCCAGGAGCCCTGCCCAAGGTCAGGTTTATTGCTGTGACGAACTGCACTGAGATGGACGAGGTCTGTATCTACCCAGGACGTACGAATAGGCAGCCGGGTAGGAAAGAGCAGGAACAAAGACAAGCCTAGTACCTCGGTCTCACAGCTCTGAAAATAATGCCTGGTGGGCCTGGGTGTACACAGGGTGAGGTTGTGAGCTGCTCAGGGACTGCTCCGTGGGTGGTGTGTAGTCAGCACCTAGCAAAAAAGGCCACTGCATGTGAAATTTCAGTCGCAGACCTGAGTCACCTCCAGGCTCCTCGATCTCGCCAGAGCCAGCGTGTAAAAAAATCAAACAATAAAATAAAAAACCCCAAAAAACCCAGTTCTTCTTCCCAAACGTTACTCCCCACAAGATACAGAAGTTTTGTAAGGTCCTTGATTTTACTGTGTTGCAACGAGTACTCGGAGGAGACTTGCTATGAAGAAGCAAACTGATGTAGAGAACCTTATTTTAAGTCAGCGGTAGGGTCAGGGCGGCGTTTGGTGACGATCCGAGCTGCGTACGCCTGCCGCTCAAAGGCAGCCCCCTTGAGACAGGAGGCAGCCGCTGCGGAGGAGCTGGACCTTGGAGCCGCCGCTGGGAGAGCGGTACCCTGGGCAGCCGCCCGCCGCTTCAGCCGTGGCTCGGGGGGACAATTCGCCACCGCTGAGCCTCTGCAAAGCTTCCTCCGGGCAGGCGATGTCCTTGGGGAACCCTCCTCGTCACCGTATCGTTGATCATCCGCCGTCTTCTTTCTGCGCTTGTACCGTTGGCGCGTGGTACCTACCCGTACGCTTACCCAGCCCGAGGCGCTCCCACCCCGGGTGGCCCCGTTCTGTACCTACAGCAGTACGGACACGTGCTCCGTGGCGCCGCACGGCCCAGACAGACCCCTGACGGCTGAGTAACGGGCTTCAGCTCAGTATATCACTGCGCCATTGATTTCCACGGGCTTTGGATTGGACAGTAAGTCTTTACGACGTGTTTTACTTCTCACTTCCGAGCTCCTTGCTTTTTTTGGTTTAACACGGGCCTTTCCACGTTACTTTAACAAAGTTTTATGTGTTTTAATTTTCTTTTATTACTTTGTAGCCGGTTTCCAACTGCTTCACGAGACAAGTCAATGAGACAGAGCTCCTAATAAACTGGCATTCATCAATGCCTTGTTTTACTCTCTCTCATCTCTAACTACTATCCAAGCACTTGGACAACTGATGCTTCTGAGCTTGCCATTAGACCCATGCTTTCTGCTGCTGATGAAGGAAGATTAATTAAATCAGTGCTTTTCAGGACTAGAACAAACGCAGGAACATTTTTGGCAATTTTCTCCTTCCTTTAAACCTGTGGCCTATTAATTTAAGACACCTGGCACAGAACTAACGTTTTGCTCTGATAGAAAACAGTAAGCGGAGATTTATGCACTGGAGCCTTATGGAAAGGCTGCTTTTTCCTTCCCAAAATGCAAATTACAGACTAAAACGACGTGAGATCAGGGGAGAGGTTTGTAACCTTCCATCCGAAGAATGAGACAGGCTTCTACAATGAACCTTCCCTTTTTTAACCACGCCTAAGAGAGAGAGAGGGTAACACAGTGATATACCAATATCAGTATTTATCTCGTGGAGCATTCACGCTGCTCTGTCGCCTGCAACTCCCCATTGTGCCAGTGCTGTATGTGTCCACGTGCACGTTTAAGAGCATATCTCAGAGAGGCTACAGCCTAAATAAACAAGGCAAAAAGGGTAAGAGAAAGAAATCAGTGTGATTCCTATCGTATAGAAAAAGAACTGAGTTGCAGCAAGATTTTAGGTATAGAGAACGGAAAACCTGGCTAAGGGGCAAGAAGTCAGAGGCGCGTGAGTGCCGGTGTGCTGCAGAACAGGATCCCAGGACTCTCCATACCTTTAATTTCCCTTCATGAGGGCGATCGGCAGCTTGGCGTTGAACCGTAAGAGCTGCGTGCGCCTCTTGAGACAGCGGTGTGCTGGCTCTTCTCCCCGGGGGTCTTAGCGAGAGCCTGTGTCGCTCGTCCGCTCCTGCGCTCAGGCTTTGATGCAGGTAAATGAATCTGAGTGCGATTCCGCCCAGGGTGACTTACCCAGCGTGGGCTCCGTTGCAGTCACTACAGGTAACGCCGAACGCTTCCCTCTCTGACTCCTGGAGAAGGCTTTTCCAGCTCGTTCGTGCTCTGGTGACGGCGGGTTTTAAGTAACTTTGGGGGATTTGCAAGAGGGCAATTCCCCTTTTCTGAGAGTGAGAACGGCTCATGCCTTTTCATCCGTCATGCTTCTCTAAGACAGGTTTTTCTGGGGAGAAAAAGGAGATCAACTGGTCTTTTTTACAGTCTATTTGTGTGAAGAAACATCAGAGATAACAAAAGACTAATTATTTTCCTACATCGCCGGTTGCTAGGAGGAAAGTTCGAGGCAGCGCAATTAGCTTGTGACAGCTATTCTCCATTTACTAATTACTGTATATTTAAGACCCTTTGGTCAGGGTTGGTTGTCCGTGTCCCAGCTGCAGATACCGTGTGGACGTCTTCGTTTCTGCGGTCACCGTTACAGGTTCGGCGAGTGTCTGCTGAAGCTAAAAAGAAAAGCCAGACTTACAAAATCCGGATAGGAGCCATCGTGTTGGGCGGGATTTGTCCAGGCAGGGTTCAGTAGGTTTTCCTGCGCGTTGTTAAGTCGCTTAGGTGTGAAAGGCCTAAATCCTCCTGTTCTCCTTGTGTTTTCTGTTAACTGGCGCTTACGAGCCGTCCGGAGCCAGGTATTCAATGAGACAGTTTCGGCTGTTGGGTTTGGGTAGCAAATTCGAACGATGCTTTTAGGAGGTACGTGTGTCTGTGCACCTCGGCGTTGATCTGATACCTGTGGCTGAGTGGCTGCTTGGTAGGTGTCACTGTATTTTTAATGATCATACAGGCAAAAACACATTCCTAACATCATCTCTTCAAGCACCAGTGACTGGGCACCTGTACTGAAGCACAGGTAAGGGGCTGCAGAGAATTTTCGTTAAGTATCTTACAAACAGCACAACAAGCTACATATACTGCACAAACCCTTGTGAGATATTCCCTCTCTATTTCCCAAAAGCTAATATTCGTTATCGTGCTCTTTCAGCACCAGCCACCTCTTCGTTATCGATCTTTTGGTTGGCGTGGGTGCAGCTTGCGCAACTCTGTGTGCTTATAGCCGGTGCCACCGCCCGTCCCCTCACTGGTTTGTCGGTGTTGGTGTCGGCCAGGGTTGCGTTTCGGGAGCTTGGGAACAGCTTGGGGCGCTGCTTTAGCCAGTCTTAAAATGTGCAGCGTCTCGGTCGGCATCTGTCGTCCACCCCTACCCTGCACGTTGGGTGCATCCAAACGCCGCTTGACGGTGGCCCGCGTGCCATGTTTCCTGGCCAAGGCAGCTTTTGCACGGCCGAAGCTGTTGGCATTAACGTCCCCTCTTTCTGGAGCGGGCGAGATGATAAGCGTATTTGCCGATGTCAGTCATTGCATTTTTCAGAGGCACGGATGGCATGTGAATCCCTGCACTTGCAGGAGGTTTGTTGAAGCCTTCCCTACTTGTCCACACTGCAGGAACCGTTTGCATAAGATTTAGGGCTCCTTTCTTCACAGAGACAGCTACGAGAAGGGGAAAAAAAAAAAAACAAACCCGCAAGCCAAGCGGTGCGCTGTGTGTCGGTTCCAAGGCAACGTGCTATTTTATTACCGTCAGCAGATTTTCCCTGGGTCCGCGTTCCAGCTCCCTGCTACAGTCGGTGAGGTCTGACAGTGCTGAACCTGAGGCAGAGCACAAAGATACCCGTGTTTTAAGCTGTGTTTTGGGTTTGGGTTTTTTTTTTTTTAATTTATTTATTTGTACCTGTGTTTTAAGGCATGGGCAGTGCTGGTGAAACGCTACGTGCACCTACGGCCTTTATCTGGGATGCTTTGAGATGTTCAGGTTCCTCACCGCGACCTTTGATTAGCTCGAAGCAGAAGAGTTCCCCAGATCTTAGTTAATTGAAACACACATCAAATAACTACATTCATAAATGAGTCATTTATAAATAAGACAGCAAGGAAAGGAGCTTGGCAGGAGTCACGGCGAGAATTGCTAATATGTACCCAGGCTTCTCCAAGTGTGCAACGTGCATGGGCGCGCATCAAAAATTCTCTGGCGCCGCGAAAATAAGAGCAGTGGTAGCAGATGGATGAACACGACTAATGCGACGGAATCCAATTTTCGGTTTGGTGACAATCTTGGAAAATTTAGTGGCTTATCAAAAGGCTCAGCTAATTGATACCAGTCCGCTTGGCCCAGGCGTTGCCACTTGAAGGCACCTGGCTTGTGGGCTATAAGCAAGAAGACCCTACAGAGAGGACGGCCTGGGTAGGATGCTCTCTGCTTTTGGCCGTTTACGTCTCTGAGCATTAAAAAATTAATTTCAATCTCTGATTCTTTGCCCCATCCGTATGACTTACAATCTCTCCAAGGTCAGAAAGCGCCTCTTACTCTGTGTACGCGCGATGTTTACCGTCGGAAGACCCGCACCTTGAAGTCTGCAGTCTAAATATCGACATAACAAAGCGTGTCAGTGTAGTAAACCATCATTATCTGTAAGTAAAATGTTTTCCAGTCCACAGATGAAAGAGCTTTTCAGCGCAAAGCATTGCTATTACGGGAAGTTACTTCTTGTTGGGTTTTATTGGATTTTTTTAAAATAATTTTGAATGTCTTCTCCGGTTTTCCGGCTAATGTTTAACATGCTATACCTAGACACAGAGATAACACACACACACACGCGTGCGCGCGTGCTAACTCTTGCCACAGTTTGCGATTTATAAAAGAGTGTAAGACTATTCAGTATTTTCCTTAAAGAAACCTTCTCGCTGGAGTCTTGCACTACTCATGCGGAATACTGAGTTTTCGTTTAAAACCACACCGATGCTGCAACTGAAAAAAAAAAAAACAAAAAAAAAAATGCTAATCAAAGATAAGTACCAGTTTAGATCTGCGGTTCTCAAGAGCTTTCGCGAAGACTTTTCCTGTGGGGAGGCGGGGGCAGGGATGGGCACAATGATTCGCAAAATGGCGCGAATACGTTGCTAATGGCGTATGCGACTGAATGCTTTGGTTTCCCCTTCTTGGGACCAGAAGTGTTGGCCCCGTTGGTTACAGCCTTGGTGTCTCCTCTTTTGCTCTCCTGTCGAAGGAGCCTTGCGTGTCGCCAGGCTCTCAACGGGGAGCAGACCTCTCTGGCAGGACTCTTCCCACGGCAGCATCGCGTCGCCACCAGCAGCAGCCAAACGCTTTGCGTGGGCCGCGTCGGGTTGTGAGCAAACGCACGGGCACCCTAATCGAAGCGTACTCAGTCTGCGTCCGTGAAAGTGGCGTCACGTTTGCGCGTTGAGTAGGAGAGGAGGCTTTGTGACTGTAATAGGACCTGACAAGCGAGATTGTCCATCCTCAGCAAAACTGCCAAAAGGGTTGCTTTGATTTAAATCCACCGTTTACTCGATACGGGGGGGGAACGGGAGCAGAGGGATGTGTTGTTTCGCAGGGTCCGACCCTGCTTGCGTTCGTTCGCTCCATCCAGAGGAAGCCACCCTGTGCCAAGCGAGCCCTTTGCAGCTGCTTCTGCTCACCGAGGTGGAGTTTATGAGAGCAAATAAAGCAGATTTGGATTGGAATCAAGCGAAGCTGGACGTGATGAAACAAATCAGGCGCTTGTGAGCGTTGCAGCTTCGGTGGGCGAGGTCTCCCAGCCCAGAGAACGGGGCAGGGGGGGGTCTGCACCTCCGTAAAGGGCCGCGCCACTCTGGTGTGCATAAGCGTGGGTTGTCCGTGCTGGCAGCATTGCTGGAAATCCATAAACATGCCGGCGTGAGAAAGGCTTTGACTCTGGCTGCCCTCGTTACATCTCCTCTGTGGTCCACAGGGAAGTTCAGGCTCCAGAACTGCCAGTCCAGCATGAAATCCCCGCTAAATACATACAGTTCGCAGCTCCCAGAGCCAGGGGGTATCGGCCCTATAATTGGGCAGGTTAGGCTCACGCTAGAGTTTAATGGCAATTTAAATCTCTCTCACGCTCTGATGCAGAAATATTAACACTTTGATCAAGGCCTTTCAGTCTCTCAGCCGGCACGGTGCAGAGCCGAGTCTCTCGTAACGAACCGGGGGACCCAAGTGTTTTAGACGTCAAAACGAGGCAAATTTCCTTTTTCTTTTTTTTTAAACCCTCCAGTCTGCGGTTTTAACCTGCCCTTTTCATACTTCTTCACAGTTCTTGTTATGAATGAATAAAGCAATTAGGGATATTGTGTTTGTAAGGCTAATAATGATTAATGCATTGATTAAAAACAAGAAATTATGCAATTGGAGCAGAGAAGACACCCAAACCCTTTTCTACGGGAGACTGTATCCTAGGGGGTTTCCTTCTGTTACAGAAATATTTGCCTGCAATCAGAGAAACATTTCTTGCTAGTGGAAGAATAAAAAATCATTTTCTCCGCAGCCTAATGGGCAGAGGCATATGTTTTTAATAAACATACGGAAGGGTATTTTTTCTGCAGTCAGGAATTAGTATTCAGGAGCTTTACCATGCTTGTAAATCTCAGTGCCTTTTCTTTCTTTTTATTTAATTAAGGCAATTTTCAGTCTGTGTCCTCTGAAGTCCTAGTAGTTTCGCTGAGTCTTTCCACGATCGTTTAGGCTGTGCGAGTGTTTTCAGCATCTGAGCTCTAATTGCGATGGGGGTTC
>NW_008824357.1:10458-21428 GCF_000699105.1 Pygoscelis adeliae | reverse complement strand
TTGTGGCAGGTTTTTCACGTGCGATTTTTTTTTAATGCGATCTATGACGGAGGGAGTCTGCGGTGAACTTTCATCCACATATGATGTCTTTGCCGCTGCTGTAGAGCCCCATCATGGAAAGAGGACACACACACCCCCCCCAGTTACAGCTTTGGGATCTGGTTGTCTTCCACGTTGCAGGTGGTTTTCCAGAGGTGGTGGGGGGGGGTTGTTTAAGGGTCTGATCCTGGGTCGGTGGCTTTGTAAAGAGGTTTGCACCAGTTTGAAAGTGGGATCGGCGTCATAAGGCACTAGGATAATCTTGGCTTTACAAATGCGGAACAAAATGATGGTTCTTGCCATAAAGACTGAGCGGCCTGCCCATCTCCTAGCATCTTTTAGCCTCCGATGGACTGAGGTGCCTTTAAGCAACCTCTGACCAGGCGATCACCAGCTTGAGACGGTGCTGGGATGGGTGGGTGGGAGCCTGCTGCACCTTTCCCTCCTCATTCCTTTTTATTCAGAGCGCAGCGTCGTTATTAGCAATGAAGTTTTTATACTTCACAGTTAGCCCAGCCAGGTCATGATGCGTTATAAATCTTTGCCAAGTCAAGCGCTACTTCTTGCTGGGTACAGTATATGCTTGGCCCCATTAAGAATAATAGCATGAATAACCATAAGCCGTTAATTTTGACGAGATCAGGCCCATATCACCTTAAAAAGCGCGCACTGATACCATGGGAGACATTTGGCTATTTCCGCTCTTCACTCCCGTAATGAATAAAAAGATGAAAGTAGCTGCAGTTTGCCTGACGGACAAGCACCCAGAGCCCGCCAGAAAGTTCACCCTGTCGGCGCGTGCCGGGAGGGGCGGGGGGGGGATAACCGAGAAATTACTGCTGGTGCTCCGAAAAGTTGCAGCCATGGACGCGCACCCTTGCACGGACCACCCCGGGGTCTGGGAAGGGCCTTTTGCAGGGCGGGCAGGTTTATTTCCTGCAATAATAAGGAATAAAAGGCTCATTCGAGATCGGCCAGAGATAAATCCGTCAAGATTCCCAGGTTTTGGGGGGATCTTACTTTAGAGAGAGCCAGCCAGAACCCACTGATCAACACGGAGATGTTGGAAGTATCTCCAACATCTAGTGTGTAGACGAGGCGCTCAGGGACATGGTTTAGTGGGCATGGGGGTGTGGGGTTGACGGTTGGACTCGATGATCTTCGAGGTCTTTTCCCACCTTAATGATTCTATGATTCTATGATCTCCCTCCTTAGCACCCACTCCTACCACGTTCTTAGCTTGGTGTGCCGTTCGCTAGCGCCTTGCTTTTACCCGCGTGTGGGTTTGGGTGCTTGTAGCTATCGTCGGATTTTCCCTTAGAGAAAAGATCCCCTTCGTATTGTTTTCTCTGCAAAAAAAGTGGGCTGGGACAGTTTGTTCCCGTGACTTTCGAATGCTCGGAGTGGGGAAAAAACAAAAGGAAAAAAATAAAAAAGGAAAACAAAAGGTGGAGGGAGGGCAGGAGGAGAGTTGCTGTCGGAGTCCCGCACGTAGACGGCGTCCTTTGTAAGGCTGCGGGTATCGTAGCTGCTGCTGTCATTTAAAGCAAGGCCTTGTTTTGTTTGAAAGCGGCATCTTTCCTGGTTATTTTAAGTCCCTCTGTGCAAGGCTGTTGCGTGTTCGCTGGATACACCGAGTTCCTCATCAAAGTAAACACCGGTGTGCCGGCACCGAGGGAAACGATGGGCAATTACGAGCTTTTCTCATCCCGTCTCTTCTTGTTTCCAACGCTCCTCCGGGATCCGCAGTGGAAATGAGGAGGGCAGGAATGGCAAAAATGTATATGCTGTGTGATGGTAATGGAGCCTTTATGCTTGATTTAAAGGTTGATGGCCGCTATTGTAGCGCGCCTGCGGATGCCTCTTTCTATTACATGGGTAAACCCGGCGGGCTGAGGGTGCGTGACCTGGTTCTGCCGGGTCCGGGGCTTTTTGGAGGGGGTCCTGCTTCCGCCTGTGCGCACACCTCAGCGCCGTCATGCCGCGGTGCACAGCAGAAGCCCTCGGTACCTTCTTTTACAGGGGACCGTGTCCACGCGCAGCCTTCAAACCGGCCGGTCTCATGGTTGTCGCAAAGGACTCGAGAATACATCAGCCCTTGATGTAAAAGCAAGCAGGAGGCGTGCTAACCCGGCGCCTGCTTTTTCTCTTCGTGTTTTGGTTTCTGCACAAGATAAAGGCATGAATGTCTCAATGTTTGGGGTATGACTCACTCCTTGTACGTTTTCCCATGAATGGTGTTTCCCGCGATTAAGGAGCCAGGCTGAAGGCAAAGGGGAAAGGACAGAAGGTTTCAACCTCTGCCGTTATTTCATAACGAGCCTCTGGTTTCTGGGGTTCCGTGTTCCTTTATTCCTGTTATTCTTACGTATGAATTCGGCAGTGGCGATTTCGTCGCAGTGGCCTCGTTCTTTGGTTTTTGGGTGGTGCGTGTTGGGTTGCCAGGTAGTTTTCCGTCCCCGCGTTTGGCAGGCCACGAGCGGCCGATGGCAGATCAGACAAAAGTCGGCGCTCTCCCTCTGGCGTGGCTGTCGTCCAAGCATTTCAATATGTAATTCCCACTAATTTGCGGAACTGTACTGTTAATTACATGAAATATTTACTTAGAGCTACCCCTTCCGTAATGTTCTTAATGCCTGCATTAACTACGTTGCTTCTCGTTTGTAATTCTCGGTCACTCGGTGAGGTGAAGATCGTGTAGTCGATGCCCTCTGCTTGCTCCAAACATACCGTACGGTGCAGAGCCCCGTGCCTCCCAGCTGGCCTCAGAAACCGGGCACCGTTTAAACCCGGGCGGGGGGGTTGAGGCCATCGAGCCCCTGTGAGTCGAGGTGAGCAACCAAACCTTTTCCCCGGGGGGGCCGAGGGTCCTCAAACCCACCGTTAAACCCCTCCCACGTGTACCCAGCCTCCTGCCCCCCCTGATCTCGGCAGCCTCAGCCTTCCCAAGAGCAGCCTTTCTTTTCTTTCCGTTCTCTTCATTTACCTGAGGGTGAGGAGGACGACGCGCAAGTGCCCTCTCTGCCCGCTTTTTGGGAACCCTTGCTCCCATTCTTAATTTTTCCACTGAACTAACGACTCAGCTGTGACCGGAGCATCCTTGCAGGACACAGATTGCTGTATTCCACCTTGTGCATAACAGATCCCCCACGGCCCTGCGCTGGCAAGCGCAGAGGAGCTGGGGCGGTTACAAGCGCGGCGTGGCTGCTCTCTGTCGGACGGGCTTTCTCGGGGACCCCCAGAATTGGGACTGACAACTGAACGGAAAGCGGAAACCTTCCTCCCGTGTCTCACACTCGGCCACAAAGAGCTGCAGCCGGTTTCTTCGCCAGCACTCGGGAATGCCCGACGGTTCACCGTTCAGCGGGAAGAAGCTGCGAGACAAGCTCCCCCCTCGCCGCCCGGCGTAACAGCCCTGGGAGGAGAGGGCAGGGGAGCTGCCTGCCGCCCTGCCTGCCGGCACGGGCAGCAGCACCGATCCGGCTCCTCTCTTCGGTGCCCAGGTCAGGCAGTCTGTCACCGGCGCGGTTTCACGCTGGATTTCAGTAATTGCTTGGCATGATTTCTACCAGGTGAAGAGTCGGAAGATAGCTGCGCTTCATCAGAAGACCGGCTAGTCATCAGGAGAGCTATCTGACGCCGGGACACAGTCCGATTTGTTCCTGTAGGGCACCTGCCGACGCACTCCTCTCTAGGCAGCACAAGGGGGACAGCAGGAAAAAGACACAAAATTCAATTACTTGGTAGTTTCCCACCTACGGGCTCCTTTTCAAAATTACTTATTTTTAAGGTTGCGCCCACCGTGGGCGAGGTGCTGGGCAAAGACACGGGAACTGCTCCAGGGAGCTCATGGCCCGTGATGGGGCACCTTGGAGCAGACGGGGGGGGGAGACAATGGGGACTAGAGCACCGGGGGCTTTGTCCCACTCAGATTGCCAGTCTCCAGCGTACAGACCTGCTCCCTCTCTCTGCTGTGTTGCGCTTATCGTGGCAAACACACCCGGCCGGTGTGGTTTATCTCTGCAGAAGAACAGCAGGCAGATCGACCTAGACCCGGTCGTTTAGAGGCGAATGCCTTGTTGTCAGGTCGCGTTGCCGGTTGGAACGGAAAGGCAAAACACGACCGAAGCCAGGCGTATACAGGTGCCAAAAAAAGAAGGGGGGGGAAGGGAAAGGTGAAAGCTGATCTGGACTCATCAATAACCTGACGCACATCCTTGCCCGTGCCCCGAGTTGAGAAAACACATCAGTGATCAGCAGGCGGGTCAGGATTCCACCGAGCTGTCCAAGGAGAATTTACTCTAGCTTCTTCCTGACAAGAGACAGAGGTATGAAAAACAATACAGTGACTTCTGTTCAAGCAATACCTGCGTAAAATACTGTTCATCGGAGCTATAAAGGTTACCTCGGTAGAGAAATAATACCTGCAGCTTTTGGCTTGATATTCCTTTGGGCGATGCGTTTGTGAGTTTGTTGAAGGCAAGGAGAAAGAGCGAGCGATGGGCAAGGGGCGATGCAGCACCCCCGTCACCCCCGGTCTTGAATTGAGCATCGTCGTTTTCCGTCGGCTTTGAGTTGCATCTGGTTGATACAGGTTTGTAAAACAGTTGGAAGCCATCCAGTGTTGCGTTATAATAGAATCGTAGAATCACTAAGGTTGGAAAAGACCTCTAAGATCATCGAGTCCAACCGTCAACCCCACACCCCCATGCCCACTAAACCATGTCCCTCAGCGCCGCATCTACCCGTCTTTTAAATACTTCCAGGGATGGTGACTCCACCACTTCCCTGGGCAGCCTGTTCCAATGTTTAACCACTCTTTCAGTAAAGAAATTTTTCCCAATATCCCATCTAAACCTCCCCTGGCACAACTTGAGGCCGTTTCCTCTCGTCCTTTCGCCAGTTACTTGGGAGAAGAGACCGACCCCCCCTCGCTACAGCCTCCTTTCAGGTAGTTGTAGAGAGCGATGGGGTCTCCCCTCAGCCTCCTTTTCTCCAGGCTGAACAACCCCAGCTCCCTCAGCCGCTCCTCATCAGACTTGTGCTCCAGACCCCTCACCAGCCTCGTTGCCCTTCTCTGGACACGCTCCAGCCCCTCGACGTCCTTCTTGTAGGGAGGGGCCCAAAACTGAACACAGTATTCGAGGTGCGAATCGAGATACTAAATACCTTCGCAGGGCCGTATCACGCCGACAGCACTTTACCCCCCTATCGTTGTGCTGCACGACAAAAAAGCCAGCCTGGGGACGGAGTAAGTGTCGATGCTCTGCACTAGATGAGCAAGCTGAGGGATGACGAGGGGGGTTAAGCGACTATCACGAGACCTGACGATCCTACGTCTCACTTCTGGCTGTCACCAGGTGGTTAAGAGAAGGTCGAGCCTGAAAGAGTTTGCTCTACGATAACCTGACGACAGGGAAAGCTTCCTCGTGCTGATCATTCCTCCGTCATTCCTACAGGAGGGCAGGAAATCTCGACTAGGACCCGATCCCTGTGTGCGTTCAACCCATGAATCCCGTCTCATATTTATAGGCTTGTGCAAATGGCTCAAAGCTCCAGGATTCGGAAGGGCACCCGATATTCTCCGTTGATCGCCCACTTCCACCTCTGCAAATAAATCAGTTCCGTCCCGAAAATCCAAGCGAGTGCTGGGGAAGGAGGCTGGTGAAGAACTGACATACCAAACAAGATTTTTATTTAGTTTGGAGCTTGTTAGGTTACATTTGCATAGCTACAATGTCAGATTCATTATTCATGAGCATAAACTGCAGTGACCCCCCGCCTCCCCCACTCGCACAGACGTTCGCAAACGCTGGCTCCCAGAGTCCCAAGATTAGACATCTTTCTTGCTGCTTTAAGCAATTTCTCTTTAAAAGGAGCACAGCAGAGTGACAGCCTGATTTTTTATTCATGTGTGGGTCTTTTCGAGGCATAACATTTACCACAGCACATAAAAATCAGGCTTGCGGGTCGGGGGGAGAAATGAGTTAAGCAAATTGTGTTTAAAAGGAGTTTTCAGCGGCGGGTGTTGGCAGGGAACAGGCACGTCCCTCCCGCGGTCCTGTCCTTCCTCGCCCGCCCCGGGGCAGGTCAGGCAGGGCATCATCTCCCATCGCACAGCAGCTCCTCTCCCACCGGCTGACACACGTTGTGCCCCAGGTGACACGGAAGAAGGCCCAGGGTCCCCAAGAGGGGCTGGGAGCGGGCTACCGCCCCAAGCAACGGGACTGACTTGCGTTTGTGTCCCCTAAGTAGGGGGACTGGGGAGCCCGTCCCGTGGCAGACGTTGCTGCTGGGAGAAGGGGATGCGTACAGCCCTTTGGAGGACAGACAGGAGTCAAAAAGGTCCTGTTCACTGGAAAAATGGGCTGGAGTCGAGAGGGTGCAGAAATACGAAACGGGGCGATGCGGTGTGGGTGCTGAGGGTGGGGAAGCACTGGCCCAGGTTGCCCAGAGAGGTGGTGGCTGCCCCATCCCCGGAACCACTCAAGGTCAGGTTGGACGGGGCTCTGAGCACCCTGATCTAGTTGAAGATGTCCCTGCCCAGGGCAGGGGGGTTGGACGAGATGACCTTCAGAGGTCCCTTCCAACCCCAACCATTCTGTGAGTCTAGTCTGTGGTGTCAGAGCAGAAAGGGGTGGGGGGGAACGGCACAGCCCGCAGAATAAGCCAACACCGTGATGCTTGTGCACCACCGAAAAAAAGAAACAGGAAAACAAATGCAGAAGGGTGTCAAGCAGCCCGTGGTATGTGAGGCGTGGGGGGGTCGCTGGTCTGCTCGGCGCTGATGAGGGCTCGGGGTCACCACGCGTTTGGAGAGACGTCGGCAGACAGGGGAGCGCGCAGGAGGGAGCAGGCAGAGCTGTGCCAGGAAGGAGAAGGCAGCGAGACCGCAGCAGAAGGACGGACCGCAGCTTGAAACGTCTCCGTGTATTGCAAAGCCAGCGAGCAGACGCGCTCCGTGGCCACGGAGGCGGCGACGGTCTTGGCTTAATTTGCAACCGGGGGAGTTGCGTTACCGCTTTAGGAAAGTCCCCCCTGGGAAAAGATGCCAAAGCCGTTTCATGGGACCCTTCGACAAACATCTCTCAAGGATGGCCAGGGCTGAGTCTTCCTCGGCGCAGGAGGAACAGCAGAACGACCTTGGGGTCCAGCCATAAGCGCCAGGAGGAATGAGCGTCAGAACAGCTCCCTCTGTCAGTATGTGGCCTGCAATAGAGAAATTTTTAAAAAAAGATATTTTTGAAGGAGCCTCGCATTGTTTCGGCACACCATTAGCATTTTTAGCACTGGGAGGGGGGTGATCAGAAGCCATTCCGGGAAGCGCTGCCAATCAAACGGTGATTTGCTCTCGGTGTGAGGCACTCTCCTGCTCTCTTACCCAAAGAAAAAAACCCCGTAATCAACACAAATGATACTAAGAAAAGTAATTAAACACCTCAAAAATGCTAGAGATTGCATTTAGCGTATGACAGGCACAAAAGCGAGGTGCCGGAAGGGAGCGTTTCCAGTAGGCAAAAGCGTGATAGGACGCTAATTGCTGGATATCTGGACCTTTCCTTGCCGTTTGGCGGCGAATAGAGACGGGAACACGCCAGCCCCGCTTCCCCCTGCGCCGTCCTCCACTGTTGCTTTGGTTGGTGATAGAGGTTGTGGCTTTCTCCTGCAAAAAAAGGAAGCTCTGCTTGGAACCGTAACAATGCAGCATCAAAATTTAGGCATATTTGATGGACAAAGGCAACGTCGTGATATTAGGGCTCAGGAGACTTTTTAGCTCTGAAATGCGGTAGGTTTTATGCTGGTGGTTTTCCATGAAACTGCTCCAGGTCTATTTCAAATTTGTCATCTTTCCCAGTTGACGATGCTGGGAAATACCGAGAAGTGAAATCAACTTGTTAACCTAGGCTTGTGCCCATCGTGTGTGCTTGTCCTGGCTTTTTTAAGAAGCTGATCACAGATAATGGACTAGTCGTTTCTTTTTATGACAAATAATTGGCATTTATTTTACAGATTAAATGCGAAACGGTGCAAAGACTTGGAAGCTGAAGCATGGGATAAAGAACTTGCATTCGGGTGGTGATTTATTGAGCTAAAGTATCTTAAAAGAGTTGAAATGGAATAAAGAAAATGGGATTTCTCTAAGTGGTTTTCACCAGTGCAGACAACAGTATTTTCCTTCATTAACAAGGATTCTGAGTAATTGCTAAGAGAAGACCTGTTCATCGTAGATGTCCATGCCTCACTCTGTAGCTGAGATAGGTAAAAGAGCAGGAGGTGATTTTTAGCGGCTTTTTTGTCCTTATTGTACTGCTTTTAATTTGGCCGCTTTGAGGAGAATGGGCTCTGCCGAGCAGCAGAGTCCCCGCGAAACCTGCACGGCGTTGGATCGTTACGACTCTGATCGCTGGTAAATATTTTGCCAGGAGGTTGTTTTCTGCTGGAAGCAGCGATTTGTCTCTGTAGAGGTATTCTGCTTTCTTATCGTAAGAATGGAAAAATATGACAACCTGCAAGGTCTGGCTTTTAACACGGTCCCTTTTCCTTTGCTTTCCATTGCAATTTTTACCCTGTTACCTGAGCTTTTTCCCCTTCTTTTCATACTTTTCTCCCTTTGCCATTCCCTCAGTGGATAAATGAACTAAAGAGAAAGAGGAGAAACCATCAAAACTGGAAATCAAAAAGTCAACAGCCAGAAAATGCCCTTATATTTTTCTGTCTCTGAATTTCTTTTTTTTTTTTTTTTGCTTTCTGATACAGGAAGAAAGCAGGGAAATGGGTACTGGGGGACTTGACTGTTTCTCTGTAAAATACATTTACCAAATATTGATTATAATGCTGTAGTATTTAAGCTCAGAATGATGTATGTAGATTTTGGGGGGTTTTTTTAGTGCACAGAGGAAGCTGGTTGCCAGCACCCAAGTCTGAACTGCCTTTCTGAAAATACCGCGACAGAAGAGAGAGCGAGAAATGCAATAGATGATTATTATCCGCTTGGTATTGAAGAGGAGCACAAGGAGA
Source organism: Pygoscelis adeliae (assembly GCF_000699105.1). NCBI lineage: Eukaryota > Metazoa > Chordata > Aves > Sphenisciformes > Spheniscidae > Pygoscelis > Pygoscelis adeliae. The sequence goes on along the minus strand of NW_008824357.1, from coordinate 12,371 downwards.
AGGGACATGCTGGGAATAAGATTTCATGAGCGTGCTGGTTTTGGCTGGGGCAGAGTTAATTTTCTTCCCAGTAGCTGGTATGGGGCTGTGTGCTGGATTTGTGCTGGAAACAGTGTGGATAACACAGGGATGTTTTCGTTACTGCTGAGCAGTGCTGACACACAGTCAAGGCCTTTTCTGCCTCTCACCCCACCCCACCAGCGAGCAGGCTGGGGGGCACAAGAATTTGGGAGGGGACCTCTATCTCAACCCACGAGTTTTCTCACTTTTACCTTTCCGATTCTCTCCCCCATCCCACCGGGGGGAGAGCGAGCGAACAAGCGGCTGTGCGGTGCCGAGCTGCCGGCTGGGGTTAAACCACGACAATAAGGTTGTACTTCACCCCCACGTAAAGGAACAGTGCAAGGCCGTGCATCCCTTATGCTTTATTTATAGGTATTAAATAAGACTTCACTAGAACATAGCTCTTGTGCTGACCCTCTGCAGATGGGTGAATTGCACCCTAAAGCAAATATAGGAAGCTTGTATTATTCATCAGCCTCTGTTAATAGGGTTATTGCAGGCTGAGATGTTGCCTGTCTTGACTGAAGAGCAGATGCTGGCCTCGGTGACTTATGTTTGCATAATTATACTGTAAATTCTGTCCCGCTGTGTCTGTCTAATTACATTTTTAAATAAGAAAAAAATATTTCTGTACATGTAGGGCTTTTTTCCCCAAGCTTTCAAGTGTTCAGGAGTAGGGGTGGGTGCAAAACAACAGAAAAAGGAAGTTATGATTCACATTGGTCTTGCTTGGTAGCAGAAGGCAACCAGGCGCTCCTCCTGCCCGTCCAGGAGGGCGAGCCTGGGGGTTTTGTTAGGACGTTCAGCCAGAGATGAAACGGGCTCCTTCCCCACCAGGGGAAGTCAGCCTCTGTGGTCTGCCTGGTGCACTCGATCCTAGTCCCGTAAATCCCCATTGGGAAGGAGAAAGAGGTCGAGTCTCCCAGGCGGTGGTTTTCAAGGAGCGCTTGGTTGCGTGGGTTGGGGGAGCAGCTCAAAGTAAGCGTGGCTGAAAAGAGGTTCTTGGGAGACCTTCGAAGACCACCTCTGCTCGGCTTTCTGCTTTTATTGATGACTTTAGGCACTATAACAGTAACGAGGATCCAGGTGAGGTTTTCTGGTAATAAAAACAAAGCTCAGGAGAAACCATAAGCCTGGAGGAGTGGCCTTACAAACCTGAATACGGTAAAATGTGATAAAAACGGAATAGCTGTGTATACAAGCTGGTTTTGCGGCGTATGCGCTCAGCAGCCGGAAAGGACCGAAAAAGGAAAAAAGCCTGCGTACGGATGGGGATAACGCGAGACCTACGCCAGCCATCAGAGAAGGGCGGGGGGGGAGCTGGGTGGGTGCAGCTCAGCAGAACGGGCGCCGAAACCAGGCGCGACCGCTTTTTTTATAGGCCCCGGGAGCCCTGTGCACCCCGGAGGGAGGAAAGCCATTGAACCTGGCAGAGGGTGCCGGCACGCACGGGCGCCGAGAAGCCAGGCGAACGCTTTTTTTATAGGCCCCGGGGGCCCTGGGCACCCCGGAGGGAGGAAAGCCATTGAACCTGGCAGAGGGTGCCGGCACCACCACCAGCGGGTATCAACTGGCCCTGAATAAACGAAGGCTGGAAAGGAGAAAAAGCCGTCGGAGCAGACAAGCGGCTCTCTTTTAATAAAATATAGAGCATTGCCCTTCAGCGTAGTCGCCCTGTAATCAAAGCGCCACTGCCGCCGCAGCCAGAGGATGGAGCCGGACTCTTCTCAGGGGCATTCGCTGAAAGGACGAGAGGCAATGGGCACAAGTTGAAATACAGGGATTCCATTTACACACAAGAAAAAGCTTTGTATTAAACAAAAAAAACCCAACAACATCAGAGATATCAA
>NW_008824357.1:5039-9362 GCF_000699105.1 Pygoscelis adeliae | reverse complement strand
ATTTTTCCCAATATCCCATCTAAACCTCCCCTGGCACAACTTGAGGCCGTTTCCTCTCGTCCTGTCGCTTGTTCCTTGGGAGAAGAGACCGACCCCCCCCTCGCTACAGCCTCCTTTCAGGTAGTTGTAGAGAGCGATCAGGTCTCCCCTCAGCCTCCTTTTCTCCAGGCTGAACAACCCCAGCTCCCTCAGCCGCTCCTCATCAGACTTGTTCTCCAGACATCTGGTATGGAAATGATTTACTAACTTCATCCCATGGAGCATCTCTGGGGGAGCAGGGGGGATTCATTCTAAGTCCCCTCCCGGTTGACGTCCCCTCTCCCCTTCTCCTACCCGCCCTGTTCGGCTCCCTGGACCCTTTCTCCATGCCTTCAGCCTTCCTTTCTGAGAGCACACGCTGTAGTTCCCCACGTCCTACAAAATGAAGGATGAACACGGTGTTTGGGAGGCCCCGTAAAGGGAACGGATTAGGAAGAGGGTACAAGTCACTAGTCCCTGTCCTGACAGCTTTTGCCTGTTCGTGCTGTATCATCTCAGTGACAAAAATAGATGTGGAGCCAAGTTGGCAAACTTCTTCTGCATCTGTTTCACTCCTGTCAAAAACACTCCTCCAATTTTCATTTAAAAAAAAAAAATTAACCCCTTTTTCCAAATAACAGATACAAAAAATTAAAAGTTAATTAAATGAAATACAGTTGCTTTCCAGGCAACTGATAAAAGCCTGAAAAGCTTCTTTACAATTGGATTTCTCCCACAAATCTCCACTTCAACAAAAGAAGTCGTCTGCATATAAAATACTTCGAACGATTAATTCTCGGGAACTCCAGAGACAGATGTACCGATACCAGCTACACTGAAACAGGTCAGCTGTGCCTCACAGCTATAGGATTAAGCTCTTCCCGTCCCCATGCTGAGGTCCAGGTCCTCCCACACAGTGCAGGCAGCGTGGGGCCATTGCAGTCGTCGCTTTTTCCCCCCAGGCAAATGGGATAGGAGTTCTTTAAAATGAGCCGCATGTTCTGTGGCTTCGTGCTTCTGCCATTAAGGATCCCAAAAGCCGCCGCGCTAAGTTTTATCCCTGGCAGCGTTCAGAGGCTCAGCCAGGAAGGAGCTGCCTTTGCCTCGCGGGAGCCAGCACCCCAGGATGCTCCGGCTCTGCCGGCGCTTGCCTTGGGACCGGCGTGTCGGTGGAAGGAGCAGAAAAGGTCCGTGGACCACCACCTCCCCCGTTAAGGTGACAGCGATGGCTTTACAAGGGCCGGGTCTTTGCAAGGACTTAGAGACAGAAGTAACAAACCAAGGTAAAAAGCAACTAGTGGGGGTATGCCCATGAAACTTCGGATTTGGTCCATAAATTGGAAAGTGCTTTGGGTTTCAAGCAGAAGACGTCGTATAAATGCCCCTCGGTAGAAGAGGGATCTCAGCTACTCTCCTTTACCACCTATCCAGGCTGAAGCTGCCTTTAAAGAAACAACCTGAATAACCTTGTCATTTCAATTTTCCACACTTCTTTTCTGTGCTGTGTGTTCTCAAGATCTGGGAAGTTTAATTTTCCCAGCACAACTGCCAGAGGCTACTAGTCCCTATCAGGGCTCGCTCAGCCACATCAAAGGCAACAGGACACATCACAGAATCATAGACTCATCAAATCATAAGGTTGGAAAAGACCTCGAAGATCATCGAGTCCAACCGTCGACCCCACACCCCCATGCCCACTAAACCATGGCCCTCAGCGCCGCATCTACACGTCTTTTAAATACGTCCAGGGATGGTGACTCAACCACTTCCCTGGGCAGCTTGTTCCAATGTTTAACCACTCTTTCAGTAAAGAAATTTTTCCCAATATCCCATCTAAACCTCCCCTGGCACAACTTGAGGCCATTTCCTCTCGTCCTTTCGCCAGTTACTTGGGAGAAGAGACCGACCCCCCCCTCGCTACAGCCTCCTTTCAGGTAGTTGTAGAGAGCGATGAGGTCTCCCCTCAGCCTCCTTTTCTCCAGGCTAAACAACCCCAGCTCCCTCAGCCGCTCCTCATCAGACTTGTTCTCCAGACCCCTCACCAGCCTCGTTGCCCTTCTCTGGACACGCTCCAGCACCTCGACGTCCTTCTTGTAGTGAGGGGCCCAAAACTGAACACAGTATTCGAGGTGCGGCCTCACCAGGGCCGAGTACAGGGGGACGATCACTTCCCTGCTCCTGCTGGCCACACCATTTCTGATACAGGCCAGGATGCCCTTGGCCTTCTTGGCCGCCTGGGCACACTGCCGGCTCGTGTTCAGCCGGCTGTCGACCAACACCCCCAGGTCCTTTTCCGCCAGGCAGCTTTCCAGCCACTCTTCCCCAAGCCTGTAGCGCTGCATGGGGTTGTTGTGGCCGAAGTGCAGGACCCGGCACTTGGCCTTGTTGAATCTCATACAGTTGGCCTGGGCCCATCGATCCAGCCTGTCCAGGTCCCTCTGCAGAGCCTTCCTACCCTCGAGCAGATCAACACTGCCGCCCAACTTGGTGTCGTCTGCAAACTGACTGAGGGTGCACTCGCTCCCCTCGTCCAGATCGTTGATAAAGATAGTGAACAAGACTGGCCCCAAATCTGCGCCCTGGGGAATGCTATTATGGCCTGTAGCATTAAGTTGCCTGCAAAACCAGGCAGCTGAAGAGCAGCCGATTTTTATTTTTGCAAGATGGCAGCATTAGAAACTCGGTGTCTAGGTGTTGCAACACTCATTGCAGTCGCGGATCTTTGATATTAATGCTGGCCACTTCTGACTCCTATCTTGTTTCACTGCATGAAACATTCACCCCCCTTTCGTTCTTTCTGTTGTAACCCACTCAGAGCTGCCCTTTCTCCCTGCAAATACCTCTTTTTTTGCCTTCCAGGTGCCCAGGGAGCTCTGCTCATTAAACAAGGCAGCTCTCTGCAGCACTTGCCAAGACCAGGCTCCGAACGATCCAAGTCTGCATTTGCCATCCTTCTCAGGACTGTGCAGCCAGGCTAACCAGGCTCCGAGACCCCCCTAGAAGCTGCGCTGAAGGAAGGTGCTGGGTTTTACGATCTGCCTCCCAGAGCAAACCAACCTGCCCTAAATCCTCCCCGTCCTGCAGCTGAGAGCACACTGACATCTAACGGCATTCCCTATTACTGCCAAGCGTTTCCAGGGAAGAGGGAACAGCCCCCCCGCATCTCATCTAGCAGTAAGTAATTAATGCCGCAGCATCGTGCTGCTGGAGCGGAGAACTGGGAGGACTTTTACTTCTGGAGAAGTTTCTGTCCTGACACCCTCTTTAAAGACACCTGCACAGGATAAATTGTTTTCTTAACAAATCGTTTTAAGAGCCTACCTTATAGAGCAGCGAGATCTGACAACCGGAGCCCCAAAACACCCGAAGTCATCCAAGTCCCTTCTTGTTGTGTCCCACGGGACCTCAAGACACAGTGCCCAGACTCCTACCTCTTCTTCTGCACGGGCAGAATAAAGTGGGGAAGCAGCAGAGGTTTCATATCATAGAATCACAGAATCACAGAATAGTTTGGGTGGGAAGGGACCTCTGAAGGTCATCTAGTCCAACCCCCCTGCCCTGGGCAGGGACATCTTCAACTAGATCAGGGTGCTCCGAGCCCCGTCCAGCCTGACCTTGAATGGTTCCGGGGATGGGGCAGCCACCACCTCTCTGGGCAACCTGGGTCAGTGCTTCACCACCCTAATTTTAAGGTAGCTGTCCTCGGGCAAATCTATAGGCTACATTATGCTATTATGGATTTACCCCTCCCATAATTCATGGCCTAAAAGACACGTCTTGCTTAAGAAGGGAGCCTCCTACGCCGCCCATCCCACCAAGCGGTCGGAAGGCTCACTGACCAGGCACCGTGCCCTTGAGCCCAGCTCCCCGTGCTGCCCCGGCTCCTCGCCTGCTGTGCTGTCCTGCCTGTGGGTGCTGAGCTCCGGGGAGCTCCCCGGGAGAGACGGGTGAGGAGCCAAAGATGCCCCCAACGCTGGAGATGAATCGTCTCCGGCAGGGTACCATCCCCAGCACGCGGGTGCAGCAGGACGGGGTATCTCCAAGGTCTCTCCAGCAAATGCAGCCGACGGAGGGACCGGTATTCCTAGACGGGCTCGCTCGCGGCACCCTGCGGATGAGGGCAATGGCCCCTGAGCCTGAGCTTAAATAGAGGTGCTGGGCTGCGGGTGGGGAGGGTGGCGGAGGGGCTCAGGTGGGGCTGCTCAGGGCAGGTCAGGTTCATTGGTGGACCCACAGGGTGGCATTTAGATTGGGGGGGGAAGGGGGTCTGCCTTGTGGCTGGGGGGGGGTGCGTGGTCCTAAACC
>NW_008824357.1:4109-4965 GCF_000699105.1 Pygoscelis adeliae | reverse complement strand
CCTCTCTTAGAAAGTGGCAATGAAGGCACCAGAGTTGTCCTTTGGCTCCCCTTTGCTGCCAGCCTCGGTGACTGCAGGGAGGTGTCCGCTGGTGTGTCAGGCTGGTGCTCAGGCCATTGCTCCGTAAGTAGCACTGGTTTTTTTTCCTCGCGACGAGCTGTTTTTTCCGAGCTTCCGCGTACGGCTGCAGCTTTTCTTCAGTTGTTATAGCAAGAATTTAATTTGGATGTGGCGAGAAGGGAGGATAATCAAATGTTTCTCCTGCTGTGTTGGTTTTGCTTTTACTTTGGCTGAAGATGACTGTTTGCCAGCAGTGCTGGCGCTGGTGTTTGTTTACAGCCTGGGTCATATGTACAGATCTAATAAGGGGGAAATGATTGCGCTGTTTAGCTGTAAGTAGAACAGATGCTCTGAGCCCGTTTGAGGGATGAAACCTCTGGCTTAAGCCTCTCTGGGTGCTATAAACCAGCCCTTCCCAATATGCGCAAGGGTTGCGTGAGCATTTCGCTTCCCCCGAAGTGCAGATAATCCCGTGTCCTGCTTTGCGCGCTCCTTGCTCAGGAGCAGCTCCGTGCTGGGGCTGGCCACCCTACCTGGCCGCTAGCGTCGGCGTCCGAGATGCAAAACAAGTGGGAAAACTCTCCCGAACGACGTCACTGTGGGGCGTCTGGACACTTAAAATCCTTATGCAAAGCGTGGTTGGGTTTTTCCCCGTTCCGCTGTCGGAAAACGGCGGGAGCACTCTACAAACCTCAACAGAAATGCTAATCCCCTCCCCGTTTCCTTCGGCGTCCCAACCTGCACGTATCCACCGGAGGTCTGGGCTTCATTTAACCACCGGACTCATTTCTCAGCC
>NW_008824357.1:1025-2927 GCF_000699105.1 Pygoscelis adeliae | reverse complement strand
GTAGCCTTGGTGCGGGGGGGGGGGGGGGAGTTGTAAGAATGGCAGAGAGCAATGAAACAAGAAAAGCTGCGGTGGTTATCGGGAAACTTGTGTAGGGGTGAAAGCTAATCCTTTTAAAACTATAATGGAATATTCCAGGGAGCGTTTGTGCTGGCTAAAGGGGGTATTTTCTGTTTCTACCCATCACGTACCTGCGAGTGAATTCAGTAGTTTTCCCCTTTTTGCCCTGCGTGTCTGCTGAAGAACTGCGACAATCTGCCCCCTTCTCCCCCAAAAGTCACGGTACAGCATCTGCAAATCCGTCGCGCAGGGTAACGTAGCAGCCGTTTGCAGCAGACCACAAAAGCGGCGTTTAAAGAACGCCAGTAGAGCTTGTTGGGACGGGAGAGGGAACTACTTGGTCGTCCCGCGGCGGGGGGGCGGCACAGCGGAGGTGGGTCCCGCAACGGGCCGGGCCTCGCCGCGCTGGCCACGACTTCTCCGGTCACTAATCCAGAGGAAGAAGCTGCTTAACGGTAGCCGTGCTACACGGGCAATTTTCTCGAATCTGATCTCAATAGGAAACACTACGGTCTTGTGGATTCTTGCCAGCTCCTCCGAACTTTAAAGCAAGTTTGAGGAGCGAAGCAAAAAGAAAAGAGAAAAAAAATATGGTCTTGCATTATTCATGCATGAAAACAATTCCTTACAAGTGCTCCCCGGGGGTCTATCCTACCTCCGAGCCTTCTTCCATCCCTGGCAATTTATAGGTATCACGAGAGCGCTAAGGGGACAGATTCTCATGTTGTTTTAAATCAGGGCAGAGATTAATCATTTGGCTCCGTACTGTAATTATTCCCTTTCCACACAACGTACATGCCTCGAAAAAGGGACCAACACTTTTCGGGAAGCTGGATTTAATTCAACAGATCGTCTTGGCCGAAGAGGGGAGGGGGGGGACACTTGCGAACGTCAAAACATTCCAAGCTGACAATTAAAAATAGGCGTTTTGGAAATGTTCCAGTGTTTCAGGCGGAGATTTAGGAGTGGAGCGCTTTGATTGTTTGAAAACAGATTTTTCACTTGGAAACAGCCCTGAAGCAAAACCGGGGAAGTTGAACGGAGGACAGAACCTGAGCGTGACGTTCAGTGCGAGCGTCGTCTTTCCAGGCTGACCTGTAGCTCTGCGTGGGTTCTTCCCTTCCCCGAAAACCCAAAAGCTGCCTGTTTTGTTTCAGCCTGAACTAAAAAGCTTGATCTTCCGTAGCTTTTGTGCGGTCCAGCCACCGAACCGCGAATCCCCCCGTTGGGTACGTTGGTGAGGTTGCGCTTAGGGAAGACGAGGATTTCTTCCCCGACGCGGATGTAAATGGGAACGTACGTGGGGAGGTGGTCTCGTGCCTGGTGCCACTTTGCTGCCTGCTTCAGAGAGCTAAAAAAGTTCCTTTCTGGGTTTAACTGAGGCAGAACCGGCCCCTCGGAGCCCGATCCCTGCGCAGCCTTGTGCTCCCCCTCTCCCCTCGCGTCTGCCGACACCGGCCCCGTTGCCGCTCGCCGGGAGTTAACGTTCAGCCGGGGCGGGATGAGAGGCAGGGGATGGGTGGTCTCGGTTGGGCTCCGAGGCAGAGGCAGCAGGAGGCTCCCCAGGTCACAGCCAGGGATGTGCTACGGGTGCTCGTGGGCCACCTGCGCCACTGCTCCGTGCCTCGGTTTCCCTGCCCGTGCACAGAAGGAGGCGGGTTCCGGCCCTTGGCGGAGACGAGCGTCCTTGGTCCCTGCTGCTCCGAGGTGTGACCGCGGGGTGGGAAAAGCCCGGCGATGCCAGGAGATGGCACCATCTTCCCAGCTGGGGCTGCCCAGCTCTGGGAGAGCCCCGGGTCGGGGTGTCCTGCTCCCCGCGGCTGGGGCGGCCGCCGGGGGGGG
>NW_008824357.1:0-791 GCF_000699105.1 Pygoscelis adeliae | reverse complement strand
CCCCCCGGGGCTTTGCAGGGTGAGGCCAGCGAGTTCAGAGCAGCCCAAGCGAAGCCGGTCACCCTCGGCCGTGTCGAGGCCCCGCTTTGGTGGCGTTCGGTTCCCTTTTCAGTCAAACAGAAATTGCAGGGCACTGGGAAGCGGCGTTTTGCCTTCTGCCGCCCACCGCAGCCGAGGGAGAGAGATTTTTCTTTCTGCTTTCTGGTGAGCAGCCCCGACCGGAGGCAGCCGGGCAGCCCGCCAGGGCGTCTTTTATCTTTTAATTTCTGGCGGTTGGTACTTAATGGTGTTTCGGGGAACAAACGCGAGAGAGAAAAAAAGGAGAATTGTGAGAGCTGGGTTTGATGGAAGGTGATCTTTGCGCAACTCAGCCCGGGTCTCGCCCCCCCCCGGGGGCCCCGTTCAGGAAAGAATTGGATGCTCTTCGCTATTCTCCATCCCTGTCTCGCCGGCCCGGCATTTCGGTGTCCTCTCCGTGTCGGCATCGTGCAAAAGAGCCACGTACCGGGGGGGGGGGGGGCCCAAGGGGCGGAAGCCCCGTTTCAAGAGCGTTGGGGCTTTACCGAGCCGGGACGCGACGCGCGTCGTCTAAACATATCTTACCTAAGCACATCTTTGGCGTCTTACTCAGCATGAACTATATTTTTAATAGGAGAGCGTTGTTTCTGGGTGCGTTAGTGACGCAGCAGGTGCCTGCCGGGCGCAGGGCAAGCCTTCAAGAAGCGCTGGCCAAAGGAGCGTATGGTCAAGCAGGGATTTTTCCTCCTTTTTTTTTTAATTTTCCTCCAGTT
>NW_008824356.1:13800428-13805804 GCF_000699105.1 Pygoscelis adeliae | reverse complement strand
CAGAGCTGCCCCGCCAGGCAGTGCCAGCCCGGATAGCTGCCGGGGGTCTGCCTTCCCGGGGGCAGCGCTTTGCATTTGTCCTTGTTGAATTTCAGAAGGTTCTTGCCAGCCCTGTGCCCTCAGCTTGTCTAAGATCCCTCTGGATGGCAGCACTGACTTCAAGTGTATTGACTGGTCCCGAAATCACAGAGCAGATGTGGTTGTAAGGAACTCTGGAGATCATCTAGTCCAACCCCTGTGCTCAAAGATGGATCGACTACAGCAAGTCACTCAGGATTGTATCTTGTCAGGTTTTTTATTATCTCCAAGGATGGAGGTTCTACAGCCTCTTGGGCAACCTGTTCCAATGTTCAATCCTCCTGACAATAAAAAAGCTTTTCTTAAAGTTTAAACAGAATTTCCTGTGTTTCAATTTATGCCCACTGCACCTCATGCTTGACTGGATACCACTGAGAATGGTCTGGCTCAGTCTTCTGTACTCCCTCCTATCAGGTATTCGTACACATTGATAAGAGGCCCCTGAGTCTTTAACTGGAACCAGTAGATTCACTGTAGCCATTGGTTCCCACCAATGGGACCAGTGAAATTAAAAAAAAAAAAGAAGAAGAAGAAAGAGGAAAGGAAAAAGAAGAAAGCGGAAAGAAAAAAGAAAACAGAAAAAAGAAACAAAGAAGAAAGAAGACAGAAGACAAAGGAAAAAGAAAAAAGAAAAGATAGAAGAAAAAGAAAAAAGAAAAATATCTCATTCTTTGTATTGTGTGAGCTACTAAATGTGTTTCTAATTAAAGCTCATTGTCAAGGATATTTTTAGCTTGTACCTTGAAGCTGCAGATACAAAGGCAAAGTAATCTTCACCTTTATCTGTTCTTTGATAGCAGGTTTTGGCAGGAGAGAGTCAAGGTATTTTATAAAAACTGAATTAAAAAATTGGGCTAATTCTGGAGTCTGGATATTAATATGAGAAAGAAGTGTGAGTTGATAAAATGATTAATCAACTGTAATGCAGTGGAAATCTATCAAGAAAACATTAATTTCTTGGACAGAGGAATTAAAAAAAAAGCTTGTCTAGAAGCCAGGACCTTTCTCTGCATGAGTACCCGTCATAAGGGCATCTCCTGTCACTTTGAAGCATCCACGCTAAACACGCAGCTTTGGGACAGCTTCACAACCTCGCACAGTGCCGTGGCCTCTGCCATTCATAAGAACCGGAGCCCCACGGGCTCAAGTCCACCAGCAGTGCAGAGAAAATCCAAATAAATACATGGCAAACAGGTACATGCCTGAAACAGGCCTATTTCTAACGCAGGGCAGCCCCCACCTTCTACATCACAGAAAGTATCTGCAGGTAGGAAAAAGCCATAGTCTCTCTCCCTTCCCCAGGTCCTACCACCCATGTGACAGCACGGTCCCTCTGACCCACCTAGAGAGACTACTGCAACCTTGGATCTCAGATGGCACTATCTCACATTGCATCGGTCACGTGCTTCATCTGAAATTAAATTTAAGCAACGAGAGAAGTGAAACCTGGAAATGAATCACTTCTGTTTTCCTGATCAGAACGACTGGTTGCCATGGTTCCAAAGGCTAAAATTGGACCGTGGTTGTTCAGATGAGAGGGAGGTGGGTTTTCTGAGCTGTACCTAACCCTACTGCCCGGGTCAGGACCGGTATGCAAACCAGTCTCTTCCATTTTCACTGGTGGTGGGAAAGGTGTGGTGCTGATTCAGCTTCAGGTGGGCTCAGAGTGGGCAGGGGAGCCTGCCCTTGCTGCGGGACACCTCTGATGCATCAGCTCTTCTCCTGCCTGCTTCGAGCTGCAGCTGAAGAGCGTGCCTGAGGATGGTGTGAGCAGGAGGAACAGAGGCAAGATTTATCCCCAAAGCTGCTCAGAGGGGGGGAACGGCCCTGCCTGCAGGGAGTGGCTAATGATCGAGGAGGCTCACGGCCATACACGGCTATATCAGAGACAGTCACTCAGGTCTCCCTTTACAGTCCGTGCAGAAAAACAAACAGAGTAATTTGCCCAACTTATTTGAGAAATCTGGTTCAGGGTGAGGTGCACTGCACAGTCCAGGTTGGTCAGGTGAGTCCCACTGGAAGTTGTCACTTGGCTGTGCCAGCTTTTAGCCCTGGGGTAGACTGACACAGCCAAGGGACAGGTCCAAACCTCCTCAGAGCAGGAGTGAGTGAATTCCCCTTGTGCTGTGGCAGCAGCTCAGGTCATTTGCACCTGCCCTCCCCAGACCTGACCAGAACACCTACTCCCTGCCGTGCCTCACCTCTGAGACCCTGGGAATGGGGAGCTCCCTTTCCTACAGAGCTGTTTTCCTTAAGCAAGTGCTGAGCTTTACGCGAGTCTGCCATTTTCTAACATTCAGCTTATGGGGACCAGATACCAATTATTGCAAAAAAACCCAACTCCCAGCAGGTCCCAGAATTTAAGGGCTTTTTCTTCAGGGATTTTTTTTTATTGTTCCAAATTAGGATAGCCAACATACCTATGGGTATGGTGGTGAATGGGAAGGCATGTCCATGAACCTACGTGCTAAGTAAACAAAACCAGAGACAAGATTTCTTGCTTCCACAAAGCCATTATATCTGTCTTGCGCCATTGTGGCTAAAGCGTCAAAAGGTAATGGAAACAGAGAGCATAGTTCTTTCAAATATTTTTTGCTTCCACATGAAAAAAAGTGCTGCTCTCCTAACCAGCTCCACCAAGGACAGGAAATGTGGTTGTCTGAGCCGAAACCGCTTTGGACTTACCCCTGCTGTTTCTTTGCCAAGTATCGCCCCAGCCCTTTCCTGGTTCATGTTCAGCTGAAGCCAGATGGGACAGGTCTTGATGAGTTTATCAAGGATGCTGATGCCTGGAAAAGGGAGGCAGTTTCGCAGGGCAGTGGCCTGACAGAGATGTGTCTCTTTTCCCTCTTCGCTGGTATCTCTGATTTGGCTGAAACACAGCAAGGGAGTCCCTTGTAAGCAGAACTGCAAATGGAAAACCTGGGGGGACTAACGACTGTAAATGCAAACACACAGGCACACACAGAGGCACTTACACACCGGAATTCCTTGAGGGGCATCAGACCACAGACGCCTTGCTATGACAGAAGCAAACTAGGTGCACAGGCCTTGACAGAGAGATACACCCCATCCTAAGGACTGTGGCCTCATGCTAATGATGCACACCTTGGTTTCAGACAACAGGCTTGCAGGGTGCTGAGGTCTGTTGGTTTCAGCTCATCTATCTACATTTCCGAAGCACAGGTACCCAGAGACAGAGGTAAGGGATGCATAGAGGCAGCCAGCGCTGCAGAGGGTAGAGCATGCCTGTCCCCTGGACTCCATCCTCCATCTGAAGGGTCAGAGCGACGTTTCATGGCTTCAAAGGGAGTGATGCGGCAGAAGAAAGACGCCGCAGACCTTGCCAGCAGCCAGGAATACACACATACCGAGCCACAGTGTCCGTCTGAGGAGTGCAGGGGCCAGCCAGCCTGCAGCTCACCCTGTGGCCATGCCACTGTCAGCACTTCTCCGATCATGCAGGAGCTGTGATGGGAACTGGTGTGGTATCTCACCCGGCTCTCAGAGCCTCTAGGAGGAAGCCTGCCAGCAGTAGCCAGAGGCACCATCAGCTGCTCTCATGTTTTGGCAGCCACCCTCTGTGCCCAGCTTAGGTAGTCTGCAAAAAGGCAGACTAAGACATCTCACTGTTTAAAAATAACACCGAGCGCTCCCCGTCTCCACTGACAAGTCTGCGCTGGTGCTGGTGGTTGCAGAGGTGGGTGCTCCTCCACTCCTGCACCCAGGGAGCCACCGGTGGCTGCTCATGGGGAGGGGGAAATCCTCCACCTCCATTGTCCCTCACAGAGTACAGGAGGAGGAGCAGGGTGTGTTAGGATGCATTCAGCAGCAAGTTATCCACTACAGAAGAGGTATCTTTGCTGATTCCCAAAGGCTGATCTGCAGCAGGACAATAATTCAGGGTGCAGCCCTGCAAACAGCCCTAGGTGGCTCAGCACGACACAGCAAGTCCTGCAGGATGAGACCCAAAGGACGCAGACATAGCGAACCCTTTCCCTGCGCCGAGGGAGCGGAATGGGAGGGAGCACAGGAAACGTGGAGAAACAACAGAGGGACCTTCAGGAAGGAGGAGATGAAGACTTGGCTTCCCTCTTTTTTTCCTGCCACATTTGTCATTTTGGCCAGTCCTAAAGACATAATTGGAAGCTCCATAAAGATGCATGGGACATGCTGAGTGACAAGAGAGGGGCCATCCTGTGGCACCACGTTAGCAACGCCCAGTCACACCTTAAGTCTCAGAGCTTATTCTCAGCTGTACAAGATGTAAGAATACTGAAATTATGCTGTTGAGAATATTAAAGATCTGGGACATGCTCTCCTTTAGACTTCTGTTCAGATCAGAGACACAAAGAACTAATTCTATTTATTTTTAGTCCCTGCAGTCTAATGGCAGACTGGTATTAAATGCTGGTTTCTAGCTATGGTGCTGATTCAACAAAGTATTTATATATGTGCTTAGCACTGCAGTCAGCAGAAATACTTGTGCTGAAAGGTCTGGTCATAAGAGCTCTACTGGATAAGGCTATAGACTCATGGTTACAGGCTTGTCATTAATTTGATTAACTGATTTTAAAAGTAAAGAAAATGTAGGAGAATGTACACAAAATATGTTTTCTGCACCAGTTTTGCTGCTTAGATGTCAGAGCTGAAAAGAGGAGGACTCTCACTTTTCATTTGGTCTTATTTCAAGTCTTTTTCTTTTTCCTTTTATTTTTAAAGATATAGACCTTAAAGTAGTACATTTCAAATAAGGTCAGACTTAAACTACTAAAAGAGAGGCCTAACCAAAGGCCTAACCTAACACAGCATGCTTATCCCAGAAGTTAGTTTTTGTAAAAATAGCCTTTCAAATCCCAAAACCAACAGTGAGATTTTATTTTTAGTAGTTTTTTTCTTTTGCAACCTACAGAGACAGCTTCCTTAGAAAATACATGTTCCTCTGCAATCCCAGTTGCTGATTCAGGGTATTAGTCCACAGAATCTTGATTTTAATCCATCCATTTTTGAGATCATAGCCAAGACAGTAAGAATGAGAGAACTGTGCTTAAAAAAGCAAAAAGAGATAAGTGAAACACTCTCTCTTCACTTGTGATAAAAGCCCAGCTTGTCACACAGGTGAGGAAATTCCTTTCAGATGCAACAGCATATGATTTTAATCAGTATCATCTGAACATAAAGACTAAAACAGTGGAGGACAGCTTTTGGAAGTTAACCTGATCCATCTCTCAGTTTCTTTCTTTACAGTAGAAACCATAAGAAATGCCTAGTAACCACGTGAAAGGAAAACGTGTGTTG
>NW_008824356.1:13765378-13800375 GCF_000699105.1 Pygoscelis adeliae | reverse complement strand
GAAGGAAAAGAAAGGTAATTTATAATGAAATGTTCCATAACACTGTTAGCAAAAGCTACTCCCCAAATTAGTCACAGAAGCATGAATCTGATCTTGCCAATGACGTGTGAAACCTAGATCAAAAGGAGGCCAATGCTGATAATGGCTTGCTGTGGCACCAGAAGGTGACATGCATTGCAATAGCTCCAGTGATGAACTTCGTTACCCATTAATTACATAAGGCGAAAAGAAAAGGGCCAGCAAAGCACTGATGCTCAGGAATCCCATTGCCTGGAGGGAAATGAGGGATATCAACAAAGAAAAGGAAGTAATCCAAAGCACCTTGGACCTGGTGAGCACCAGGCATGTAGTGACACTGGCACGGTGTTCCCCATGGGGGAACCCAGGCTTGATGCAGGCAGAGGCACCCAACCCTCTGCTCCCTCTAACAGGCATGTTGTCTGGACGGAGCCCTGCTCACAGCAGCAATGCGGGTTTGGCAACAAGAACAACAGACTTGTGAAGAAAAATAACAGCACTGACCTTCCAATGCATGTGGCTGCATGTAGGGACCATCGTCTAAGTTTTGGAGAACGGATAAAAAATAGAAACTCATTCCAAACTTACACATACAAGGTAAAAAATGAAGAGTCTGAAAATATTTGTCTTAGTGGAAACATCTCACAATTTGAGTGTGTGGGGTCTTTCAGTGCAGATAATTAAGGGCAGTGAATGAGGCTTTCTGGCAGAACAGGAACGCAGCCTTTTGGGGGCCCTCAGGGATGAGAGCCCTGATGTGGGGTATCCTCCCCTCAAAAGCCAGCCCAGCCCAGAAGGAACTAAGCAGGCTATTGTACCTGTACAGGGGGAGGAAAGGACAGCTCAGTGAAAGGGGAGGCTTTGATAAAAAGGAAAGGCAAGAAAAGTCATTAACGGGATCATATTAAAACAGGGGAATGTTAGGCTAGACCTTCCTGGCAGCGAGTTATAACAGATGATGGGTAAGTTCCCAAGAGAAGGGGAAGAGGATTGCATTGCCCAAATCTCTTAAAATGCCATGTTTAGAGCAGTAGCAAACACTTTATTGAGTCAAATCCTGCACTGGCTAAGAAATGGGAGTGAATGACCTAACAGACCTTTTCCAGCTGTAATGCTGTGACCCATGACACACCAGCTGACGCAGTTATGGCACCGATGCTTGACTTCTTTCCTGGGCACAGCTGTCACAAAGATCCAGATGCCAGGCTGTGGGAGTGCTTAATCCAGCAATTTAATCTGGCTCCACAGTAGCTCTGTAGCTGCACAGAGAGGAGGGACCCCAGGCAGCTCCCAGGTTCTTGCTGTGCTGCCAGTTGAAGGGATTTGCAGGGTCACCGTGGTGAGCAGCCGGCCTTTGCTATTTCGCTCACTCAGAATTCATGCATCAGATGATTTCTAAGCTCACAGTTTTCAGAAATAACACGCAACTCTCTCCTCCTTATCCCACAGTCCTGCAAAACCCTTTGACTGATACAGGCAGGTGCTCATTTTTGTTAGGTGTGATGTGAAGCTGAAAAGCTGGCCCTAGAGCTGCCTGCTTTTCATTTTTTTAATTGAGTTTCTACTGCAAAGTACTTTTAAATCCTGCAGCCGCTCTGCTAAATTGAACTCAGTTGGGATGCAGGGAGCTGTGTGTTGCATACTGACTGGCAACACAGGTTAATTAATTGCACAGTGATTACATTCACACACCTGCCCCAGTTTGGCAGAAGGTATCAGGTTGCTTGTTGGAAGTAATAATAATGACAATGGTGATTTGAATTATTGCACAGTGACTGTGCACTGAAGTAATGACATCACCATGACTCGTTGCTTTAGAAATTAAGAGCCACACTTGGCAGCTGAATATTCCCAGAAATCATGGGAACTGCAAGGGGATATAATCCACTGAATTTCATGCAGGTGCAGGCCTGGGCATACCTTTGCAAGGGACTTTAGAAATATTGTCACAAACTTGCTGACACTAAGGGCTTCCTGGCTGTACTGTATAGGCCCGGTCACTCCGAATTTTCCTGAGGCAGCTGAGACACACACAAATTGTGTGCAACAGCAGCAGGGACTGTCAGATGAATTCTTCACTCCTGCACATTTGCAGCTTCTGCCTGCCACCAAACCAGATCTGAGAAGATGCATCAGGTGTTATTAAATCTGAATCTTAAATCGGAAACCAAATGCTCTGTAGTGCACAGATAAGTAAAGACTGAGGGCCTTAGCATTGTTTAAATAGACCAAGTGTAAGAATTAGGAGCTAGCTTTTTATTATTACATTTTATTGCTTTTATTTCTCCTCCTGAATACTAGAAGACATCAAGAGAGAGCAAGAGCAAGGGTTTGCTGTGCTGTCCTCAAGGAAAGAGATACTCTGGTATATTTATATTTATAGCAGAGCAGGCACCACAGGTCTTAAAATGTGTGCCAGCTGGCTTGCTACTGAGGGAGAAAGACAGACAAGTGGCCATAAACTCCACGCGCCAGGTGAAGAGCAACTTTTTGCACCAAAGCCACCTGGTACCTGAAGGGATACCATTCAGGACAAGCCAGCTTGTGTCTGAAGCTCACATGTGGAAACCCTTCAAGCACAGCAACACAGTTTACAAGGAGCACGTGAAGCAGGAGGAAAAGATAGAAGCTCCTGAAGCTGACACACCAGTCCTGGTGGAAGTAGATGGACAATGCTGAGAGAGAGTTGGGAGCACGGGGCTTCGTGGAGATGGGTCAGGTGATGGTGCCGAGATTAAAAGACTGACAGAAAAGTCACAGCCCTATTTTACAGCCCGTGTCACAACCAACACAGTTGGACTCAGTTGCAGGGCTCTGTGCCACTGGTGACAGAGGCAGATCTCTGTATCCCTTTTTTCATAGCCGCCTTCCCGCTAAAAAGAGCATGAAGTTCTGAACCCAGCACACTGGAGAAGGAATAATCAGTTACATGAGTAGCAGCAAAAGAAGGGCAACAAGGTTTCATCAGTTAGACCCTTGCTACATACGTAGCTACCGATGCTTTCCTTGGTTTGATATCACTTCTGATTAGATAGACTCATTAAAAATCTTTGTTCAGACACACGTGAATTCATGTGCTGTTACTTTCAGTTCACTGGGAGGGAAGTTGTGCTGTGCCCCAGCTAGAGGACATCAAGCTTCATCTTGCTTCCTTCTCAGATGCAGTCATTTCTTGATGCCTTCTCGTTATCCTCATAAGCCAGCCCATCTTTGCTCACTTGATCAGTTCAGATCAAACTAATCCAAGATGGAGGAGCAGGATTCATTTACTTTCTGGACCTGGCTTGGGTCACCTTGCTGCATTCCCATTTCTTTCTTCCAACAGGTGGTGGAACTGAGACACTGCACCCAACCTAGCTACAAGGAGAGCTCTGTCATCTGTAAACTTCTCAAGTCATTTCACCATAAAACAGAGTATTAGGAAGATGGGAAAGCAACAAAGTGACACAGGGAAAAACCCATAGCACAACTGCTAACTTTGTGCACCAAATGTTAACACTGCCTCACAGAAAATTCAGGCTGTAGTAAATGCTTTTTCATAATAGAGCCAAGAGATTTGACAAAAATCAGACCAACAAACAGGAAAAAAACCCACAATGAAAAACCCAAAAAGCAGAAAGAGAAGAAAGTTCTTGAGGTCTTCAGATATCACACCCAGCTGATTGCCACCCTTTAGTCAGAAATAAAAAACAAGTTTCTTGTTGTCTGATAGGCAAAAAGAAAGGGAAAAGATGTAGGGTGTTAAGCAAGCTATGGGAGCTTCCTGCAGTGTAAGGTTCTCAGATGTACAGAAAAACTGGATAATGGAAGTGACATGACAGGCTCAGTGTGTCCCATGAGGCAGGCTTGCCTGATCAGTAGTCCCTTCTACCTTGCAGAATGCTTGTGTTACTGGTCCACCTTGGTGACAAACGCGTAGCTCAGGAAGTTGTGCTTCTCAAACTGCGTTCTGTGGACAACCTGTGGTTGCAGAGCACTTCCTCTTGCTCACTGCTCTCCTTGTTTCCACTCTGCTTTTATGTCCACCCTTCGTCTGTTTGGTCTTTGATCTACAGTTGATGCTCTGCATGTCCAGGCCTTTCCGCTCAGCCTGGAAAGCACCATGCTTAATAGCCAAGGCAGCAGCTGTTCCAGCTGCCAAAAGGTAAGGCAAACCAAGGGTCTCCTAAATACCCTGACACCTCATAGCTCAGCAAACGTCTCTGTTCCCCACCTACTCCACTTTCTGCTACAGGTACCCTCAATTTCAGCAGTGAAGTTTTGTACCCTGCAATTGAAGGCTCACTTCTGTGAGCTTTTCTGTACCTGCCAGGGATTTCCAAATTGCCCACCTCTGTGAAGGCTAGCAGGGGTTTGCACACACAGACTGCAGGCATCCACCTCTTCCCAGCTGGACCCTGCCTGCACATCTTCACACACGTTTGCCAAAGTGGAGCAAGTCATCACCCTGC
This sequence comes from Pygoscelis adeliae, assembly GCF_000699105.1. Lineage (NCBI taxonomy): Eukaryota > Metazoa > Chordata > Aves > Sphenisciformes > Spheniscidae > Pygoscelis > Pygoscelis adeliae. The sequence goes on along the minus strand of NW_008824356.1, from coordinate 13,795,906 downwards.
CTGGGAGCTCCACTAACAGGCACAGAGGGATCAGGTGTGGGACAGCTCATCTGCCCTTAAATCACTCACCAGCTCAGTGAGCCCTCACCTCCCCAGTCACAGAAGCCAACAGAGGAAATCACAAAAATGAGCAAGTGCTGTTATATTCCTTGGGGGTAAGGGTGTAATGGCCACTTGTGCAGGTGGAAGAATTCATGTGTCAATCTAATAAGTAATAAATGGCCACAGACAGTTTTCTGCTCACATATGACACCAGATTGCTGTCTTACACAGTACAGGGCTCAGTTTGAAGGTCTGATAGACCAGCATCACACTGAAGTAACTGTGTGGACTTGTACTGCTGCCTGCAGAGCACAGCAAGGATAGCTGAGCTAGCTTTAAGGATGTTAGCTGAGCCACAGGAGTAGGCTCTACGCAAAACCACGGGGCTTGCTGGCAGAATAACTTAGCTTGTGCTAAGCTCTGGTACCCTGGCTGCTGCCGTTATCAGGTTTAAAGCTAACAAATGTATTTTTCCTCATTACTGCCATCATGCAGTCAAAGGACATGACCTCAGCTTATCTGGATTTTGAACTGAGCAGAATCTTGCCCCTGTTCAAAGTTCAGGAGTGAGGTCAGCTCTGAAGAAGGCTTGCTGGATGGGAGCTACTGATGTTGGGAGGGACACGTGACCACTGTCACTCATCAGAGTGCAAACCTGGTGATTAAGACCAATGATTGTTCTCTAACGGCATAAGCAGCAGGGCCAAGTCGCTCAGGAGAGAAGGAGGGGGTGCTTGCAGTGCTTCCCGTAAACCACCCAACCGCAGCAGCTGCGTTACCTGCTTGGGTTTCTGCTCTAGTCACTCAGAGAGAGCTCCCGTTGCAGGGATGTGCATCTCAGGTGTTAGGGGGCAGCCCTCAGCTCCTCTAGAAGAGCTGCTCTTCCTTCAAAATTAGTCAAGCTTAGTTGTAAGTGCCTACAGTGAAGCAGTGGCAATACCCCTGTCAAAACCTCCTGTTTGACCCTGCCAACAATCTTTCAGCTCAGGAGTGCTCTCAAGGAGCAGAAAGGTGCAACTAAATGTTTATTAAGTTGCTAGCTTCACTATGTTTCCTTGGTTCACTAGGTCTGTCCCTCCATTTCCTAGACAAAGGTATGTATATTATAAAGAACTGCATATGCATAAAAAACCTGAACAAGATACAAGTTAATTCACATTACTGCTAGTACCCAGGTCAGCTCTACTAACAACCAAGCCTTTGCACACTCACAGCCACGACACAGGCAGAAACAAGATAAAAAACAAACATCAAGAATTCCCTGAAGGAAGAGGCCTTCTTTCAAAGTCCTTTTTTTTCTTCAGTCTAGCTGTTTCCTGCATTCATTAATGCAGAAGTTAATGCAGATGGTATATGCCGCCTGTGGCTCCACAGTGGACTGGGGCTACTATATCCTACTGGTGTAACATGACTTGGCTTGTATTCACCTCACAAATTATACTGCTATCTTTATGTAACCTTGCACATACATATATATTCAACAATTTGTCTCAGAACATCTTATCAACCGTCCTTCTCTTTTTACTCAGTCAAAACATACTTTTGCAAGTCAAAACCACCTTGCAAGTTTTATTAGCCTACTCCCTTACTAACAACAGACAGTTGCTGTGTTAAAGATAAGCCCTTCTCCCCACGTATTCAAAACCAGAGCTTTTCAGGTCATTTGTCCTTTGCCTATTTCAAACCCAAATTATTCTCTCAGGAATTTCAGCATATCAGCAAAACTAAAGATTTTTCTTTGTGTGCAGGCAACGAAGGATAATTTATACTTCTGCAAGGCCCTTTCACTGCAAAGAAGAGAGCTTCGGAAATGCGGGCCTAGCCAGGAGTCACTGAAAGCACATTTTCCTTAACAAAAAGCTGCGAAAGTGTTTGCTGGATAATTCTATTTTAACTTCTCTGGAAAGGCTTGTGAGGTGTGGGAACCAGAAGTAAATGTTTGGAAGAAGAGAAACAATTTACTAAGCTGTAAGAACATAAGGAAGTCACAGACCTTCCTCATCCTCTGGTGTCGGTGCACTAGAAGGGCCCAGCAGAGCCACCAGCTGGACAAAAGACAGACGGGTTTGTTCCGTGCCTTTGAAAAACACCTGAAGCGGTGGGAGCCCAGAGCACCCCCCGTTTTGACTGCAGGGCCAGGGCGCCAGGAAGGAAGACAGGAATGAAAACCCGGGGAATGCTTTTCTATATTGTACTCACTTAACAAAGAGGGGAAAGGGAAATGGAAAATAAAGGAGAGGGAGAAATTTCCAAATTCAAACTTCATTAAGAATGCACCATAGTTTTGCTTAAATAAAGCCACTCTGTTTCAAACCTTATATATTAAAAATTATTTGAAGCTGCATGACATGTCAGAGCCAAAACCCTGGGCAAAATATTAAAAGAAACATCAGACTAGTTATAAAAAGCAATGGCTTTCCTCACCCTGTGAGTGAATTTAGTGTAGACATTTGAGACAGACAAGATATGAGGCGCTAACCACACAGACTTGCATAAAGCTGAGCAGTCTTCCCCTCTTCTAAGAAATACCTGCAAACGCTTATCTCAGTCGTGATCTGCACTAGAAATGACCATTTTGCCAAGGGAAATGAATCCATTGAACTTTCATCCTGCAGTATCCCAAGGAGCAAAGCACAGGCCTTCAGACGTTCCCCCTCTCATTAAGGCACCACACAAACGGTCTTCAGTCATTCAGTCACTGATCTGCAGACTTACTTACACATGAATATTCATATTTTGGGTAAGATTTCCTTCCAATGTCAGTGTGAATGCATTTCAATACATGGTGCTCTTAGTAAAAAAAAAAAATCTAAATCTGTGAACCTACTCTTTGTCTGTCATCCTTAGCCTTACTCCAGCAATTTCATACTCCTTATATTTAATTTTGATTAGGCATTGGAAAAATGTGTTTATTTCTTGCTTTATGATCTGATAGGATCCCTGCCTGCATTCACACTGAGGCAAGGTTAGAGAGAAGAAGAAGAAAAAGCCTTGTTGGGGTATTTCAGGGTTATGGAAAGGTGGTGAAAGGGCATGGTCCCCCACCACAAGGATGAGAGAGGTGTTCTAGTTTGCTGGGCTAATTTGAATGCCCTGCCCTGCGGGTGGGCATGGCCCTCATCATCCTGTGCTGGTGGGACAGCCTGGGGCCAAAGGACTGGTTAGTGGAGCAGTGTCAGAAACTGCTGAAATGTCCCTGTGGTGGCTGGAAGCTCAGCACGTGACTACAAAACCTGCCAAGCAGCAAGGCAAGTCTGACAGCTCCTGCAGACCCAGCTAAACCATTGCTGGGACCTCAAGCTTGTTCATTCAGCAGTGTTTATGGTCACTTGGTCACCAGGGCTACGATGTAAATAAATCATGAGCCAAAGGCTGTGGGTTCACAGCAGTTTAAGACAATCCATAACATGGCTGCCTTGGCCACGTCCTCCCCAAAACATCAGTGCTGCACCCACCTCCAGGCTGCCATTGCTTGTCTGACCCTGGGGCAATCTGACTCTGACTCAGGGAGCGGGAGGGTGGAAGAAGGTTTGTGCTGGACATAGCTCTCTGGCCTGGCTCCCTGCTCAGCTCGGTGAGGCATGAACAAATATTTGACTTGTATTCATCCCACTGGCACCAGTCACCCTGAATTACTCCCTGGAGCTGCTTCAGCAAGCGTAAGACCAGAAATCCTCATGGGTGCACAGTTTCCTAAATGGGACACAACAGTTAAACACCGAAAGTTAGGCAGGATAAATCCAAGCTAGGCCTAGATAGCTAGGTCTAATAGCAAAGGGAGATATCAGAATGCCAGGTCAAGGGACTAACCCCTATCATCCATCCCTATCATGGGCTGCTCTTCACGGTGCCCCTCAGGCAATCTCTGCCACGGTTTCCCAGCCCAGAGGACCCATCCCCGCTGGGAGGGTAACACAGTCACTTTCCTGTTTGGCTGGAAAGGTTACCAATGAGATCCACTCTAAAACTAACTAACTTCTAATCCTTAGAAAGGATTACAGAATTACACCAAAATGTCCTGTGTTACATATTTCTCCTCTGGACAGAAAGGAAAGTCGTCCAAAGCCAAGCTCTTTCCTGTCTGCTATTTTTTTTTAGCAGGAGAAGCTCTGAGCTTTGCCTGGTTTCTGTTTTTTGTGGGCTATCAGGAGCGACAAATTCCTTGGAGAGAACTCAAGGGGGGGAAAAAAGGAGAGACAGAAGAGAGAGAAAAATTCTTGGCAGGCAAGATAAAAGTTTGGGCCAGGTCCCAGGCTGTCATTTAGCAAAATATGGGGGACAACCTTCTTTTGCCTAGAAGTCTGCTAGCAATTTATAGAACAGTGTTGCAGGTAGCCAGCAGAGTTGTCAGTCTCCGGACTCCGCTATTTTTTGATCTCTCTCTGTTTCCTTGGTGAATTTTCCCAAGCAGCACAGAATTTAATCCAGTTCACAAGGGGCTGAAGCTGCTTCCAGTTCTGCCCAACAGCTGCTTTTACAAGACAGAGGCTTCAAAAGACTGGCTTTCTTCAGAGAGCCACAGGAGGGTTGTACCTGAGCTGCGTGGATTCCCTATATTTGGCAAGCTTTTCCCAGCATCCAAAAGGTTGTATGTATTCAGCTGGTTTCAACAAAGCACTTGAAATTCTCCAACAATTCATTAGCCTTGCAAAAGCAAATAGAAAGTACTAATTAACATGGTCAGGAGATAATTTCAAGCAGTAAGACAGGTCTTTCAACCCTTCCAGGAACAGTGTTGATCCACAGACCCCAGCGATTCACCTAGAGCAAATACCAGCAGCCCCAGCCCTTGCAGGACCATTATCTGAGCCAGAACTGCAGCCCTGCCTCAGAGAACAACTCTCAGGGTGTGCTTTCATGCTCCTCCTAATCCAGGGCAATGGCAGGATACTGCAGAAAGGGCAGTCCCAGGGGACTCCACTTGCACACACTCCCAGCACTTCACTTTTGCTGCTTCTCTTGCCTCAGCTGTGGAGGCTGTGTAAACACCGAGGAAGCTGGTTCAGCTCCGTAATCCAGCAGGGAACTCATCCACCAAAAAGAAAAGGCTTTCTGAGAACTGGATTCTGTTTCTGGCACCACCCCAAACCTAAAGGATGGTCTGGAGCAAGGCCAGGATTTAACTGCTTCACAAGGATCCAGGGGATTGGGCTACAAAGTAAGTGACTATAATCAAATCAGTTCCATGAGCTTGTTCCTCAGTTTCCCTTCCTACAATGGCAGTAGTAAATACTTGCCTTCAAATGGTTGTTGGGAGGCTTAATATTCGTGAAAACACCCAGAGATCCTCTCCTACATCCAAGGGCTTTATATTAATCATAAAATGTCATTACAATTTGTGAAAACACCTTGTCCCTTTTAAAGGTACCAGTAATGCAGAAAGCAGAAATCCTTTACTCAGACATAAATATATTCCCTGTTTAGCAGAAAGGTGATGGAAAGTCTGGGAAAGGCACACAGATATGCATGTATATATTAATCTATTTGAAGAGCTACATTCCATAGCACTCCCTGGCTCGCGTGCATCTAATAGAATATCTATTTAGGAAAATGTGACTAGCCTAACCAGCTATGCAATGCTCACATCTGCTAATCCTTTGCTGCTCAAGTAATCATCTTCACTTGCAAAAAGATTTATACTATTTTGGGTGCAGGCGAAGAGGAGCTAAGCGTGCCAAATCTCTCGCAGCTGATATCTTGAGGGAAACATCGCCTTAACATTCCCACTCCAGCGGGGTATATTGACGCAGGGATCTCATTTCTGGAGGTGGGTAGAATTACTTTAGATAGCTCAGAGAGGTACAAAATGGACAGAGGAAAGGCTTGTGGCTACAATATTTACCATACTGGGTGATGCTTGTAGCTTTCTTATATTTGCACAGCTTAACTAGAGCTGCTTGCTTGACCACAGCTGCTTTGTGGTGCTGTTTTATCATGTCTTTTCACACACATACACACAGACCAAACTTCACAGTTCAAAAACACCACCTGAAAGCTTGCCTTGCCTCTCTCAGAAGCAAACACCTTACAACCTGGGATGGATTCTGAACTCAGCCCCTCTCCAACTCCGGAGAGTTACTCCAGACTCACACCAGCATGTGGCTCCAACTCATCCATGTGCATATTTGTGTTTGAGGGCTTCCTTCTGTCAGGGGGGAGGATGGGGTTGGCACATGTGTTCCTACATTGTAAGAGCAGATCATGGATGCCAAACAGAGTGGTGGAGGAAGAGTGGGGTGCTGAGGGTCTTTGCAGAAAATACAGCATACACACAAGCAACTTTGTGTAACAGCCCCACGCACCTCCACAGCAGATGGGGTGCAACCATTGCACAAGGACACCACTTCTCTACCCTGCATACCACAGGCAGCCCTCTCTGGCAGGGAAGTATAGAAATGGTTTGACAGCCAGGTTTTAACCCCTGCAGATGCTGTGCACCCTTTCTGGCAGATAGTTCCTATGAATGTCTGCCTGCCTGTTTGTCTGTCTTCTCACTGCTGTTTCTCTTTGTGCAGCTTAATCAGTGCCAGAGCCTTGGTGTGCTCAGCACCCTTACATCTCCCACTTTGCAGTATAGATGTGTCCTGCCCCTGTAACCATGAATTTCAGAGTACACCACTGCTGGCTGGCTCTCCTAGAAGAGCTGCGCGCCCTCATTCAAGTGGTGTGCATGCAGGACAGGACTCAGTCATATATATCTCCTCAAGTACTTTGCTCTTCAAATTCACTGGCAGCCCCTATTGATTTCACCCCACAAGTGCCATACTTTGTCCCCTGCGGCCCATGGCTAGTAATTCTAGTAAACTGACCTAGCTTTGAACAAGTCCTACAGCTCTGATAACAAAGTCAGTAACCCAGGCCATGCCCACCAGGGCTGTAAGGGCATTGCCTCCTCTCATTCAGCAAATTCTGGAGAAGAAAGCACCTTCATTAAATCTCTTACATACCACCTGTGCCCAAATTTTAAGAAAGACATTTTCTCTTACAGGCAGACAGGCTGGAATGATGTTAGAATATTAATGTTTGAAGGTTTTTAGCATTCTAAAATACCTAACAAGCACTCCAGACCCCTCCAGCTCAGACATAATGATCAACAAATATTCACAGTGGCAAAACAATCACTTACCTGTCCACACACGACCCCCCTAAAAGTTTGCAGAAATGTAACTGGGGAAACAAAAGATTGGCAGAATTTTGATCTCTTCATCCTCAAATTAAACATCCCATAGGAGCAAATTATTTCTCCTAAAATAGACATAATTAATTCACCAGCAGAATTTCTGCTATAGATCTTGCAACCCCGAGAAACTGAGGTACGTACCTCGTCTGAACAGAACAGTGGTTTTCAAGCCCTTCTCCTCTAAACATCAGTATCATCTTGCCTTTGCCACCTTAAAAACTCTTAACAAATTTCAGTTAACCAATTCTTATGTTGCTCTGGTGATTGTAGTGCTGCTACTCAGTTATTATTCATATCTGTGACAACTGTGGTACGGGGAGGGTAAGATCAGCAAGCACGAGGTCCTGACTTTTCAGATGATTTTTGAAAATAAGCACCATTTACTTAGGGGTCTACTTATTTACTTATCTGTATTGCAGAAGCATCCCCAATCCTCCCTAAGAATAAGGGCATGTTCATTGCTGGAGAGGGCCCTTACTTCAAACTGGTTCAGTAATCCAATGTGCAGCTGTGGCAAATGGATGTGGTTGCAGCGTCCCCGAGGAGAAATTCATCCACAGTCCCACTGCCTTGGGGGCAGCTCCAGTGTGAACTGCCAGCCAGTCAGAACCCCACGGATGAAGAAGTTGGAGGAGACAGGTGATTTTGTACTTGATTACCAGAAAAGTGACTCCGTAGGGACCAGAGCCAGCTGTGAGAGGTCACAGGAGCTCCTTGGAGGGCTCATGTGTGGGGGTGGGTGGACAGAAGTTGAATTAAAGACAACTGAGTGATGTAGCCTAGCTCCTACCTGGCTCTAGATGAGGATTTACTCTGGAGATTCCACTTTAGTTACTCCTGGTAAAATATCTGCCCAACACCCCAGAAAAAAGTAATCTCAAAATTAGGATTAGGAAGTAATCTAGGACACAGGCTGAATTGCAGACCACTGCTTAGACCAGTGCCTACTCTGAGATCCAAGAATTGCTACTTAATTGCCTTTTTAGCATGACTTTGCATTAACTGCTTCCACTGGTTCTTGAAGGCCTTCTTAAAGCTACCCTTCTGCAGTGAGACACAGTCTTCTTTCATTCTTGTTTTCTCAGTTTTGATCCATAACTATTCAGAAAGATAAATCTGAAGTCTTCTTTGGTAGTATGAATACTTCAAATCTACAGAATATTATGCTTTTTTTTTTTTAATGACCAAACATCTCAGGTTTGTAACTATTCCTGTTCTAATTCCTCAGAAGTCTCTTCCATGTAAGGCCCCAGATTAGCACAGTGATCTATGATCTAGTTGCTGCTCTGAACACCAGGGCTGCCAAGACTGGGTCTGTCCCAGCACATCCCACCCCCTTTGACTGTAGGACCACTCTGTACTGATGATAATATGGCAAGAGGGATTATAACCTCTCCTTGGTCTTCTAGAGAACATGTGCTAAACGTGCTTTCCCCTGGTTCTTTCTAATTCTGAATCTCATAATGACTTCTTAAATATTTACATTCATTGTCATTCACTTGTAATTCCTCACAAAGGGCAACCTAAACAATCACAAACATACATAACACCTTCCCTACATACACAGGGGGAATGCCTTTGTGACACAGTCGGGAAGGCGCAATAGTCTTCCGGGACATCACAGGGCTTTTGATGAGCATACCTACACTCTACTCACAGATCCATTTGCACTAGAATTTGATCAGTCATTCCAAACAGCTGCCTTTTCTTTCTAGTTACCCTTCCAAAGAACTATTTCTTTCTATTCCCAAATGCAAAAACCCTCCTCCCTTCCAAAATTATAATGGCTAAAGGTCTGTGATGGACAATATTTTGTCCTAGTTTCACTAAGACATTTTAGTTTCTGTGCTCTTTGGCAATGAAAGCAGGCAAGTGTTTAAAACTCTGGGAAAGAATCTTGCTGCAGCTTCTTTTTCTAATGGATTGGGTTTAGGTATTGGCCTTTATACCTATTTTTCAGGTCGTTTTAGTGATCCTTCTGAGTCTCACAAGCCTATGTTGTTGATCTCAGAGAAGCCACCTATATTTACTAATGGATGAGTTAAAATATAGTCCTACTATCATTTGGAAAAATGCTATAACATAGATAATCTCAGAGGTATCTGAAGTATGTACATATGGTTTGATGGAGCCAGCCCAAATTTGTGCCAAGCAGTCCTCACAGCTACTCTCCAGGACACACTGTTTTACATGTATACCTGTACACACAGAGCAAAAGAGATGCATGCACACATATGTGTACGTTTTTCAGCCCCTGCTGCCTCTAGGTTGGAAAGCCAACGATACAAACCAGCACATAGCCATTTAGGACAGGAAGTGAAAAACTCTATTTAGCTGAAACTGTAGTAGAAAGAAGATGAGCAGAATATTGCTTACCTTCATGTCCCCATTCCTGTAGACACTGGTATGAGACTGTCTGCAGTGATGAGGAGTTCCCTACTCAGTGGCAATATTCCCAGTGTGGTCTACCCTCTAGCAAACAAAGGGACGGTTGCCTTCTGTGCTACCTTCTGTGCAGTATCACTGCAAAATGTGCTCAAAGCATCCGCTAAGTTTGGTGAGTACTCACTTACTGAAATGCGCTGGAAGGATCGCAAGACAAGTCGGTGTGGTTGTAAACATGCTTTTCTGTTAAATGAATTTCAGGAGATTTTATGTCTCCTCTCTGAATGCACCAAAATTCGGGTATCTTTGGAGAGCACCTCCTTCTTTGTATCTTTACAGTAATATCCCGATCTTGGTGCAATGCATCTTGAGCACAGACATTTCCTTCCTGAGAAGCACCAGCCCCCAGGACTGAAAAGTGTACCCCTTATCAGAGTTTGACAGACAGCAGAGAGATTTGATGACACTGATTTCTTTCCAGTTCATGAACTGTCCCTTCTGCACTTAAACACCGCATCTCACATGTTCTACGTTGAGGTTTTCTTTGAGCAGTACTTTGCGTTGCATCCAAGACCTCCTGAGGCCAACAGGACTTGTTCCACTGATTCAAATAAGCTTAGATTAAGTCCTTTACAAAGGACGGCTCTTGAGGAGTTTTCAAAAATCGTTTTCTTAGTTCAAACCTGTAAATGTTGCTATTAGATTTATTTACCCCACTGCAGAGACGGATATGTAGCCTGGGCAGAAGACTCATTTGATAAGAAAGCTTTTGTGGCCAAAAAGTATCTAAAAGCTCCCATTCTGGCAGAAGTCATGGGTTTGATAGGGTGCTTACCAAAGCGGTTCTCTGGTCTGCTCTACACAGGAGATCGGACTAGACAATCAAAACAGTCCCTTTTGAAGCTAAAATCTGTGAACCTATGAGAGTTCAGTTTCCATATTCCTCCAGTGCTTGACTTTTTTACATCTACATTCATCTCATGAAATCATCAACTGTGATGGTGGGGTTTGTGCCAAAAAGACATTTCACTGAAAAGATGCACAATCATTACTTCATTAGGCAGCCTGGTGCCCCAGAAATGAGAACCACTGTAACCCATCCCAGCTACCTGAACCAGCCATTATCCCAAAGAACTGTTTAATATTTGCATGTTATGTTTCTGTCTCAGCTCCTGTCTGCTCTCCTCATCATCTCCTCCATACATTTGCTAGATGTTGGAATGAAGGCATATACCTTTTCATGAAACTGTGGTCACCAGGCTCAGTCAGCTCACATTTCTCCAGATGTTTTGTGATCTCACCACTTATTAACGTTCCTAGGAGTTAGCCTGACTCTAGGTCAGAATTACTGGTTAAATTTCCCTGTTTCTCTCCCAACCCATTTTGGAAGAATTTGATTAGATTGATTTCTATCCAGCCCCTAGCTACACTTCTGCCCACATTCCTCTCTGAGGAGCTACTAGTTCTGGAGGCAGATTTCTCCCCAGTGTCTTTCTGCCATTTCAGAGGTGCAAGTCAGCAAAACCTCCTTATTGATTTGCTATATGCAGAATAGACCCTTCAGTCATTACTAGGAATGGATACATGGATACTTTCAAGTTCCTAGGGTACTTTTATGATAATTTGCATTGTCGTAATTTCTGTGCATGCGAGTAACCTTTCCCATTTAATTAATAACCTGAAGACTATGGTGAATTAAGGTGCAATCTCAGCAATTCTCAGACAATTTTTCTGCGCAGAATTTTAAAATCAGGTCCAAATTCTCCATTGGCAGTTTGCCTTATGTTACCATCTCTTTTGAAAGCTACCAATTTTATCGACACATACTTTGTGAAATTGGCACCTAATTCAATGTGACCATAACAGGAAGTTAGCTAAACATCACCTAGACACCTAGACATTCTAATCCTGTAACGTGTTGGAGGCCACAAGGTATGCATGCTGAAGTGTAATTCTGAGGATCTTCAGCAATATTGTGGCATGTAAACAGAGAGAGTTAAAACAGATTTTTTAAAATACCTAAGTTCCTTTTTATGAGTGGGAGATAGATTGAAAATAAAGACAATCAGTTAATGAAATAAAAGGCTGTTCTGTTAAATTGTTCAGATGCTCATAAACTTATGAAGAACACACGCATCATGCCCATTCATGCTTCAATATGCCTGCAACCATTTGATTTACAGTCCAAATCCAGGGTCTATGGCTTGTTTACTTTCTCCTGCAACTCTAAACTGAAAGCAAACCTTTGCTAGCATGTGGCTTCTTTCAGACAAGCTGAGAAAGAGATAAACACTATAAATCTTACAGTTTCTCAGAACTTGGCATCTTAACTATCACAAATGCAGGGAATATCTGCAAAGTGCATATTCTTTGGATTGCCATCTACCCAGTTCCTCTTGGCGGTCTACAGGGATTGGATTCTTTCATTTTTTCCTTATGGCTGTGTGATTTTTGCCCCTCAGTGTTTAGCATTAAGTGGAACTGAGGAATTGTACCTTGGAACAGGAGTGTCATTGTTCCACTTAATGTAAACAACTGAACGAGGCAAAAGCAGTGACAGTTGTAATGCAGCGTTCTCCCTCCATCCCCCGCACTTCATGTGCGTATTTGGGAATGGTGCTATGGTGAAACTATAGCACACTAGCCTGTCAGCAGCAATTTTATCCCCTTTTTGACTGAGTGTGCTCCAAGTCAAAGGGGAGTGACTTGCAGCGCACTCAGTGACTGAAAATGCAAGTATCCCATATCTATCCACCTATACAGCTTCTTCTACTGCACCCGTCACAGACACATCTGGGAGCTTTTATTCATGGGAAACAGACTAAGTGTGTCAGACAGATAAGAAACACTCTTAATATCTGGTATTATATGTTTTTCCAAGGGGGGTGCCTGAAGGGGTGTTTTTTTTCCCCTGATTGTTTTCAACAGGAAACAAAAATGCTCAGCTTCAGCATGGGCTTTATGATACAATCAAGCCTTGGGCGGATTCCAGCCTGATCCTGGAATCCCAGCAGCTCATTGCCCTCCCAATCAAAACCCATTTTCTCTCCCACTATGTTTTCTTGGGGTTCGATCCTGCAAGGTGCAGTGTCTGTTGGCCAGGAGCAAGGAAAGCCTGGAGTCTTTTCCTAACGGAAAGCACATCTAAAGTCTCCTGGGAGTCTGCGGACAGGGTTTGTGCGTACCTTAGCATGCTGGAGCTGGAGTGACCATCAGCTCATAGGGATGAGCCCTTATCCACTTCTCAGTGTTTCAGTAGAAACAAAGCAAGCCTCCCAGAAAAAGATTTGTCACGTTTCCAAAAGCACAGGACTCCCTTATTCTGTCCTTTGCCCTAAACTGCAGCTTGGAATTCATCCTTCTTCTTCCTTAAATAGCTAAGATTCAAGTTAAATAAAGGTATTGCGGTTTGTTTTCAGCTGGAATATGTTAGCTAAAGGAAATACTGTAAATTACAGTACAATCATGCCACATCATTGTGATTGTGTAGCTGATAAGTCGGCAGCCAGCTCGCAAATGCAGCCGAGAGCTCTTTGTTAAGTAGGAAAAGGAAAGCGACAGTTATTAAAAATGAGCAGTCACTAAATATTCAGGACTTACCCTGAGTCATCCCTGGCTCCCTTGTCTCCTGCTGATGTTTTCATCATTACAGCAACTTTAAGACACTTTCTGTTTCACAGTGGCTTTAGAGTTCCTTGGTAAAGAAAGCAATTCCTTTCCATCGTTGAGCAGAACCTCCACATCCTTAGGTTTTGTACTGAAGATGATATTTCAAGGGGCGGCAGGGGGAGGATGTTTAAAACCAGCTTCAGGCTCAGTAGTATCGGAGGGCAGAGGACTAAACAAGCAGTGAAATGAAAGCAAACTACCAAGGTCTGGTTTTAGCCTCTCTTATTTCTACTTCCTGTATTTATATGAACAGGGGATTTCAGGAAGAGGCAGTCTTTGGTGGTCAAGGGTGTGTGTGTGCGTGCGTGTGTGTGTTATAAAGCCCTTTTTAGTAGTGAAGGCAGGTTAATGTTATTGGAAAGAAGGGCCCGAGACTGTCAGCTTATTTGTTTTTCTAACTTAAGTAAGTTTCAGGGGAAATTGTTTTACAGACTACAGGTATATCGGGAGGCAACAGAGCATGGTGAACTTTGTAAAGGATTTTATAAGGCAGCAAAGCAGTAAGTCTCCGTCTGCAAATTCCTGAAGCATGTGTATTTCTATTGCTTGAGTAACTGGAACCAGATGGAGCTTGGAAACCTTTGTATTTACACAGGACCTGAGAAAACGAAATGTCTAACACTGGCAGAGGACAGCTTCGCCAAAAAAATCCCAGTTAAAGCAAAAGCTAATGATAAGGTTGTGAGACTGCTAGTAAATGAACAGCTATCCATGCTGTGAAGCTCCAGTCAGTCTCAGAGCACACTTGACCTGGAGTTACTTCAGTGGTCGAGCAGTGTTTGCTGTACTGGAAACCTGACTGAAGATAGACCCGCTGTGGAGGCTGCGGACCGACAGATGTGCTGTTAGACAGGGCTGGTGGCACTCCTATTTGGCAGCCCTATTGTTCCGGAAATATTTGATGTTAGGAGAATACATAATGGAAAAAATAAGGCAAAAGCATGAAGCAGAGGCACAGAAAAGCAATTGCATGGAACAGAGAGGGAGACAAAGGTAACTTTTTGCCCCTTTTATCTTTAGAAGGAATTTCCCAGCTTTCTAAGAGTAAGCAGACTGTGCCATACAGCCACAGCGGAAATGCAAATGCCAGGCAGCTGCCAGTGTATCGGCAGGAGGGAAACTAGGTGTCAGGGTAGAACACAGAGCCAGTTCTGCTGGCACTAAGCTAGGGGGAGTCAGAGGGAACTCTATGATCATCAAGTCACACCTTCTGTGTAACACAAGACAAACTTTTCTCAGTGTTTTTTTGATTAAGCCTGTAACTTCTATTGACATTAAGAAATTTATCTTCTAGCTTTCAGAAGGATTTCTCTTAGAAAGTCAAGAAGCCTGACTGAAAGGCTGCATGATGGAAAATTCACCACCCTTCTACATAAGGTGGCTTAGTGCTTAATTGTTGATATTATTTAAATTCACACCCGATTTTTTGCCTTGTCTAGTTTTAAATTTTCAGCTACTGTATCTCATAATGCTCTTTTCTACTAAATTAAGGAGCTCCTTGCTCCAACTCATAGTCATTTTCAGACAACGATGAACTCACTGAGTGAAGAATTTAGCCCTTTTAGGGGTTTGGCCGAGATTCACTCATCCCTCACTGCAGGCTTGTCAGATCTCAGCTCTGAATCCTTCTGTTGGTTCTGGGCACAGCGGTCCAAGAAAAAAATATGCTCTAGATTTGTTCACCAGGTGGGCACCTTTGAAATGCACCTTGGCTATTGGCATAAGAACAATCTCCGAGACGCATCACAGAAATTCAGCTCTACCCCAGGTTTGCATTTCCTTCCACTGCAATTCAACAGGGACCAGGCCCACTCAGAGTTTACCCTCGCTTTGCTGGAAAGTAAGTTTGCTGAGACAAAAAACTGTAAAGGTGCGCTGTTCTGCATGGACCTGCCCAGATGGGGGAAATCTGTGTTCACACAAATATGCAGCCATCCGAGGCAAAGACCTAAGATTTTGCAAATGCAGAACATTAGTTTTCAGAGAGTGTTTTTCCAAAGATGTTGTTAGGGAAGAAGAAACAGAAGGACTAGAACTATTAAGAAGACCCAGGAAAAAAAAATGGCAAAAATAAAGAATACAAAAATCCAGTATTGTGGTGCTGTTTCCGTTTCCCATGATTTGAGAGCTCATTTTTTTGTGGTTTTTTTTTTTTTGTGAGATCTTTCACACTATTTGCAATTTAAAGAATCAGAAATTTCAGAAATTTGAAGTTTTGAAATTAGTTTTGTTAAAGATATTGGCCAAACTTCATGAAATAATCTCATATTTTTCTGCAAAATATTTAGTATATCTGCAACATAGTTAAGTATTTCTGTATTTTAAATATGAAAATGAAGACAAATTTTAACATAAGAAATTTTGTCCGAGCTTTACTGGGTGTTTTTTTTAAGCCAGAGATTTGACAGGTTTGGAATGTGACACTGTGTTCTAGTATCAGGCTTTGGAAGTAAACAATTATACAAAAGCTAAATGACAAAAGAATATGCAGTTACCGCAAAATGCCGCTTCTCTGTGATAGATCCAAGCCGAACGGGGGAATTCTTGTCTTTTCTAGGACTGATTCACCCTTTCCATCTTAAGCCACAGCAAGTTGCAGCCCTTTTTTGTATTTTGACGCAGCTGAGTTGGAAAGGTTTAAAAATGGCTTATGGGGGAAGCCCTTAAGTACAGTGAGCACTTTGGCTATAATAAAGGGCTTTCAGCATATGCACAGATTATACGACAGTTCTGCTTTCCACACAGTAGGAAGCGGCTGCATCAATAATACGGCATATGATAAGAGCCCGTAGGAATCGTCATGCCTATTGTGCCACTAATCCATAGATTATGTGCCTTTTATAGAGCCTATTACATAACAGATCATGGCGGATCATCATGTCAAATCTATGGGGGATTAAAAGAAGAGGTACTTTCCACATTCAGATTTTGATTTTTAAAAGTTAATTCTGTGTGTAAGAAGGAATCTTTTCCTTTCCCCAGCTTAGAAAAAGTTAGCCTAGCATACATCAAAGAATGAACCCTTATGCAAAAGTCAAAGAATGCAGGATATCCCTTTTCTCCACTTCACTAGGACTCTTCTGTAGATGCACAAAACCCACAGTGGCTAATGACAGGTTTATACAGCAACAGGAATTCCAAAAGCATGCATTGTGGTTAAGAAAAATAAGGTCAAGCTTTGTTTTAACTTGCATCTCCTGGTAGTAACCTGGCAAAGAGGATTCATGAGAAGACTCTTGTCTAATGAAATTGTTTATACACCAGCGCATGAGACAAAGTTAACTCTTAGCTCCTCTTTTTCCAAGAACCGCAGAACTGCATTTAAAAGCTTTTCGTCAGCCCAGAACAGACTGTACCAGAGACTATGTACATATACCAGAAGTCATCATAGATGCGGAGGTGGACTACAGGGATGCTGGAAATGGGCAATCAAGGGTAAGAGGGATTATTCCTTCTCTTCACAGTTATCTCCAGAGCCTAGGTAACTGGGAAAGGAAAGTAGTACTGTGCGGCTTTTGGACCTTGCTTCCATCCCCTCTAGTCAGCATCCAGTACTCGGTGTGAACCTGCTGGATACGACTACACCATGGGATGAAGCAGCCAAATACTCTTGATCAGGGTGTTTCTGAGACTGCTGTAATTGCTCCTGGATCAGTGCCTCAGTACAGCAAACCGCGTTCTCAGCAAATCACACATTTCTAGTCCCAAAAGAGCAAATTGCATGTTTCAGAATTGCTGCGAATCAAACTGATAGGCTTAACTCACCCCAAATAATAGCTTGATCCAGGTGATACTCCCTGGAATAGATGAAAATGTGGGCCTTTTTTTTGGTCCAGCTTTCACCAAGAAAGTCCAGGCACATATCCTAGTTGGGTCCTGAAATTTTAGATTTTCAGCAATAAATATGAGAATGTTTCACATGTTCTCATCATCTGAGAAAAAAACAGCAAAGACTCCAGTTGTTTATATAATTTATTGATAGTGTACGTATTTTTATATAGTGCATTACAATACTGACTGCTATAATCTTTTATAAATGCTGAATTAACTATTTTTTAAAATTTTCACAACAAAAATAATCAAATATCATGCCAACATTTTGTAATAAATTATCACATTAAATCCATTTGGATTTCATGACATATTTATCTGTACAAAGGACCCCATATCACAGAGCATTCACAGTGCATAAGGTCACGGTCATTGAAAAAATAAATAACATGATAAATAGATTTCTGTTATTTACAGTTTACAAACCCATCCCTTTCTGTTTTCAAAGTAAGCAGTTCTAGAAAGTTTTAGTAATATTTAAAGAGGTATTGCACCTCCTAAGGGTGCACTGCAAATGCCTGCAAGTACGAAATACAGGGAATTTTAAAAGGTTCAGAAGTTATTTCAGTGATCATAAACAATTTCAAATACTTTCTTGCAACAGAGGAGATAGTGGGAGCCAAATTCTACTCTCAGTTCCACTGATACAAATTTGTGCCAACTCCCACGACATTAATGAGCACTGGCACCACTCCAAAGAACATGAAGGCAAGAATTTGGTCACAACTTTGCTGCAGAGTTTCAGCCATTTGAAACATAGATGCTGCTGGGGAAGCAGATTTGCAAGTGTTCTTTGCATACACAACTGGTATATTAACGAAGGCCATAATCTTGCTGTAAAAACCCTTTGACAGGAAGCATCTCAGTTGGTATTAGTCTTTCTAGAGATTATACCTGCGTGGTTTTGATATATTCTGATACCTTTAGATTTTGTTGCAATTCCCTATTGCTATAAATCAACCTTTATACTTGTCTTTCAAGTTTACCAAGATCATCTCAGTGATAAGATGGCAATGATCGCTTACATTCTTTGTGCAAGTAAAAAAGAAAAATAAACGGAATTAAATTCGAACTGGCAATTCTTGTAAGAAAATATCCAAATGGCATTTCTTTCAGACAGTGCAGTGTATGTCAGAAGTATGGTAGCAAGCAGAACAACGTGATGTACAAATCGCCACAATCACTACCCATCTCAGCCTGTGGAGAAGGAGCTACATGTATCTCACATTTCAGGACAGGGATGTATAGGATCTCACAGCTTTCTCTGCGGAGAAAATATCAGGACCCCACACAGGGGGAAATGTGAGAAAAGTGTATGCTCAAGTTATTCAAAAGGAGGTTTTTAAACATGTGCACAGTAGGTCAGAAACTGGAATGCACATGTCAGTTGAACGACATTCTTCTCTTCAGCAGAACATTGATCACTTGCATACAGAGTTTTCAAAATAGTTGAAGGGAATAATAAAGGGTTTGGTACAGAATTGCTGGAACTAAATGCTGTCATTTACCTGTTTAACCATCATATAAATCTCACCACCCAACAAAATGAAAAATCTGGAGTTCAGACTCAAAGAAACAGAAAGGAAATTGTGTAGTAAATGCATGAGCTGCAGAGATTTTCTTCTGAGTGCTTGAACACAAATAACCGAGAGATCTGAGGCTTGCAATGACAGAACATTATGCTCAAAGGCGATGCATTTCAATTAGGAAGATTCTTTGGTTTCACCTGGCTATCAGTGT
This sequence comes from Pygoscelis adeliae, assembly GCF_000699105.1. Classification (NCBI taxonomy): domain Eukaryota; kingdom Metazoa; phylum Chordata; class Aves; order Sphenisciformes; family Spheniscidae; genus Pygoscelis; species Pygoscelis adeliae. Next base: position 13,777,059 of record NW_008824356.1, on the reverse strand, counting down.
TATTTTAGTGTCTGTTTCATATTACATTAGGTCTGACCTTTCCTTGGTATGAATAATCAGGCAGTATTTACACAGCTTAAAGCACTCTACCAAAAACATCTAACTGTAGGACGCAAATAAATGGCATTACAATTGCAAGAAATCCAGGAAAGGAAGACAACAAAACTCATGAGGGATTTGTGCAACTAGAGCAAACACATAATAGAAACAAGTGTGTGTGATTAAAGCACAGTCACAAAGGAAATCAAAGACAGAATAGAATCTTCTCTATAATTGCGAAGTATTAGACTAGTAAAGACCTTTTCCATTTGTTTACATGTTGACAGAATGTTTGCAAATATAATGTAAACCCAGAAACTAATTATATGTTTGTTACAGCTGCAGCAAGCATATAAAAATAAAATAAAATTGGCACGCCAATAACTGAGCCAGGAGATAGATGGTTGGCTATGCTGTACCTGTTAGGAAGACTTAAGGTGTTCTTCTAGGCTAGACTTCAGCCCAGAGAGCAGCCCTTAGATCATCAAATAATCACTAAGGTAACCATAACTGTAGTTTTTTAGATTTAGACATGTAGATCCTGAGCCGGAAATCTTTACTCAGGCAATACTTTATAATGCAGTGCAATTGTTATGGTAAATAAATGGAATCAAACACTGCTGAACTCAATGGAAACACTCCCACTTGCTCACTACAGACAGGATTGCACCCTGTGGGTCTATGTGAGACTGTGCTACTCCAGTGCAGCGGAAAAGAGCTGCTAAAAGCTCTCCTTGGCCAGCTGTAATTCAGTTTTGATCCCGCTTGTACACCAGGGCAGATGCACAGTTTTGAAGTCTGAGACAAGGAACCAGTTCTCTTATTTACAAGCGTGGAAATCCAAAGTGGTATTAGCAGAGCAGAAGTCCACAGATTCTGGCCAAACCTTTTAATTTGAGAAATAAAATCTTTAGACTACAAAACCAACAAAATGTGAAAAGATCTGAATATGACAGAAAACCCAGAAACCAGGCTCCGCTGTCATCTTAGGACACAATCCAGCAAGGCACTTGGATATATGCTTAGCTTTAAGCATGGAATCAATCCTACTGAAGTTAAGCTTTGCTGGATATGGGATATCTTTTTCTGAGTTGTATTACTTTTCAGTGTTAGTATCCTGGCAATTTTCAGATCACAGTAACAGTTTTCCCTCTCACATCCACCAGCTTTCTTTGCACTCTTGAGATGAACATTAACTTACACAACATTGTGACATACATTCCAAACTCAGCCAGCTAACTTTTCCAACAGTTAGTACAACAAAATGGCTACAAAATTTTACAGACACAATCTGAACAGCTGCAATATAGAATTGTACTAATTGCAGAGAGTCAAGCACAGATCACTCCTTTTCTTGATTGGAAAATGGCAAAATTTGTAGTGGTTTCCTGACCACATGAGCAAATTTATTTTTTTTTGTATACATGTGAAAGGCACTAGTCCGCTATTACCCGGCAATAGCCTCCTGAATTACTGATACAGTCTGAAGTGGGTTTATCTGACATACAACAATTTGTCAATCAGATCTTTCTTGGGCCATTCAGTTTATCTGCATGGCTTGGTCTATAACTGCCATCTTTATTTATTTTAGCATATGGATAACAACTACACAGGGACTCTACTTCATATAGATTATGTGTCATCAAGGCCCTGATACAGAATCTAATAATTCTTTGGAAAACAATACATCCCTGGTCATGTGGTGGTGTCAGAGGAGAATCCTACTAATGTTATTTATAATGATAAGCATGGCATGATACCTGCCTCATAGCAGAAGATGCATATGAAACCACCCCATGAAATGCAGCATTAGAATTCAATATAAATTGTCCTGAAGTGGGTTTTAGGGAGGGCTATAAATGACAGGACCGGCCATTTGATTTAAGGTCAGTATTTCCTCTGAGACTGTCTCTTGCTACAACAGAACATTCTGGTTTTCTGGAGCAGGTGATATTCAATTTAGGCAGAATAATTCTAAAAGATGTCTGAAGGATTCATGGCATTAGCAAACACAACTTCCTGCATATTTGGGCATATTTGCTACAGAACAAATTGGTGCCCCTAGTCTTCTGAAGTTGCCTGGCTCAGAAATATGAAGGTACAGTACAATTTGCTAGGTCTGGCACTGTAAACGTTGATGCCTTCATCACTGTCAACTCAGCTGATCACTAGGCATTCAAAACTAGATTTTGGAACTACTCTTCTGTAGTGTAAAGACAACTGAGCTGCCTGAACTGTGCACAGAAGAGCAAATGTTTGCTTGGAGACAGCTAGTTTTGTTCTCCAAGCCTACCCAACAGCAGAACATCGGAAAAAACCATTTACCCAGCCTCTCTCTCTGCTCCTTTCAGCCTCTTATCAAAGCCATCACAAGATTTTCAACAGCAAACTGTCCTCCTGAAAGATAGCAGGGAAGAGACTAAGACTAGAGAGGGATGCTCCTGCAGTGGTGCAGCAGGATGCTGCATCTTCACAGCCTTTCTGCAACAGAAGACTCATAAAGATGAACATGAATTCCATCTCCTCAGCTTTACACTGCAGCAAAAATGTCTTGAATGCCTGGAAATGGGGTCACCGGCATACTTGAGATCAAATCTGTTTACTGACATTTTGCCTACTCAATAAAGCATTTTAATAATGCTGTATTTGTTGCCATCTTTAGGACTGGCTAGTTTAACTACATAACTTCTTAATTAAGGTGAAAAACCCTAAATGGATACTAATACTGACATTTGTAACAAAGTGTAAAGCAAATAACAAATATATTGCTCTTTTTTCCTTAGGATTACATTGAAAGGATCCAATTCCTAAAAAAAATTCAACAGCAGAACACACTCTTTAATTTGTACCAAAATAATTTTTAAAATAGCCTTAATTGTAAACACATTGCCTGATGTAAACAGTATTCTGCATGTGAGCTGGCTAAACAGAATTATTTGTCATATATGTCAAAATAAGGAACTTTCTGATTTAGTGCTTATTTGCTAAGGTTTTATAGTATGTTCTCATTGACACAATAATGGGATTTTTTATATATAGTCTTAAGTGCAAAATATTAATATATTTAAAAATGCATCAACCATTAGTTGATAGATTTGTTTTGGTTTATAAACATTAAAAAATTAAAAAATCTATGTATAAAGTTAACTGTGCTTCTTTAGAAACTTTATGTGATCATTCATATACAGCTTTAAAATATTTTTAAATTTTAGTAGCAATTCAAAATACACTGTCTCAGTGATTTGCAATCATATGACTGCTATAATGTGGAATGTTACCCATTAGTTTTAACACTCTGGGACAGATCTTGCTGTCAATTACATCCAGAGTAATTCCTTATATCAGATTTATGCTGGTGGAAAGGATATCAAAACTTGGCTTCTACTGGGGCTTAAAAAGAAGTATATCATGCTTCAAAACTTGCATGCAATCAAATCAAGGACCATATTGTCTTGACAGACTTGCTTTTGTCTAGGTGTTTCTTATTTGCACTGGTCAATGTCAGACACTCATCTTCATGAAGCTTCTGGGAATAAATAAAAAATGGAGAAGAATACACCAGCTTCTTGACTGATGAAATAAGCTTCTTCCTCCCACCAATCAAATAAAATCTAATCATAATCAGGGTGGGTTTTGTTGTCAGAAAGTGTGGATTATGTTCAGATACTACTCTCAGCTGATAACAATAACTGATAATTACTGAGCACCCAGCTATATTTTATTTGTTTAGTTTCTTCTAAATTTACACAATGGGCTTACAAGGGCCAATGCAAAGTTTTTCTTGTGGTGTAATATTCCACAAATGTTAGTTTATATTTATGTATACAGCATTCCTCATTAATGGTAAAACATATTTTTCAAGTACTAATTTCTGCATGTAATTCTCTTCTTCAGTATGCAGATACTCTTTTAGTGTGCATCATCACAAGTGATACAACATAGAACCATTTCCTCTTCTTTCTCTGCCACATTGTTCATGTTCATTGAAGAGAGTGATAAATATTCAACACTGCCATCAAAAACTGTCAGTGCAGTTCCTTTATAAGCAGAGCACTTGAAGGGGGAAATGATGTCCTCAACAGTGCATGCCATGATATGTGCCTTGGACTTTCTGGTCCTGTAGTTGAGATACTTTGACTGAGCCAAGAAAAGTTCTGAACTTGCCTCTTATTCTTCCATGGCAAGTAAACGTCAAAACCAAAAGAACTACAAAGATTTTTCTCCCATCCTCTTGCTAACCTTGGTGGTGGTGGTTGATTGTCTGCAAAAGGAGCATGAAAACCACAACAGAATATCCCAGAAATGGGTCATTTTAGAGTTCTGCATAAGATCCACGCAGCTTTACGACTGAGCAGCAATATCCAAAAAGGAGGAAAATGCTTTGGTTGCCTCGAGCTAGCATGTTAAAAGAAAGGTATTCTTTCCTTCCACACAGGTAAAAGTGCTTGTTAGCTGATGAAGCAGTAAAGTACTGATGGAAAGAGGGTAGAAATGTAAAATGCCTCCTGTCATTTACAGCACATGTAATCAGAAGAATTTCAGTCTCTCTCCTTGTTGTGGTTTAAAGTTCTTCTCGGCACATAGGGAAGTTGACAAAGGTGAATACATTAAACTCTATCAATATAGAGAAACACAGGAAAACAGCATAAAGAAACAACACGTAGATGCCTAATTTCTTGTCAAGTTTCCACTTATTTACATGGATTCCAAACACCTGCAAGCAAACAAAGTGTTAGTTAATTAAGCCCCAATGGAGACTTTTGGAAACAACCATTATAAACTAAAAATGAGAGTCTTTTGAATTAAGAGATCCTGAACGAAGATAAAAATATATTCTCGGTATTTTATAGATCAAAAAGGCAACCTATGTTTTTCTGATCAAGAAAAGGAATGTAAAAGCCCAAACTAAGAACTCAGACTCTGGCCTGACTCTCAGTTGTCCTAAGATCCTTTTACAAAACATTAAATGAATGCACTTTAAGGCCCCTTCGCAAGTTCTTTATGTAACTGAGAAACAGGCCCCTAGGTGCTCAGTTTTAGTCTGTGGTGCGTTTTCAGTACATGGGGCACGTTCTAGTCAGGCAGCGCTCATTCATTGATTCAGTATGAACTAAAGGAATGCACTGAACTACATGAATGCCTCTCTCTCCAGTGTTCCCCTACAGATCCTTTATGTCCCAGTAGTACACCAGCACCTCATGTTCATTCTTTCAACAGCTTCAGATGAGATGCTTTCTTTGATGTTTTGCTCAGCTCCAGAACTAAGGAGAGTTACAAGTTACAGGTAGCAAAGCAATGAGGTCCTCACGAAGGCATCTATTTTCAATGGTGTTGAGTGCCTCTGAGTTATTACTTGTTTTGCTCAAAACTCTCCACTGAGTTTTGCTGGGAGGGTCTGTGTGAATCAGGGCATCCAGCAGAATAAATGACACAATAATAGATGCTTCAAACTCAGGTGATATGGCTTCTGCTATGAAAAGACTCTTCAGAAAAGCATGAACAGCTGGCATAGTAACACATCTGCATAATCCCCACATTTTTTTCCAAAGTGCTGATTACCAGTATGCATGCAGCAACGTCAGATACAAATGTCTACAGAACATCTTTGTGGTTTTGCAGGCACTGTGCAGTATGGTAGAACCAGGGATAAGAAAAGAAAAGAACAGGCTCCCACAGCTTATATATCAGATGCATTAGGATGTTAGTGGCAGAGTGAACAGCCCTGGTCATTCTACCACTTAAGTCGTGCACAGGTGATGTGGAGTTTTGTAAGACCTAGTCATGCAACAGTGTGAAATCTCCAGTGATGATCCCCTCCCCTACAGAGCCTCTACAGAGCCTCCACAGGCAATCAGTGAAAGACGTTAGTATAAGTGGATATTTTTATACCTTTGGGATTTGATTCTTCCCACAGAGGTTCCCTGGGAGTCAGCAGGATCAGACCTTAAGTACCAGCAAAATTTACTTTTGAAACAGAATTATTGTTTTACCTTAACAAGTCATGTGTTACAAGGGTAAGTGTCTTATGCTGAGCAACATTTAGCAAGCCTATTCAAAGTCCTGAGGTTCACAGTCCCCACAGACTAGTCTTCATTAAGGGTTTTGGCTACAGCACTTGATTAGTCCAGGCTGGTTTTGGAAATCAGAGAAAAGGGCAAAGGGTGATGAAGCATACCCGGGTCCTGTCCCACCATAAAGTAGAGACAGGCCTGGGGTATGCAGCTGGACACAGGAGCACAGAAGTATTACTGGATCCCACAATTTCAACACTGCCACTGAAATCAATGGGACCTACACGCATCCAGCATCTCTTGCACCAAATGTCAGATTTCAGTCCTCACTGAGGATAATGGTAGCTCTTCAACTCATGGTATTGCTAGAAGAATGATACTTTACAAGAATCAATGCTTCGGGGATAATAAGTATTTCCATTTTATACTTCTATAACATGTAAATACCTAATAAGTATTTTGCAATTGGAATACTTGGAGACACTCAAATACTTACAGTAAGTGCCACTGATCCTAGCAAAAGTGCAACTGAATAGACCAGTCCTTTGCTGTTTATCTTAACCTGTGGGAATTAGACAGAGAAGAGACTTTTAAAATGTTCAGCATGTAACTATGCTTTGGAGATCAGAAATCAATTTACTGATTTACGGTCCACCTTCTGTTTTGAATAGTGACTGACTTACACATTTTAAACTGTGCGAATTCATGACAGATTTACCATAATGAGGAATGGGAAGATTAAGGAATCAAAACAAATGTATAAGTAATCCCACCTCCATTAAAAAAACCCAGCATTTACAATGGATTTTATGTTAAAAGATTCTCAGGAGAGAGAGATATGCTGTTATTCTCATTTTACAGAAAAAAATACTAAGCCACAGGGAGACAGACAGGTGTGCTTGAAGCTGTGGAGCGAGAAAATGAGAGAGCCATGAACAGATATCCACGGCGCTATTTTTCTGCTATACAGTATAATGTACTCCAGTTGACAAACTGGGAATTAATTGCAGCTTGTGGAAGGAGAATTGCTTCCTTAGCTCCTGGTTCCTTGGCAAAGAAATAACACCTTATTTGTCAACCAATAACATGCTCAGCAGGTTGTTGTTTGTTTTTTTAAATTTTATTTGCATGCTTTCTTTTTAGGATTTTTTTTTTTTTAAATAGACAAAAAGAACAAATTAAAGATTTGCCAAGTATACATACAGTTGATCCACAATCAATCACCATGGTCTGCAAACCCCATGGAACACCAAGGCCCACCAGAATGTCAAAGACATTGCTCCCTACTGTGTTGGATACTGCCATGTCACCAAGGCCTGCAGAGAAAAAAAAACCAACTCTTGTGTAAAAACAAAGCATAGGACCATTACACTCTGTACTAGAGGGAACTAAAGGGGAATGATCTGCACTGATCCAAGCCCCCTCGGACTGGCCAGAGTATCTGAGGTAGGGTGATAATTTCCATAATCTTTGCATGACTTCTGAAAAAAGTGTGCAAAAATTGCTCACTCCAACTACATCTTTCTTGTGTCTTGGAGAGCCTTTACTGGAGAGCCTTTACTGGAGAGCCTTTACTGGGTGTGTGGTATCCATTCAGCATCCAAATTCAATACCAATTAAAAAAAACCAAGTCTTGTTCTAGGTAGCCTGCAGCCACAGGGAACCTGGAGATTATACACTGGATTTAGTACGTGGACATGTGGCCTTTGTCTCACGTGAATGATGAAAAGCGATCCTGAAAAGAACCTAACCAGATGGTAGTCAAAGATATCAGGCACTTCGTGGGGCTTAATCAGCAACGATTCCACTTCAGGAACAATAAAATGCTACAGGAAAGGAAAAAAAGAGTGAATGGTGGTCAAGTCCCTAGGCATTACTTGAAATCTACTCCTAATGCTCATCACTGGCTGGCACCTCATTCTGCACCAGCATCAATGGATGTGAGGAAGGCAGAATTCTTCTCTGCCCCTGCTAATTTCCATTAGGCACTGGCCTAACTATTGAATCACTTCCACAAAGTGAATACCGGAAAGGAAGAGGAATTCTGACATAAATGGGACATGTCCCACAAATACTTTGAGAGTACACAGAGTGGCGACAGACACTACCACACCATAAGTACAGTATCTTCTTGCAGGAAGCTGCTGGGAGAAGGGTTATGTTTTGGATCCATATTATGGTAGTGCCCATCTCTACTTTTTATATATTTGTCTGCAATCTGTCAAAAAACATCTCTCTTGAATCCAGGTAGTGCAAAGTCCCTGTATTGTCTTTGAAAGAATGGGGCTGCTTTTTGCCAAGCTAGTACTTACCTTCACTTTCAGAGGAAACAAACCCTACAGTAGTTTTGCCTAATACTAAAGAAGAACTAATCTAAAGAAGCAGTCTGTTCATTTAAAAACGTAACATGTTTTCCTTCTGTTCTTGCAAAAGTCTGTTCACTTTAATAATACATATGGAAAACTAATTTCATAGGAACGTGGTTCCATAAGAATCCTGAATACTTTTTTGTACTGCTTTTTGTGAGGTTTTCCTGCACGCAACAGATAATACAACCTGGAAAATGAAATATTTTAAATATATAATTATTTTCAATCAAGCAACATTTAACAGCACTACTGCTATCTCAAACTACAAAAGTGGGGCTTTTGAGTACTTCATTTATCACTTCAGAACCCTTGTTGTTTGCCCAATGACGTGTGCTGGAGATCTCATTATCTGGAAAAAAAAAGACTATGGGAATTGGAATAGTGGAAAAGAATACAATTAGGACCTTTTCTTAGTCTACCACAGTACAGGAGATCACACTGTCAGGTTTAATGTTTTTCAACAACAGGAAAGGATGTGGCTACAGGTATTTCTCAAGTGAAAAAGGAAATGTAAAGAACCTTAATCAAAACTTAAAGATACATGAGAAAGCCTTTGACAATTTCAGTTGGAAAGCTGACAAGGACATAGCTGATATTTATCTAAAACCCTTTCCAGTGCAGCTATTCATATGTCCCAATGGGAAAGAGGTCTGCATTTGGATGAGAAGTATGCCTGGAGCAACATCACTTCTACCAGATCCTCTTAAAACACTTCACTTCCCTGGGTTCAAGAGGTCTTCTAGAAAGCAGTGTAAGTTTTACATGGACAAGTGCTGGTCAGCATATATTCTTTGATATAGTTTTTAATAGCTAATATTCCAGTTTTGTCTACTACTTTTATCTTTTTACCCTGACTGATACATACCATGCATGGGATATCTGAGTGTTGAATGACCTTCTAGAATGCTAGGGTATGCCCAGTCCCAATAAGCAAAAGATAACAGGACAGGGATTATTTTTTTGGTTCACAATAATTAGCAAAGTGTTTTGGCTTTTAATGAGGCCCTGAAACAGTAAAAATAAAAGAAAAAAAGAGTAAAATTGCATTGAGAATTTGTGTGTATGGAGGAAGCAAATCACAGAGCATGTATGTAAGATTGCAGTTATGCTTCAGCAGACACAGTACCTTGTCTTGCTACTATTAAGCTGGCCATGCAGTCTGGGACGCTTGTTCCTGCAGCTAGGAAAGTAATGCCCATGATCACATCTGGTATCCCAAGGGTGTATCCAATCACAGTCACCTGAACAGTGAGGAAAATAGATTAACCTACCATATTTGGAAAGTCTCCTCATTCCAATACAGTTGTGGCATACTCTTAACTTTGATTTCTGGTGTGGACCCTAACAGGATTAGACTCAGGATACTTATCCCTGTCTGCAAATTAAATAATTGTGGAATAACCAGCCTAAAACCAACCCTGTGAAATGGAAAAGTACTTTGGGTCATATTATTCAACGTTTTATGAGCAAACAAAAAGCTCCATTTTCTGTACTTCTAAAAGGACATACTGATCTTTTAAGGAGGAGCACAGACACAGCCCAAACTGTAGTGGTTTTTTTTTATTCCCAAGAATGGCAAGATTCTCGCTGGTCTGTTCTCAAAAGGACTGCAACCAATGTATGTTGTGATATAGGGGCAGAGATATAAAGAACTTATTTTATCCCAACACATTAAGAAGGAACCAGTTTCCTGCATGTCTTCTGATATAATCCCAAAGTGAGCAAGTCTGGTTATATTGTCCCCTGAGAATCCAGATGCAGCTTTAAAAGAGCTTAAGGAATGGCTGAAGCTTGTAGCAGAGCTTTTGGAAAGGACAGGAAACTGCATTTAGCTGGAACATCCGAAGAAGGCTGAAAAAGCATCAAGAAAAAAGGCTGAACAGGCAGCTGAAAAGGAAATAGCCTTGTGAGAGTGAGAAGACAATCGGGGACAGGCAGCTGTTTCCCTGCTGAGACTGCTAAGGGTGGAAGTCTTTAAGGCTCTGTGTTGTTTCTTGAAATAGTTTGCCAGTCTCTTACATGAGGAAAACTGGACCCTTCACCAAAGAAAAGGTGTATTTTAGGAACCCGCTCATAAACCTTATTCTCGGGGGAAAGCTGTGACTCAGAAATAGGAGTGGGCATGATTCTCTTGCTGCAAGTGGTAACGGGGTATTAAGGTCTGGCTGCCTCCTAAAATAAGCTATGTTGCAGCCTTCATGAGCACATCTCTCATTTGTGAAGGGGATATCTACAAATGGAACCAAGGTACAGAGCACGGCCTTGCAAAGGACATATGGTATGAAATGCATGTGTGGCTTTGGCACCATTATACCAGGCAGAATGAGTGGCTGGCATATGAATTTCTCCAACACAGCCTATGTTAAGAGAAAAGAGGATTACTTTACAATGCAAAACTTATATAGAAAGTTGCAAAAAGTATACAGAAAACACAATCTTCCATGAGAGGAAACATAATATAAAGCAGTTCACAAACGCCTGACACATTTGAGGAAGGTAGAGATGCTCTCCACCCAAAAAAGATTTTACAGGTAAGAAGCTCATGAACAAAAATTCTTCCATCTGCATGACTAGAAGAGCGCATATATATATATATATGTGACTGTGAGTGTATATATGTGAGACTATATATATATTCCAGTATGAAACCAGCTGAAGGTTTCTTCACTGTATTTTCCTTTAAAAGGAAAAATGGGCATATAAATTCTTCAGCAGCACCTACCAATCTTCCAGTTATAGGTATATACAACTTTTTGGTTTTCCATCTTTTAGCATAGAAAAAGGTAACTTTCTATACTTCAAATTAAGCCAAATATGGCTAATTTTTCCATCACAGAAACTATCTGAGGAGCTTTCCTATTCATGCCTCTTCTCTGACTGAAAATGCAAACTTGAGAAACTTAAAGAGGGTAAGAAAGAAAAAATAGGAACTTATTCAAATCTTCCAGTAAGCGTGCTCCTGAACTGACAACAATTTACCGATCTACACCTGATACAGTGCTTGGGGCCGGTCTTGTTCAATATCTTTATCAATGATCTGGACGAAGGGATCGAGTGCACCTTCAGTAAGTTTGCAGATGCCAACAAGTTGGGTGGGAGTGTTGATCTGCTTGAGGGCAGGAAGGTTCTGCAGAGGGACCTGGACAGGCTGGATCGAGGGGCCGAAGCCAACTGTATGAGATTCAACAAGGCCAAGTGCCGGGTCCTGCACTTCAGCCACAAAAACCCCATGCAAAGCTACAGGCTTGGGGAAGAATCATAG
>NW_008824356.1:13754167-13764686 GCF_000699105.1 Pygoscelis adeliae | reverse complement strand
TTTAGATTGGACGTGAGGAAAAATGTCTTTACTGAAAGAGTGGTTAAACATTGGACCAGGCTGCCCAGGGAAGTGGTTGAGTCACCATCCCTGGAAGTATTTAAAAGACGTGTAGATGAGGCGCTTAGGGACATGGTTTAGTGGGCATGGTGGTGTTGGGTTGACAGTTGGACTTGATGATCTTTTTGGTCTTTTCCTGCTTTTATGATTCTCACAGATCTAGGGCAAATAGAAACATACCAGCAATCATAATACTCTTCACTGAGAAGGATTTTCTTGCATTATTCCAGTCTACTCGAGGTGTTTTACACCACTTCTGAGGCTTCAAATTTTGCCATCCATCTGACTTTTATGCATGTTTCAATATCAGACCCTGTAGCCAAATTTCTAAAGGTGTCTCAGCTGCTGAGAGTTAAACATTTTCATTTAGACTCCCTTTTACTAGTAGGATGTGGATGTCCACATTCTCTTGAAAATCAAGCTGCCACCTTCCTATACTGTACTGGGCCCTATACAGTAAAGGCCCAATTATTTGTGCAGAAAAGAGCAGCAGAAAGCTAGAATTATGATAGAGTATGAGCTGAAGAGACTGCACTACAATTACATGCCTTCCTTTAACAAATACACAAAAGATCTATTATCTATTTTGAGATGCATGTTTCACTCAGTATGGGAAGTCCTGCTACATGTACTTACCATCCACACCATGAAATAGGAGAACAAGGCAATCCAGAGAGTGGATAACATGAATGTCACCATAAAACAGTTCTCCCAGCGTGGTTTGCTGCAGTTTGGAATCGTGCAAAAGAGCACGAATATCAATGGCCATGACAAAATCCATTTAATTTTGTTAATTTTTCCATCTGCAGGACAAAGAAAGGAAAGAACCAGTTTAGCTTTCCCATCACTATCCCAGGCCTCTTTGAACACAGCAGATGATCCCAGAAGATCTCAGAAGGATGTTTACAACTGTGCATGTCAGCTCATTTTCCAGCGTACCTTTCATCTATGCTTGGTCTCGTCACTCTCAGCCAAGTTCTGCATGCATATCCAGAATCTTATAGTTAAGCCTGCCAAGGTCTATGTAAATCCATGAAATAATTACAATGATTTAAAAGCATGGCTGATTTTAAAACCAAAATTAGCAGTCAAGTTTGTTGCTCTTTCAAATACCTGTATTACTATTAAACCAAAACTAAAAAAAACCCCAGAGCCAAACAACCAAAAATACCCACCCCCCTCACCTTTTAAAAAGGAAGACGGAAATCCTTGTAGTGAAAATAACCTGTATTTTCTGTGCAGCAACAGAAAATATTTTCACAGAAAACAGAAGCACATAGACCCAACCTATGAACGTTGACAAACTTGTTTCACATGCCTCACTGTGGTCACTTGGACAGAACTTTAAACTGGTACTTAGGATATCTAGACTTGTTAACTCTCTCCAACTGCATATAGCACCACCTTGAGATGGTCTCTTATCCTCTATAAAAGGAAGCTGAAGATATTGACTTCCCTCATACAGCTCTCCAAAATCAACTGGTGAGAAATACCAGAGAACTATCATTACTGAAAACAAGTACACACCTTCTCATTTTTTAAAAATGTAAAATATTGTAAATGTGCACATAAATCTCAATACATAAAAGAGAATTATTTTATAATTGGGCCATAAATAAATGGGGCACTTATATTTATATGTTTCATGAGGTATCCTGCAAGTAGGATAACAAATTTGTTTATTGGGCTAAACCAGAGTATCACAGCCAACAGCATGGTGGCTTTTGGGTTTTTCTACATTGTTTTAGAATTATGCTAGTAAGGATTTCCATCATTAACTGATAATGATATGCATAAGATCTAATAAAATATGCCATTTTGAATAAAATGGTTGATTGCATTGAAGCAAATTATCAGATACATTTTCCAGTGACGTTATTTAGCTAAATTATAAAGGGCAGGTAATAATCAGTGAAAGCTCCCATCAATTTCACCAGGAATTTTCTTTCAGCAAAGACACTGGGATTTAGGATTTGTTTAATGGGAGTTTTTCTCAGTGAATTTAATTAGATTGAAACCTGTCCTCTGGACCAATGTGCACCAGATGCAATGAAATTAAATATTAAACATTTAAAAATTAATAATACTTTTGTAATTTATGAGGCTACTTACTAGTCTAATTTAACTTTGTGAGTCCATTGTAAGTCTTTTATTCATTTACTTCGGTATGTATTCTAGTACTAAATTGTCTTGCTTAAGTTATGAAATCTCCTTAACTTGAGATTTCTTTGTGAATTCTGAGATGCCATCAACCTACCAGGAAATCTTAGACTAAGCTTGGCTCTTTATTCCCATTTAGCTTGTGGCTGTGGAAGTTCTAACACATAAAACTACTGGTGTCTCCTATGGTCAGTTCTAATTCTAGAATTTTACATGTCACTGGGGATCTATTACAGGTTTTACGGGAAAGTCCTTTTTCCCTCTGGTTAAAATATACTGCTATACTGATTTTTAAAACAGTTATCTTTTATCTGTTCTGTCCAGAAGATGACACTTCTTAGCTCACATCTCACTTTAATTCTGTTAACAAGGCTGTAAATATCTTATGGTAATTTATACCTCCTCCTGTTTAATTTGTTACAGTTTGGATCATTAAAAGACTCCTGCTAGTTAATTTGTACTCTTTGTCTACCCAAGTTGCTAAACTTGGTTCATGGTCAAACAAGTCAGCATGACCAGCAATTTCCTCAGTGTGTAATTCCAAATGCAGGGCGAGTGGGTGACTGTTTGACAGGAAAAAATGATGGATCTGATTGTGATCTGATGTGGGTGTAATCTGATTGACTTCAGTGTTGCTACACACAGGAGATTCAGTCCCATTTCTCTTTTCAATAACATGAATAAAAGAAACAAAATTGCCTGGAGAACAAATAGAGAATAAATAGATGCACTCAGCCTCTGCTGGGGAATATCTATCTTGTCAGGGATCCTGCCTAGTGCCCTGAATTACTTAAGCAAATGCTTAACTGTGAGAATTTACAGTGCCTTACCACTGGCATTGCTATGCTTGCTCAGTTCCAGGAAAACCGAACATTACTGGAGGAGGACTTGCCTTTCCCTTATCTTTGCTTAGTTTGAATGGATGTGTGTTAGAATAAAATTCCTGGCTCTATTAGTGGTGATGATTTATCCACACAACGTCATGAGTCAGAACTGTTTTTTACAGCTAGATGGTTTGTGGAAGTGACATTTGCATTCATTACATGGCAACCAGGCTTGAGACTTGGGGGAACAACTGCATGTAATTCTGGGGTTTGCTGGGTTAACAGAGAAGCTGACTGGCCATTTGCAGTTAGCCTGGAATAGTTCTGAACCACCATGGCCAAAGCAGCCTTCTTGACACACTTTACATTGGCTTCTCTTTTGTGTCAGGGTTTGCTAGCTTTAATAAACTTTTATATAAATCCTTAAGTATATCTGGCCTTGGTTCTGCCTCAGGCCATTTTCTTCAGCTCCTACTATGCTGGGTCATGGAACTTGTGTGGCACCCGGTGCTAAAGAAGTCTATTCTTATGCTATAACTTGGTAGTTTTGTAAGAATTTAGTAAGTTTAGCAGCAACCTCAATAAAGTGAGACTTTATTTCCTCAGGAAACATATGACTCCATTCATTTCACCTGGCTTAGATCAATGCACAAACAATATTCAGCTTGAAGATTTTTATATTTTTTTAGTTCTTTTGAAATTACTTCTTGTGCTGCTCTGTTGTTTTTTTTTTGACCACCCACTCTAAAATAATCCTTAAAATGATTTAGTGATAAATTTGTTAAATTTGGGTATGTTTTAATTCATGACAAATTGTTTTATGATTGTTGCTTAGCTCCCTAGTACATCTGCAAGGAAGAAAATTATCATCCTCATTAAGGCTATTATTCGATATATAGCTGTTCTGCAAAAACAGACAAACAGTCCCATTACAAGACCTTAGCTCAGTTGTTTTAATAGCAGTACCAGCCACTCCTGTGAGCCCTGGGTCTGAAGGTTCCTGCGGCAACTCGCATAGCTGAGGAAAGGTGTATTTTGTTTATTGCACGCCCCACAACTATAACGAAAGAACATTGCTTTATTACAGAAAGCAACACCGGTCTCTATATTCTGTTCACTTCACCCTCCTGTAAAACAGAAAGATGAGTTTTTTGCATGAAGTTGTTTTTCCTACTTTATACATCCATTTTTCTGTTTCTCCAGATATTTGGAAGCCAAGCATGCCAAGTATTTCAGAGACATATCATTACAGAAGAGCCTGATTACAGTGTTTCTGAAAATGAAGCAGCAGCCCTACAACAAAGAGCCCTTTGCTAATTTTCAATATATTTCTGGGCTTGTCATCTTTCCAGATGTTATGCTCACAATAATTACTTTCACGTACAGATAGTGCCATGGTGAACGAAGTCAACAACACACATCACAGTACTGAGAGGAAACGAATATTTCCTTAAGGCACGAAACAAAGTGCCTTTTACAGGAAAAATACTGTCCTATTCACAACATTCACACAGAGTTGAGAGGAGCTCAGTACGAAAGTGTGAAACTATGTTTGTGTTTTCATTCAGGTCAAGAGTGTACCCTTGAAGTAAATCTCCTGATTGTCCCCATCTAATGTATTTTAGTTTGCAACACGGAGCAGCCTTGCATCACACCAATGAGATTCCCTTGGTGTAAAGCTGAACCAGACGTACAAACTTAAAAGTGCTCCAAGTAACAATGGGCATTTAGTCCATGAGACCAAGCTACAGCTAGTCTGCAACAGAACTTCCAAACGCATATAGTGCAGACAGCCTACACGTCCTAGTCAATAAGCTGCATAGAAAATACTTTTTTTGAGTTTAGACAGACTGGAGTCTGCAACTACACCGTCAGAAGTCAGATCTAAGTTACTGTAGTTAGTTAAATTTGATAGCTTTTCCACTTAGTCTTCCCTTTAAAAATGTGGTAGTCAAGCCTAGACCACCGCTCCACACATTAGCTACTTCAGAACGTGTCTAAACCTTCACATGTAAAAAAAGCATCTCCTTACACAAAGAAATTAGGAGCTGACTCATGTAAAAAAATTATAACATCCCTGAAAAGCATGAATCAAATTGGCACACAGGAGTTTCATAACTATATTGTTATGAATTCATATAAATCTCTAATTTAAGGTAACTTGAGAAGTGGGAAATGGTTTCTCTAATTTAAGTCTATCTGCAAAATGAGAAAGGCTTCCTGGAGTTTACTATTGATTTCTATTTTTCTGGGTTTTTTTTGCTTTTGACAATGGTAAACTTAGAAGAAAAATAAAGCATGTCCAGGCTGGCCTAGGAAGATCATTGCTGCAGATTTTTTTGGTGCTCCACTTTATAATTTTTAAATTCCTTTCTTATCTTTTAAATCTCTCTACCATTTTTCATTAAAAAAAAAAAACCAAACTGTTTTTCTCCCCAGTGAAAAGTGATTTTGAAATCACCTGCCCCCTTGGTCCTAATTAGGCTTTATATTTACAAAGATATATTTACACCCACATATCATTACCAATATTAATTCAAATCTCTACCTGAAAATGTGTAACAGTAACATACACACCTCCACACTGGGAGCTGTCTAATAACCCAGACAGCAAGTAAATTTCTTCTAGGAAGTGCTGTTGTTCATCAAAGTTGAGACTGATTGGAAAACTTTAATATATGTAAGTTAGCCAATCTGAAAGCCTAATTAATTTCTGAGCATGTGCAGTATCCAAAATACAACAGAGCAACATAAATTTTTGTCCCAAGTATGGGACTCAACATAGAAACAACTGAAATAGATATAACAAACTAGATCCATTGTGGACCAGAATTATTTTCCACTGAAAAATGCCTTTGTTGCAAAATAAAAAATTTCTGAGAAAATGGTTTTCAATTTGCTATTAGGAAAACTAACACAGCAGCTGCCTCTCCACCTTCTTGGAAAATCCTTATTGATTGCAGCTCTGCAACTTTCCCTAGGAATTGTGGAGGCAAGATACTCTGTGTTACCACACTAGAGAGGCTACGTAGTGTGTAAAAGGGTATCCAAGAAGGCCCAACCTTTGTCAGCCTTCCAAGTGGGTAGTTGACATATTAAAACATTTTTATTGCAATTCTCCTGCAACACAGCTTTGGAAACAATTCTTTTTTTTTTCTGTGGAAAATACTGAGGTTTTACTTCTCATCCTCATCCAAAACAAACTATTTTCCAAACTACTGAAACTTTTCTTGGAAGTTCCATTTTCCAGAATACAAGTTCCAAATTACAGACCATGAGATCTGTCCAAAACAACTCAGATTTCTATTTTCAGCCTCTGCCCTTTTACCACACTTTGCATGTTTGGATTTATGCCAATAATTTTCTCTTAAAGACACAGTTTTGGTACGGTGGGAACGGGTCCGGAAAAAAATTTGCTCCAGTATGCAGAAACAAGCTTTATTCTCAGAGTTACTATAGATTTACACAGGACAATATTCAACAAAAATAAAATGTAATTGAGCAGAGGTACTTCCCATATCTTGTTTGACCTGGTTGGATTTTGGCATGGTTTATTTTGTATGTTTTAACCTTGCTGTCTACTTTATCAATTTTTTTAAGGAAGAACTGGGATTTATAGACTTCTTCAAGTCCCTCTTGCCCTTTCAGAATGAAGTGATGAGTTACTAAATTAAATCCTTGCCCACTTCTCTTCCAATTTATCCTGTGTATCCTCCTCCAAGGCAGAGCACACTCATTGCTCTTCTGGAGCACATTTTCCAGTTTAGTCTTCTACAAAAGGAGTCTGGTTCATGAGCTCCAAGATGCAAATCGAAGTGCAGCACATGAGGACAACAGTGAGATGTGCCTTAGAAGCACTTCTGAAATAAAATTCTAAAGTAGATGCACCATTACATAGGCAGTGGCAAGAGGAAGCTCTTCCAAAAAAGCATTTCAGAATACTACAGTTAGGTCTTGCTCTGAACTACCTTCTTGGAAGAACTTCTCTCTTGCAACATCAAAGAAGCTATGGAAACTAGCTCTCTTCCTAACTCAGCCACCTAAGTCATGTTTCCAAACTTTGGCAAAAGCACCATAAAGCAGGCCAAAAAAGAGAGTCTGAGGAACAATTACAAAGAGGAATCAAAATTCACAGTAAATCTTACTTCAAATACATTAGGAGCAGGAAGTCTGCTGGGTCCACTAGTGATCAAAGTATAAAGGAGCACTGAGAGAAGATAGGGGCATTGCAGAGAAGCTAAAAGAACTCTCTGCATCAGTGTTTGCAGAGACAGAAACTATAGAGGTTTCTACATGGAACTCTTTTCTGTCTCTAGCTCAACTTGAGGACATACAACTCCACAGGGGATATAACAAAGAGCTACAGTATCCTGAGTGTTCAAGTGAGGTACATGGGGTTTGCTTTGTTCATTGTGTTTTCCAATAAAATAAGACATCAAATGAAGCTAGTAGGAGCCAGGTTCAAAGCAAGTAAAAGGAGACGGTTCTTCACACAGCCATGAAACTCCTTTCCAAAGGATGTTGTGTGTGTTAAATGTTTGCGAAGATTCAGTGAGAATTAGACAGGTTAATGAAGAAGAAATACATTAAAGATTTTTAAATATTCAGACATTACACCCAGTCCAGGAAGTTCATTGAGCTGAAAATAGCTGAAGGCCAACTTGTACTGTCTCATTCTTCCCCAGGCTTCTTCATAAAGTCATGGTTGGAGTCAGACTATTGGGCGAGACAAACATTTGGTTTGACCAAATACAAACATTTTTTACATTTTTAGTAGATACCGTGAATTCCTTTTTGCTTCTATCCTACATGTTTTCTTCGTATTTTGTACCCATACAAAAGTGGGCAGCACTGCTAATCTCCTTTATTGCCATCTCACTTTAGCTCTGGGAATTATTATTCCTATTTTAGCTAACACCATCACGACTTATATAAAGCATTCATGGTCCAATCCTGTAAGAGAAGGAGTTCTTCATTTCTGTGAAACCAGCAGGAGCTGAGGACACCGAGTATTTTAAAGGATCCTGAACATGTGACAGTGAATGGGATTTAAGCATCCATTAAGAGCTGCACAGAAGTGCTTTTCTGAGTCTGGGCTCTAAAAGACTACTGAGCTATGCAAGGGCTTTAACACATCATTTTGTTGTCAGCATATGCCTGCTCAGTTTCATCCTGCTTTATTCTGATCTGTGGGGTTTTTTTTAAAGTTTAAGACGTGTTCCCAAACAACTGTAAAGTAATCGAATTGTAAAGCACCAAATGAGCCTTTCCCTTGGAAGATAATCATCATAGCCTAAAGGTTAGGTCAAGAAAGAAATTCCTCTTTAAAAGAGAATGTTTCTTCCCACACAGAAACCAAAGGCAGAGGCTGGTTTGTGTGATACCACATGTAGTTTCCATAAAAACTATGTGTTTTCTCCTGTTTCAAGATGGGCCTGAACCACACCCTGGGGGTGAATCTCTCTGGATGTTTGACATATGGGATCTAGGCTGGATGCTGTAGTTTGAGACTGTTTTCATGTAACAATTTTTTTCTCTATTTCTGTGTGCTAAATCTTACATTTATTGCTGAACACTGCCGTTGATAGAGGATAAAAGAGAACAATAAGCAAAACTTACAGATGGCAAATGATTACTGGGAATCACTCAGAGATGATGTAGTGCTTTAAACTTCACTTATATTTATTTCTGTTTCAGAAAAAACTTGTTCTTGCAAAAGGATCTAGAATACGCAATTTGAAGGAGGAAAGTCAAACCTGAAACTAGGTTAAAAAAGATGACTGCAGAACAGCAGAAAAAAAGAGTTTGGGCCAATTCTGTTGCAGAAATACTGGAGTGAATTTTCTATTTAGCACACTGCAAGCAGTTGACTTGGAGAGTCCTATTGGAATGTGAAAGCCTATTCTTCATAGAGCTCTTTATAGTGCTGAAAGAATACATGAACTTCTGATCTTTAGAACATGTATCTGCCTTATTCCTGGCCTGAAAATATATCAAAAGAAAAACAGAGGGGATTCTGGGAAACTGTCTGCAAACTACTTTTTCCCTCAAGCCAGCTTTAAATGTCAGGATTTTTTTAGGCTACTGATTGTCCCACAGTACTTAAACAACAACAAAGCATGATGCCGGTTCTTTACATTTTCTCCGAGGTTATTAAAGTGGTACTTCTGAAAGCAAAAATTAAAGAATTCTCCCTCAGAATATATGAGTTACTGCAATGAGAATCCAACCAACAGATAATCATCTCCAGACAACAGGAGTAACAAAACCTGAAGATAATGATGAGGATTTTAAACACTTTACCATCTTTACGCAACCCTTTGAGTTCATGTTGAACTTTTGCTCCATTCCAGTATGAACTGTATCATCAGTGGTTCCACTTTGGCCTGTTACACCTCAATTATCTTTAAAGACTTTCTCAAAAATGCAAAAATGCGGAAAAACTGCATTTAAAAAAGGCCAATGGCATAACTAATAACTTCTTTCTTAGTTGAAAGCATTTTGTCTATTGTGAATGTCACACGCTCAGGAAGCTCTACTCCGAAATCTATTTTTTATTCATAAAGAAGTTGTCTGAGTCTTGAACAAATCCAAATATGGCCTCCAGATAATGTTTGCCACATGTTAAGATTTCTGCATTGTCCTGGAATGTAAGAAGAAATGCATGATGGCACTGCCCTAATTAAAACTTGAATCCAAAAACTTGTTAAGAACAACTCGGTTAAAAAATCTTCTTTGCTAACACGTGCATTGAATCCTGCATTTTTAAGATGGTTTGGGGAGACATTTTTGCTTTTTAGAAGTTGTTTATTACTGTTACTGTTATTATTGTTGTTGTTATTATTATTAACATGTTCATGTGCACAAGCGTTTTGCTGACTTGGATCCAATTATTTCACCATACAATAAAAACAGTTTTTTCATTATCTCATTGATCATCAGGAGCCCAACTAATGGGCCTATCTTCAGTGAATCAGTTTGTTTCCATTCTTCACCCCCAATGAAAGTCCGTAACTGCTGACTGCAAGAAGCTCCTATAAGAGCACACAGTACAGTAACGCATGAAAACATACAGTTTTATCCAGTCTTCACATAATATGCTTCAACGTTTGTTCAGTCACAAACATATCTTCTAAAATGATAGTGACTGATGCAATGGGATCTCTAAGAAATTAGAATCATATACAACATGGAAAATTCTTTCTTCTTTTTCACTGCACGTGATATTCATTTATGCCAAATAATATTTGTGTTAAACAGTAACTGTGTGACAGACTGTGAGGGGTGATCTAATCTCTGCTGTCTAATTCCAAAGCATTTGGGGGAGCGTCAACCTGCAATGTACTAAGGGCACCAACATAGTAAGGTTGGTTATATATAGCCCTTCACACCAGAGAGTTTCCAAAAAATTTCAAAAGGTGAATATTATTACATACTGCTATTCTAAGATTTTTAAACACTGTCAAAAATATTAA
>NW_008824356.1:13745389-13754145 GCF_000699105.1 Pygoscelis adeliae | reverse complement strand
TTTCTCCCCCTAAATCTTTCTTCCTCTTCATCCAAGAAGCCTCCCTTACCGTCACTAAATCAGGTTATTATATATTTATACACCTAGCTGCCTCTGGCCTAGCAATCTCCAGCAGGCCATTGTTAACTGTTGACTTCAAAATTACTAGCAGCGCAGTGCTCATTGGGTTGGTCTGACATGTTTTTTAATATAAACCTGCCTTACCTGCTTTCCCTTCGCCTCTGGGAAACCAGCACTTCTACCGTTACTGTGCATGACGGCTGGAAAACACTTTCCTAAGATCTGCTTTTAGCCATGTAGCCTCCAGCCCAGTTTTACTGTCATCAAATCCAGCCTTCAGACAGTCAAATCAATCCCCTTCCTCCTCTCTCCCCACATATGTTGTCTTTTCTTACAACCCAGTGTTTGGCATTTTAATTATCTTCTGTTTCCTTACTATAAACACCTGGAAAGTAAGCCTTACCTGGCAATGAAAAGGGAGATAAGTTGTCCTGTTCATTTTCCTCCTCTTGGTTCACCACAGGGATGTTCCCATTTTCAATATTCTCACGTCTCCCATTCTGAAGGGGTTTGCTTGAGCCATTGGCAGATTGGATTAACCGCTGACGCTGCACAGTGTCAAAGACAAAACTGCCATAGTTTGGAAAATATTGACTTTGTTAAATCTGGGTTTTGCTCTCTGTCCAGCCCCAGTCACGTGAACCGTGATGTTTCTCCACAAAGCCTTCCCTCCAGTCAGCAACAAACAAATCTGTCTGTGGCCTACCTGTCTTCATCAGGCCAGTGTTGATGATCCACCTCAAAATTACTGGCAGGAGTCTTTCAAGCCATGATGGAGAAAGTTGTCCTATCTGTTCTTCTGCACCATGTTTTAATGAGCGTGGTTATTCTGAAGCACTTCTCACTCAACAGTTCCCACTCAAACCAGCAATAGCACCATAATCTTGTAGTAACACTCAAGCCATTTCCGCACTATTAGAGTTGGCTTAAGAATGACTCATTACCCAGGATCTCTCCTACTCAGGTCCCATTCTTCTCCCTCCTTCTCATCCCCATTCCTTGAGGTAAATGTAAAGGTCCTACTTATAATTTTAAAAGCAGGACTAACCTCTGTTGCTCTTGCCTGAGTATGTACTTTCATGAAGCTCATAATTGCCCCTGCAGACATGTATAAGACTGTTACAGTTCCAATACATAGTACAACAATTACAGGGATAGGTTTTAAACATCAGTATATATACCCATTAATACACTGGAGAATGTGAGATGTAGCAGTATTTTCCTACTTTTAGAAAAAAAGAAATATTTTTAGTTTGTTAGATGAGATAATGCAGGTTCGTAAGTGTTCTCTTTTTCATGACAAATCGTTGCAACTTCCTAAAAAGTGCTCTGGAATGCCTTGAAAAATAAAGTAACTGCACAAAACGCAAAAAAATTCTGAAACGAATATTAACACACTGTAATTAAAAATAGAGAAAACTCACATCTGAATACTTCGCAAAACTCTGGCAGTGAGAATATGTAACAACATAGATCCAAAATGCTCTGGTTTAGAGAATGTTTTTTGCAGATGTTGAACTAGCAAGTATCAGCTCTCTGTACACATATCCATTAAGAAAGAAATTTTTTCTGATCAATGAATTGCCTTCAAAGCAGAACTTGTACAGAGTCAACTGCTGCTGGGTGCCCTATCTGTTCTTCTGCTCTTGACTGTATGCCACCAAGCTGACTTCCTAATAAACATTTCACTGTTTTACTGTTAAATTGGACTTTTGTTACAAACATTAGTCCTGCTTTCTTTCATTGGGGTATTCACAATGCTGGCTAGACACAAGAACGACATCTTACGATGTTCAAGTTCTATGAACTTGCTTGTATTTCCTAGACTACTGAAATTAATTTATTTGCCCGAGTGAAAACCTCTCATATTTCACATTGTAGGGAGCAAAGGATAAAATCCTGCCTTCATAGAAGCAAAGGTTGGCAGGCCAAGGATTTCACCCCAAGTACTCCATACAAGCTCAGAACAGCATCACTTGGGCCAGTCCTGTCACTTCAGCTGCAGGGTATGAAACAAGCAATATATAGTGGTGACAATATATCAAGTAAGAGTTAACTGAAACTGTCCAGGGCAAATTCCTCTCATGAAAATATTTTGGTCCATTTTCATTTTGAGCTGAGGACTACACTGAAGGCTAAAGAAGTAGGCAAACACCTGATGTAATCCTGATGTGCTGCTAATACAAGAGCAGTTCTTACAGATTTTTGGTTGCCCTGTCCATTATCCTTTCTTAGCCTGACCACTTTTGTAATGATCAAAAACAATTCTGCTGCTGCAGATAAAATTCAAATGTGCACACACACACAAACACACACTGAAACAAACATCTTCTGGCAGGGAGATAAGGGTGTCCCTCCTTGGTGACTGCCCTCCCATTAAGACAGGCAGCATCACCAATTGGGAATCTATCTTCAAATCTGCTGTGACATAGCTGCTAGAGAAATACAGAGCTCTAACCCATCCCCAGGAACATGGGAGAATCTGAATTCCAGAATCACTATAAGCATGGCTCTTTGGCAACCCCTCTGCCTCGTAGTCATTTATTGTTTTCTTAATGAACCTACCTCATTAATGATGAGTCGGCTTGCCATCCGCATTCTGGTGCGTGGTCCAAACTTATTTGTAATCATAATCCGTAATCCAGCTTCAGGGAACCGGTACTTGGGGGGACTGGAGCAGATGATCTCATCCACCATCACAACACTGTTTTTGCCATACTGCTGCATCCCCTTCACTAATGATCACAATGGACAGAGTTAGTTGTGGAATTGATCTTACCATGCTTCCCATCACCCAGCGTCATTCTTTTCAGGCTCAGGTGGGGGTAATATTAATCTGAATGCCTGAATTTACGAGTGACTTTCCTGTAATATTTCTGCAGCCTGGTGAATCTGCTCATCAGTTGTGCACTTCATTTAGATCACATGCTGAAAAGGGATTTCACTCTGCTAAGGTAGCCACCAACCCACTCTGAGATGAGTGGGAGCAGTTTTCGCCCAGCCATTCATGCTGTAGTACCAGTTTTCTTTGCTTATGTCCCACTACGGTTTTGTAAGCCTTCTCTAAAAGCACGTGCACTGTGGCAGTGTAGACAGTGCTCCTGAAACCTCTAAAGTTATCCCATTGGATCAAGGTGCTGCAAATCCAGAAGTCCCTAATGTTGTGCTCACTCCCTTTGGAAATCTTCACTTTACTTTCACAGATCATTATCAATATCTCTAACATGACAAGATTTGAAACAATGAAAAACAACAACTGTCAAGAACAAATGTATGTTTTAAGTAAGCCTTTGTTAATGTAAAGGAACTTGTACCAAGGTTAAGAGTTTTGTTCTACTGTATTAAGAATACAAGCAGAGAGACAAAATTATATTGGGAATCAACACAAGTACAGGCAAGGACTTTCAGAGCTCAACAACAAACCAATATTCTCACAAATGCTACAGACTACTCATAGCAAGCAGAGCAAGGCTCAGCAGACAGGAGACATACCCATGTGGTGTTAGAAAGCAGGGCAGGAAATATGCATATGACTGTAATAAATATTAATTATTACATGTAATAATATGCACGGGAAAAAAAAACAACAAAATTCTTTGCTGCTTGTTTTCTGCTTTGCTTAGCTTGGCTTCACCCTCCCACTCCCCTTTTGCATCAAGTTACTTACATTAAGAAGAGGAAGAGAATTTAGGAGGTAGAAGGGAAAGATAATTATTAGTGCATGGTTCCAGTCAGGAAGCAAAGGAAATCTAAGAGAACATTCAACTCAAACAAAGGAATTAAAATGGACCTGTTCTAAACACACAGAAATCTATATTGTTATTTTTTTGCATTATTACACTGTTGAAATATTTTCGTTTTTCAGGAAGAAGACTGGATCTATGCATGCATGTAAATCACATCATGCAATAAAGGCTTTGTTGTCTCAAGCATCTTCTAACACATTTGAAGTTGAAGAAATATATCCTTCCATTATCATTCAACAAGAAAAAACTAGCAAGCCTGTAAATCACCAGTAAACAGCTATATCTTTTACCCTTTTGCATTGGAGTGTCTTGCTTTGTTTCACTAAAATGAGTTTTCAATGAGTACACTGGGGTCACCTGAAGTGTCATAAAGAGATCTTTGGTTTCACAAAGAAATATGCCCTACTCAAAGAATCCACTCTTTAGTCTTGTCTTGCAGCTTAATATCTCTAATGGAGACTAGAACTAGTAGTAATTTTGCATTTGGTAAACATAAAGGAGCAATTATCCTCCCCCCTCCCCAACATCTAAAACAAATTAACCTTGCTGAGTACTGCAGCTGATGATGCAAATAAGGAGCACATCCATTCCGATGACTCTTACAGTTAGAATGTAGCAGCTTTTCTGTGAAGGAATATATAGCCAGACAAGCTTCCTAGGAACCAATCCTAACAGAAGAGGACTCAACCACAGTAGCTTAACATTTGCTTTAGTTAGACAAAGAAAAAGAAATGTTTGATAGCAATCCTGGTAAGGCAAACAGGCCAGATATCTTTTTAACAGTCTCATCAGATTAACTGCTCTCAAGTGAGTTTCTCCAGTGAAGTCTCCAAAGTGCTTCTTTATTTTACAGTGTCATGAAAAACATGGAAGCACTGCAGTTACTCTGGAACTGTTTCTTAGAGCACTAAGGAGACAGTGACCAAACATACTCAGCTTCGATGAAATACCATGATAAAAAATCCAGCACTGATGTAGAATACATCACTATAAATATATATATAACTAACTGCAGCTGTTTTGACTTGCTGCAGCACATTGCTCTTATATTTTCATAACAGCTCTTCAGTCTCACTCCCTATGCCCATAAACATACATACCTTGGCCCCATATGGTACAAACCAGCTCCACCTAAAAATCGTAAAAGTGGTTTTCACAAATGCGAGACAGAGAAAAGCCTTTTTCGCTTCTCCTTTGTGATATTCCTTAGAAAAATATCTAAGAATGGCTTTTCCTTTTAACAAAGTACCTAAACTTCCTGCTCACCACAAAGGGTCATCACCAACAACTCTGTCAAAATCCACAGAAAGCTTCTTGCTGACTTTAGTTGACTCCTGATCAGGCCCTCAGAAACCCACTTTTTTCAAGATTTTCTGCTTTTAGGCAGGAATCGAACCATGCCACCTGGTGGAAATTTGGGTCAACATAATACAAGCCAAGGGCAGCGAGCCACATGTTTGTACTTTTAAAATAGGAGCATTATTCACAAAGTACAAATATTTTGCCTTTACCTGTGCGCATAGAACTCGCCCTTGAAATTGAATTTATCTTATGGTGAAAAGCTCTCCTTTTTCTCTCTGAAACTTGAGTAATGGAAGCTTTTATATTGTACCATTGGAACCTCTTGAAAGTGATAAAACTTACAAGCATAAGAGAGAGCTGTGCAGCATGTGAACCTGCCTTTTATCTGCACCTTGAGCAACAGACTAACCATCCTTGGTAGGAAGAAAGTTCCTCACCCAAAGCAACTGTTCTTTTTCGGGAAGTAATCAGACTTTCCACCTGTGGAAAATCAGATTGAGGTTAGACTTACACCTTGGTGAAGCCAAGGGAGGTTTTTCAGTGGATCGTGAAACTTGCTAACCACTGGTTGGAGGTAAGGCAGAGGCCAGCTCTAGTTCTCTCCCTGCTACTGGCAGTGCTCCTGTTTCTGAAAGCTGCTGCTGGGGAAGGTGCAGCTCAGCTTGTGAAGCCAGCCAAGCGCCAACTAACAGTGAGTCACTGATAGGTCATGGCATATTTTGACTCAACAGGAGGGAGGTGCAACAGGCAGCCATGTGACAGCTTCTTCACACATAAAGCACCCATCTACAAAGCAGCTAGGCTAATACTGCCATCCTCCTCTCTCACTGCTCACTCCAAACCCTGCCACCTCCTTAATCTCTTCTTTGTGCCCTCTCTCATCCCAGGTAGGTTTGCCTATGATAGTATCTACACTCTCACGCTTTGAACAATGATCCCTCCAATGCAGCATGTAGTTGTGTAATGGGTGCTGGAGAAGGCAAAGAGAATCTGACTGAAACTGCAGTCTCAGTACATCTTTGAGGGAAATTAGAGAAGAAATCTGCTGTGGACAGTTGCTAGTGGGGACACCATTCTCATGAGTCCAGACTTTTATTAGCTTTCTTGCCCCTTTTCCTAAAAGTTCTGCATGTTCTTTACAAGCATCAAATAATCTTCACATTTCCTGAAAAGGAAATAGGTGGACAGCAAGCACTCTGTGCTGTCATCCCTTTACCACACAGTGGTTAGAGAGGAGAGCATGCAGGGAGATGACATCAGAACCCAACAAATGCCTCAGAAGTAAAAACCATTAATATCTGTGTTCCTTCACTGGATCACCCTTTTCCTATGTCCCCACTTGAATACATAAGTAACAACTGCCCTAGGAGATATCCTCTGAACCTTTTATGTATGTACCTCCACATCCAAGTGACAGACTTCACTATATCATAGTCAATGTTCACAAGAATTCATTGTAAAATGAGTTGAAAGTATTTCAAAGTCAGCTTCATTTAATTATGCTACAATGTCCTATGAGAAGTAATTTTAAATCTCTATTAAACTATTGTCTAAACACCATATCTGAGACCAGAGTATCAGTGTGCTGTCATTACATAAACCTGTAGTAAGTGACGGTACCTACCTTGAAGAGATCCTAGCCTAAACACGAAAAGCAGAAAAGAGTCGGATTCTCTGAGTCTGCTCTAAATTCCTGTTTGCCACTAGTTGTTATTACATGAGGACCTTTGCTACCTACATTGCTGCTGAGCTCAGTCTCCTAGAATGGGAGATGTTTGCAAAAAACAAAGCAAGGAGACCTCACTCGTTGAAAGTAGCCCAAGAGCTCACTAAATTATATGGTTTGTGTTTTGAAGGTAGGAATGATTTTGCTCTACAGAGAAAAGAGGGAATGGAAGAGAAGAGGGATAAGACAATGATAAAAACAGGCTTACAAAAAAGCCAAAAATACCCAGGTATGTTTGCTTACCTTCAGTACCAGAAGTCGGGTATCACCTTCTTCCCCTTAATGACAAAGACACAGACAGCAAAGAACCTGCATTTCTCAATTTTACGTATGTGCTTGGCAATGTATGCAGAGCTATTTAGGCATGTGAATGCCAGTCTTCTGAGGATCTGAACTCAACACATAATCCCTCTTGCCCACTGATCTGCCCATGCCCTTTCCTTCAACAGCCAAGTCTCAGCTTCTAGTTCCAAACTTCTTTATGAAGTGAAAATTACCTTCTTCCCGGGGAAAAAAAAAAAAAATCTTTCACAGTGTTGTAGCTCATCACTGAACAGGAGATAAAAAGGGAGCAAAATTGCCAATATGCAAAGCAGCTTGTTTCCAGAATATAAAAAAGAAGTTTTGATTGGGTTTTTTTTCATCTGGCAGTCTGACTGCTGAATTGCCAAGTTAACCCAATAAAAATTCCTGCTTATGATTGAATAGTAGCACTGTTTTGATCTGCATTAAAGAAATAAAAAGGATATCCTGTGAACTACTCTTTTCCGAAGTCCTGTCTGCTCAGCCTTACCTTTCCATAGTAATGGAATGGATGGGTCATCACAACTAGAGGCATAACATTTATTACCATCTTCCAGCTCATTGTTGACTGCGTCACCATTTCCAACATTCTTGCTTTTAAGGGTGAAGAAATTTTGCAACCTCACATTGTATCTAGAAGTGCAAAGGAAAGGTCTGAAAAGGTTGGATTGTTGCATTTCCTCATTAAACTTTTAAGCATCTGAGAACAACTTATGCAGGCAAGCAGTAAAGCCTAGATGCATGTTCTCTGACAACTAATAGGACGTTAAGAGAAAGGATTATCCAATTCAGTGGCAAGCTGATAGGAAAGCAAGGGCTGCACCTATCTCTCATGAGATACAGCAAACTGCAAAAAGACACTAGAGCAGATTTAGTGAAGGCAAAACACTGGAGCCACAGATTTTGGAGCCAGGACATTCATGATGCAACGGCTTCTTTACTCCTGCATCAGCTCACAATTCACCTCACTGTTTCTCTCAGTACTGTGTTCCCCATGGCAGGTGCTTGAGCATTTCTGGGACTGTTGACCATACCCTTCTAAAGAAAGAATGCGTCTATTTTGGCACTGAGGTGGGGTCTAAGAGGGCTGTCAATGAACTCTGCTAAGACCTGATGTAGAAGAAAAGGGAGGCTGAAGTTCCAAAAAGGGTGATTTGTGAGGGGAGGGCACCAAGGGATGAGTCTAAGCAACTTGCAGTAGAAGGGTGGACTCACAGACCCTTGCAGTAACAGTCAGACCTCTGACTCTCCTGTCAGAGGCAGTGACACTACAGAAGGATGTCAGTGTACAATCTGGTGTGAGACCGTCTAAAGATCAATACATGCTTAGCAGTCTGTCTAATGTTCCTTGACTTTGTTCTCCAGAGGTTACAAAACATGTGTAATAGCTGACATGCTGTGTGCTCACAATCCAGAGTACCTGGTGGACTTTTTCATATATCTTTGTATAAATCACATTTTCTCTCTCTTCTAAAAGCTACTTTACCTCAGTGCACTATGAAAAGGATGCATGAAAATATTTGCTGTTGATTGAGCACAAATCTGAAGTGAAACCGATTAAGCATGAAAAAGCAAGGGATCTTACACAGAAACATGACTGGCTGTATTGTCCTCAGCAG
>NW_008824356.1:13742630-13745358 GCF_000699105.1 Pygoscelis adeliae | reverse complement strand
AAGGCCAAGGACAAAACCACACCAAAAGAATGATGGTCAATTAACACCTAAAGGGCATACGGAGGAGAAAAGCACTTACTTCATGATAAGTATGTAGAATGAATACATAATGATGAGTATAAGGCTTTCCCACCTCAGAGAGACAAAAAAAAGTGTTAAAAGGCCATTCGAACAGCTGTATGCTTTACAAGTTTTATGTACAAGTGTGTGTTAAACATCTAGTACAAGTCACATTTGTGTACACAGGATTCACATCATTAAGATGTGAATTCAGCAGAATGGGGGGGAAGCAGACTCTCACGTTCCAATAAACATGCAAATAAAATGTAATGCATATATTTCAGAAATGTGCTATGCAGACTGAAACCATAGCTACCCTCTGAGGATCATAACGCCAAGGCCTTTTGTCATTTCAGTGCTGAAGCACAGGCCAGGCACTCTTAGAAGATGGACTCTTCCTTTAGAGAGGACTCTTTCAGAAGATGCTTATGATCTTCGACTAGGATCCCACCTTGGACTGTTCTTTGGGACACCTAGCATCCCCACAAATGTTAACAGCCAGAAGCAGAGCAGCAGAACTGTGGTTACCCTCTCTGCACATGCGAGTCTTCAGGCCTTAAATATAGCCTATTTACTTCATTAATGTTTCCAGATTCTTAAATTTTCTTTTAGATTTCCCTGATCATCATAAAAAAATATAACCAAAGAAAATACATGGGATTTCCTAGGTGTCAAATCCAGCTCATACTCCTGGCATGCATGAATGAAAGCAACTCTATTTACTGATCAGTCTCATGGCAAATATGGGACTGTAGGGAATAATTTATACAACTTACCATTCTATTTTCTCATCATATATGAACTAGAAGGAAAAACAAAAGGAAACACATAAATTGACCATTTCTCTGATCTACCTTGAAAAACAGACAAATTTATTTAATAAATATCAGTCATATCTAGCCAGAAGCTACTTGAGTTTTGACCCTTTCTAACCAGAACTTTCACCATATGGATTGTGCCCCTCACAAAGCACAAACCTTGTGAACAAGGCTTGGATCCCTCTCAGTGACTGTTGTAAATACTATTTAGTAGAACAGTGTGAGCATGTGAAAGACAGACAGATATGCACACATGTACCCACACGCTGTGCGGTGTAAATGACAGCAAAGTCATGTATTCTGAAGAGACCTAGCTCCGAGTCCTTTTAACAGCTAGACTAGTTTTAGCAGAAAAGGCAGCCATTTTACTTCTGCTCTTAGGTGGTTTTACACATTATACTCCACCCTATGTAACCCCTGTAACTGAATGGGCAGATAGTGATCCATATTTACTACAAAACAAACTAAGTGGATTCTTCCCCTCCTTGCCACCAGACACAGTAAATGCATACGTTCAGGAACTACTACACTGCTCTAGATGAACAAAGTGGTATCTCACCTGTGCTCTATTTAGAAAAAATTACCCAGAACCTGTGCAATAAAATTACTGTGTAGAAGCAAGAAACAGTCACCTTCCCCATTTAAAATAGAGGTGCAGCTCAAAATTTTTCATCTCCACAACAAGCAGTCCCCTAGGTCAGAAGAGTGCGCTAACTGCACTGTGTAACAGTAGCCTGCTAGCCTGCAGAACTTCACAGACTGTAAGTGCAAAATGAATGGACATTGATGGACATGATGGACACATATTCTGTGGGGCTATATGAAGTTTTCATATTTGGATCATATTGTGGAGCTGAGTCCTCACTTCCAGATGTCACAAGAACTAGCAAAGAAAATAATTGTTTACCAGTGTTTATCAATGGTTAGCAGGCTGGTCCTCCAAAAATTCAAGCAATGAAACACATTAATTGATAAGATAACTACTTACAACAATAAGTATGATCACAGATATCGTGTAGTACACGGAGTCCCTGAACACAGCCCACCGGGTGAGACAAACCACCTGAAAAATATCACACCTTCAGCCAACAAAAATATGCGATTTTAAAGACAAAACAAAAGCCTCTATCTTGTAATTACTTAGGTGTGTGAGCAGAATTATTATTAGCAATGATTCTGGAACCAATCGAAGTTTTATGCTAACAGGAAGACACATCAGTCTGTTAGACAATGGATCTATAATAAGCATCAGTAACAAAAATCATATAGAAACTTCCATTAATGAAATACATTTCTTAATAATGACATTTTAATTAGTCATATTTTCAATTGTAAAGTACAATTCATCGTACCATTGCAAATCAATGGTTCCCACTTCATTATATTTGTGGATATATCGGACTTAATACCTGAGAAATATGATACACAGTCTAACCATCTACTGACTAGATGGAGCAAATCTCATGTTTGCGTCCTAGATTCTTTGATCACCATCAGTACCAGGAAGGATTAGCAGATGCCACTGATCAGTTGTATTGTATGAACTGAACACAGTATTGTATGAAGAGGAACCATTTTCCTCTGTATGCTACATGTTCAGAGTGCTTAAACTACAGCTGAACTTTTTGGAAACATCTGCTATTTGTAAAGTGTTTGTAAATTTTTTCCAACATTTCACATTTTTCACTATGCCAGCTCATTTTTGTTTTTGACTAATACTCCTTTTTTTTTAATATTTGCCCATGGAAACCCTTAAATTGTAAGCAATTGAACTCCATAAAGATTAAGTATCTTACTAACCTGTCCTGCAAACATTCCACAGACACCAATAATGCAGAGGATGTTGAAAA
>NW_008824356.1:13740942-13742610 GCF_000699105.1 Pygoscelis adeliae | reverse complement strand
CATCTCCATGAGTGATAAATACACCTGCAGAGGGAGGAAAACAGGCATTATTACCTCTGTCATTTCATTTTAGGTCACAGGCAATTACTTAGAAACATGTACTACCTGAGAAGATTGTTTGAAAGTCTAACCAAAACATGTTTCATAATAAATGCTCAATTCTCTCCGGAATATTTTGTGCTTGTAGTTTAGCTAGCAGCTCCCCATTTTTGGCTTAACATCTCTACATATATATTTTTATTAAAAGTAAATTATTTCTTAGCTAGTTAGTTCAACAGAAAGACCTGTATTTCACAGCTTGGTTGTTAGTGATGCAGTAATCCATTCAA
This sequence comes from Pygoscelis adeliae, assembly GCF_000699105.1. NCBI lineage: Eukaryota > Metazoa > Chordata > Aves > Sphenisciformes > Spheniscidae > Pygoscelis > Pygoscelis adeliae. Next base: position 13,742,281 of record NW_008824356.1, on the reverse strand, counting down.
ATGAGTATAAAACATCTCCAGTCACATCAGGAGCATGGAATTTATTTCAAACAGTAAAATAAAGCACAGAAACCTTTCACCCAGGTATTTAATACTTATTGTGTTCTTCCTTGCAATGTCTCATGGAAGTAAGAGATCCTTCCTTCAAAAAACTGGTAGCCACTTTGGGTGCAGTAATGTGTGCCTTCTGACTCGAACAGACAACCAGGATTCAGACTTAACCTGTTCTAGTATCGAGTTTCAGATTTCCCTTAGTACTGAACCCACCTATGCCTCAGATATCTGTCTGTAACATAATTGTATCAGAATGACAAAAATTAATGGCTGGAGTGGACCTCCAGAGATTATCTAATGTAATCTTCAGCACTGAAACAGAACCAAAGATAATGTGAATGCACTACAGAGCTGTATCTACTTGTACTTTAAATCTTCCACTAAAGGGAGCCTTAAAGGCTTACACTCACTGCTTTTTAATAAGTTGGACGTGAGGTTGTAGTGCATTGTTTTAGGCTGTATGTCCCTAAAGTTTGTAAAAACGTCAGTCGGGGTAGTAGCAGAAAGCCTACTAAGGCTTCACTAAAGACGGATTTATCAAATTTAAGCCACTGTGCTGCTAGAAAGCTATGACCTAGTTGCCATTACTGAAACTTGGTGGGACAAATCCCATGACTGGAGTGCGGCTATCGATGGCTACAGGCTGTTCAGAAGGGACAGGCAATCAAAGAGGGGCAGAGAGGTTGCCCTCTACATCAAGAAATGGAGAGATTGTGAAAAGCTGTCTGTAGAATACCCATGAGCAGATTGAAAGCTTATGGGTAAGAATTAGAGACCGAGGCAACAAAGGGAACCTTGTGGTTGGTGTCTACTACAGGCCGCCTTATCAAGGGGAGCCTATTGATGAAGCCTCCTTACTCCAGCTACAGGAGGCATCGCGCTCGCAGGCTCTTGTCCTGCTGGGGGACTTCAACCACCTGATATCTGCTGGAAAAGTAGTATGGTGTGCTGTAGGCAATCCAGGAGACACCTGGAGTACATTGAGGATAACTTCTTAAGCCAGGTAATAGACAGCCCTACCAGAGCAGATGTGATTCTGGACCCGTTGGTCACCAATGCAAGTGAGCTAATGGGTGACGTCAAGACTGGAGGCAGCTTGGGCTGCAGTAATCATGCACTGGTGGAGTTTGCAGTCCTGAAGGATATGAGTCACGCGAAGTAAAGTCAGGACCCTAAATTTTAGGAAAGCAAAATTCCAGCTGTTCAAGGACTTAGTCAATAGGACCCCCTCAGAAACTGCCCACAGGGACAAGGGAGCAGAACAGAGCTGGCAGATCTTTAAGGA
>NW_008824356.1:13724326-13739666 GCF_000699105.1 Pygoscelis adeliae | reverse complement strand
GGCTGGGGGATGATGTGGTTGAGAGCAGCCCTGCCCAGAAGGACTTGGGGGTACTGGGGGATGAAAAGCTGGACATGAGCCAGCAACGTGCACGCACAGCCCAGAAGGCCAATTGTATCCTGGGCTGCATCAAAAGAAGCGTGGCCAGCAGGTCGAGGGAGGGGATTCTGCCCCTCTACTCTGCTCTGGTGAGACCCCCCCGGAGTACTGGGGTCCAGAGGAGGGTCACAAAAATGACCAGGGGGATGGAACACCTCTTCTATGAAGAAAGGCTGAGAGAGTTGGGGTTATTCAGCCTGGAGAAGAGAAGGCTCCAGGGAGACCTTATTGAGGCCCTTCAATACTTAAAGGGGGCTTATAAGAAAGATGGTGGCAAACTTTTTAGCAGGGCCTGTTGCGATAAGACAAGGGATAATGGTTTTAAACTAAAAGAGGGTAGATTTAGACTAGATATAAGGAAGAAATTTTTTATGATGAGGGTGGTGAAACACTGGAACAGGTTGCCCGGAGAGGTGGTGGATGCCCGATCCCTGGAAGCATTCAAGGCCAGGTTGGACGGGACTTTGAGCAACCTGATCTAGTTGAAGATGTCCCTGCCCATGGCCGGGGGTTTGGACTAGACGACCTTTAAAGGTCCCTTCCAACCCAAACTGTTCTATGATTCTATGAAATTTGCTGCTTTCCCCCTTCTCTATCAGTGTAATCCTGTGTCCTTCCTTCTCTTAATAGGTACTGCTTTTGCCATTTAGACCTCCTCTCTATACCAATAATCTTTAATATTTCAGAGATTACCTGAAATAATTCTGTAAGTAATGTACACTATGTCCTTCTGCCTTTAAGAAATCAGAGTTATCTATACATTTTGTTCTTTTCCCATGTTCCCCGTTCTCCTACTTCCTTGCTAAAATTAATTCCCTTTATTTGTGAAGAAAAAAGCCAAAGAGGCATCAAATATCTCAAATTCTCCCTCAGGGGACTGCAATAAATTTCTTCTTTTACTTCCTATGTTCAGAATCAGCCATTCCTCTCTGTGTTTTGAGAGGAGATTCACAGCTTCATGAGATATTTTGAGTAGTTAATTATACCATGAACCACAGACCAGCTGACAGCTGCAATTCCTGATTATAAATTGACAGAAGAATGGTAGCACTTTTGGGTACCTCTGCTTGATCTGCTGCTGATTTTTTAACAGCAGATCTCATAAAAGCTAGTGTGTGGGCTCCATACCTATAACAGATGCAAACAGTTCTGGAGTGGAGCTCCCTGCTGCCATGAATGTGGCTCCAGCAACATCTTCACTCAAATGTAGTTTCTGGAAGAAAAGCATTGGTAATTTCAGCACTGCTACGGTATTTACATTGCACAGTTCTACAGCTGCAAAGATAGAAGCTCTTTATTTTCTGGCCACAGTGCTGTTAAAGGATGAACAGTTACTACAATACAAAATTAGACACTGCCTTTTGAGAAAGCAAATATACTTTGGGCAAGTAAAATGTTTATACACTAACTCAGTGAAGCGTCAGATAAAATTACCTACTTTATATATAACTGAATAGCCAATTGTGGCTTACATGTAGCTGATTAGAGAAAACCATCTCTGCAGATTCAAAAAGATTTTAAACATCTCAAGTTGTTTTCATTATTTTACTTTTGGAACTCTAAACACAATCATTCAATAATTAAGGGCAACTCTTGGGGCTTCTAAAATTTGAAAATAAAAATCCGTAAGAGAAAAATATAACCTCTGTGAATAAATCTTCCAAACAGCAGGCCTGATTCTGGCTTCACTTTACAGCTGTGTTAATCAAAAGTGAGTCCTCTGACACAGACAAAATTAGTCCAATTAGACACAGAGAGGCCTGTGTACAGAGACATCTATTTTTATGACAGTGTCTCTTAAGCTCTAATAGGATATAGATAACTTAGAGCTCTCAGACCAGCAGAAACGTGTAGCTCCACAAGTGGGCTGCATCAGTTTAATACTGTTTGAAGTTCTTTCCCTTGAACTATAAAGAAGGTTTTATGGAGGAGCTTTTTCCTTTTTGAGAGTCTCTACACTCATCTTTAGTACCTTATTTTTCTTCCAAGGACAGAAAAGTGATTAGTGACAAAAGGACCAGTACAGAAATCCTGTATTTTTCAGGCATTATGTAACATTTTGAGCTGATGAAAATGGCATCCTATAGAACTTGACAAAACATAAACACAGCCCTTACTGTACCATTTGATCTATTACCAGTCATACTGTTACAGGAGCTCAAACCTAAGTGTGCTATCTGAACTCTTCTTAGCTGTTTCAATGTTAGCAGAACATGAGACAAGAGGCAAAGATTTTATGAAGGATCAGTGACAACTTAATTGGTACAACCCCACTGGTACAACTTAAATATGGTGTGTAAGGTGCGTGCTGAAGACAGAACATCTGAAAAGGGAAAGAAAAGATCCCTATTGAGTATTTTACTATTATTGGCCGCCTCCTGAATCTTCTATTTGTTCTTCTATTGATAAGCATAAGTACATAACTCTGAGTAACACTAATAGGAATTTAGTACATATATCCACAGGAAAATAGACTTTTAACAAGCTACAGGAGTTTTTCAGAAAATGGTCAGACACATTTTTGTTACAAAGCAAAGGAGATGAGATTTTCATTTTGCCCTCAAAAAGGAATTAAAATCTGGTTTTGTATTTTGTATTCATTTTGTAGCAGTTCACCAAAGCCTTACCTAACACAACATTTACATGCCAAGTATAAATTCTACCCTGTCCCAATCAACTCACTTAATTAGAATCCTACATGTAATTTTGCAAAATCTTCTCAACAATTATGTAAAGGAATTACATGTATTTACTGATTTTTTGCATATAAAATATGTATTCTCATTCCATATCAAACCAAGGTACATACTTTTCTCAGGCATTCTCCCTTTTCTCACTTTTCTCCACTTTATGCTAGGACCACATACACTTGCTTTCTCCTTGCTGATACAGTGGTAGATGTGCAATAAAATTTGCACAGCCAACACATTAATTTGTCTATGTATGCTTTCTTTTCACAAGTGAATTTTAAAACTAGGAGTACAATAATAAACCCAACTCATCCATATGTCATATCCATCCTAGCTACATGCTTCAGGTATTTAAGAGTGCGTTTTGCATTTCTGATCTCATTAAATCTTTCATTTTTTCTCCTTGAGTGTGGCCAGGGGGACCAATGTGCCCAGATCACAGGTTCATTTTTTGATGCAAAGCTCAAATCATTTGAAAAGGACTGAGGCAAAAAAGTTGACAGGAATGAACTCCAAACAATGATGGCACAAAATGTTTGATTCTGTAATATTCTCTAAATAAATTTCCAAAAGAGGAATAAAGTTCTTTAACATACCTCACAAATTTTCTCTAAGGATGGAACAAAGAAGTCATCACATACTATAGCCAATGCATAGAACATATAAAGAGCCTGTAAAGAAAATAAATTCAGGAAATATTTCAGATTTTTCCTGTACATGAAAAGAGGAAAGAAGGCAATGCTACATTTATTCAGACTAGCAGAAATATATAGCTTCATTGTTTATTCCATTCCAAACAAAAATCCCTCTGCTGATCCATTTATGGCATAAAAACAGATTATTGAATGTAAGATTAAGTTTAGAACAAGAATGTTTGCCAGACCCTAGAATAAGAAAGGTACCCCAGTTTGACAGAATATAGTGCCACAACAGACTTCATATAAAGGAAAGTAACGGGTAAGACTTACAAAGTTACATAGTCATCATCTATATTTTCAATTAATTATCGGACCAAGTAATTAAATAGAAAGTAACACCAAGTTGATTAACAATACTCAAGAAATAATCACACCTGGAAGTAAGCAGACCCATGGCTCACTGCACCAAACCTCTCAGGAATGATCCTGGTTCCCTGCATACATGTGATTCTCCCACTATCTTGTGCTGTGCTCATGCAGTGGGCCTAATCCTGCTGTTGTCCATCAAACACAACTCCTTTTTACTTTACTTTCCCTGTGCTAGGAATGGAAAACTGGAGCCCGCAGGCCTTACTTGTTTTGTTTTTTCTACAATAAACCATAAAACTCCACATGACATTTTCTATATTTCTTCAGGGTTGGTTTTTTTTTTATTACAATTGCATCTTTTGCATAGAGGCACAATAGGAAAGAAAGAGAATCACGAATCTTCCACATCATGCTCAATGTCATCAACAAAGGAATCCCAAACCCTGCTTATGCAAGATGAAATACAAACAAATACTAGACTGTGATCCATGAGGCCAGGATTTTATCTCCAAGAGGATGAATGCATAGGCACTGCAAATTCAGACTTGCAACATTTTCTTAAATAAATCATAGAATCATTTATGTTGGAAGACCCTTAAGATCACCGAGTCGAATCATTAACCTAACACTACCAAGTCCACCACTAGACCATGTCCCTAAGACGTTACCTTTTGAGCGTTTGTACCCAGATAGACATATTAGAAATACTGAAATCAAAATATTAGACATTTGTTGATATATACAAAGCTCTATTTAGTAAGGCCACTAAGATGTTAATCATCTTACAAGACAAATAAAACAAAAATGAAGCGCAGTAGAAGAAAACTTACAGCAATGATATGAAGCAGAACTCCTCCTTGCTGCCGTTCTTTAATTGTAAATACATCTTCAGGAAATTCATTAATGGCTGAAAGAGAAATACACTTTTTTTTTTTTTTTTTTTTTAATTTTGCAGCATCTATAAACGGAAGACTGAAAAATAAGGATGCATCTGTAGAAATACATGACCAAACATGAGTGCATCTTCCAATTTATTACATTATAGCTTGTCACCTCAGAATCTCTTTTCTGCTCTGTAGAAAAAACAGAGAGCTGATACTTAGGTGTTATTAATTATCATCATTCCAGTGACTTAAACTAACCTCCACTGTACGAAGACTTTCACATTCTTAATGCCTTATTTTTACTATTGCCTCCTCTGTGTCTCCTCTAAATATATTTCCAAAGTGATAGGCACAGGCACAAAAACTCATCCTGAAATAATATTCCTGGCTTTAAGTGTGCCTTGCCTGAAAAATTACGCAATGGTTGTAACCTTCCATCAGGTTCTTAACTATAAACCTTTACAGGGCTCCACAGTCTTGCAAATCGTCTCACAAAGATTAAAGTGATTCCAAGTACTTTCTCCAGAAAGTCTACCATTTAAATTTGGTGAAGGAAAGAATGAAACAGAAGGTGGACAATAGGAATGTGCAAAGACATGAGTTTTGGGATTATTTCTGGGTGACAGTGAAATTGTGTGGAACTCAGTTAAATGATCTACGTTCCACACAAAGGCAACAGAGAGAAAAAAAGATTCCAGATGATGGAGACAAAGACAGCAACTAAATCAAAGGCCTGAAGCAATATATGAGATAAAGAACATCCAGGTTGACAAGACAGGCAGGGATAGAGATCTACACTGCCTCAGACAGCGTCTGGGAAGTTTAAGGGTGAAAATTATTTCAGCCACTGGAATCCAAATGCACTGAAGTAATTAAATTATTATTCAGAAAGAGATAGTTTTTTTTGCAAGGAGTTGTAGATGTAGGTTGACAACAAGATAAGCTCCAGAAGGTTCTTATGAACTTACCATAATATACTGAAATTCAGGGAAGGAAACAGAGGGAATGATCATCTTCCCCATATTCAAGTCTGCCAGTTCAAAGAAATGCTTAAGAGCACAATATATGATATTTATGCTGTTCCATTTTCAATTTCAATGGCATATTTTCTCAATTTCTCAATATAATTCTGCAAACAATAATAACCATGAACACAGAAACCAAGTATTTGAGGTACGGCTGATGTTTTTAGCTACTAAACTTCAAACACTCTAAACCAGCCTTATTTTCAGGAAATGTTGCATGGTAGCTCTTTGAAGATTACTTTTTAGAGTATCTTAAATTCGAGTTACCTGTAATCACCAAACACACTTGAAAATCTTAGCTACAGTGAGACGATAATCTAGTTTCAAAGACCTGAATGACTTCTCATCTCCTTAGTCTTTGACTTGTATATAAATACAAAAATGCCTCTTCTCATCTGTGCTACACACACCTACATATGTTGCATATGTCTAGCTTGACAAAGACTTGAATAGTGTCTCCATGCAAAGTTGAAGATCCCATAGCTCTGTTTTTTCCTTAATGACCACTACCATAAATGTATTATTTTTGAATTAATACACTGGCAGCAGGCAGCGTTTAAAACCTTATATATATGAATCATAGCTTCCTTTCAAAAGTCAAAGTTATCATTTTACAAAATCTCTCTAAATCCTCCAACCTAATATTTGAAAGCCACTATAGTTTTGTTTAAAACTACTAATGGTCTATAAAATATTTAGCATAAAATAGAAGTTCATCAACAATGACTGACTGCAATTCCTTTACTGATTTTCATTAGGCTTTTCAATAAGACCTGTTCTTACTGTTGTGTTCTGACTGGAACTGATATCAGCACTTGATATGTTGAATAGAGTTTTCCCAAGATATAGGTGCATCTTTTCTTTTAAATCTCAGACAACAAAAACTATATAAATCTATACTAAATTTTGCTTAGGTACTCCTGAATGTGATTTCCTACTCCTAGGTAAATGTTCTATTCCTGGTCCTTCTTCTGTAATTACCAGGAAAAATGAAAGCAATAGTGGATATAAATATACAAATGCATCAGCACAATAGCACAATAATACCTAATCACTCATTGAATTATGGAATACCATTCAAGGGTAAGCAGAGTACTCCAGTGCCTAAAGACCATCAGCACACCAGTGTTTAGTAGGACTAGCTTCAAGAAAGTGGATCTGCGTTGCTACAGAACTCCAGAGTCTTCAAGGGCGGCTATTTGCACTGTAGAGAGACTTGTGACCTTACAAAAAAGTCTGAGAAAATAGCATTGCTATACAAATGCAAACCACAGCGTAAATAAAAGACATTTGCCTATTGAGCCAAACAAATTCAAACACTTCTAAGATCAAAATATGTGAATAAAACATGTTCCTTTCTGTTTGGTTTTCATCACTGTTACCCTCAAACAAGGACAAGGATAGTGGAAATACACCTAAAGTGCGAGAAAACTGGTTGCATTGCAGTTTTGAGACACTGTGTATTTAGAGTTGACATTCTTACTCTTTTACTGGAAGACAGTGCAGGATAATCCACAAACTATTGGTCAAGATGCAGCAATCTGCAATGCTTTTATCTACAAATAAACCTTTTAAGATGCCAACAGCACCTTATATGCATATAACAGCCAAGCAGGTTCCCTGTAGTAAAATACTGCTATATATAGTAATATAGAAATATGTAATATAGTAAAATACAGTAATATCATTCCCCCCATGTAGCAATCAGGGAGGAATACCCTTCTGGAATAATACTGGAATACCATCAAATTTAAGAACTTCTTGTCAGCTACACTAGCTGCCAAAAGCAAAATTTCTTAGAGGAGTTATTCCCTACCACATGAAATAAAGTACGGCAAAAAATTAATCAGCACCAAAAGCATGTGGTTTTAAATAACTTCTGCCCATTAACAATTAATATGAACTAAAATGATTAATAACCAAAAAAGCATTAAGGAGACTTCTCCTTTGGGAGAAAAGACCCAGAGCTGCATCTTATGTATGCTGGCATCTTATACAATATGGTTGTTCTTGCATGACTGGCTAAAATACCATGCCCACATGGATGTATTCAGGACATGTATACTGTTTTTCTTATTGCATCCCCATCTGTCCTCTGTCTCCTCTATTCAAGCCATGGCTGTGAGAATACACGTATTCCAGCAATGCACTAGGACAGCAGAGACCAGAGCCCTGGCCTGAGTCATGATAACATGACCCTGCACATGGGGTACATCTTTTCACATAATCTGATGCAAAGGTTTGCAGCTTCCCATCACAGGTGCTGTGCCAGGAGCACCATCCCCCTTACTGCCACTGTATAGCAGAGGGAATATGTGCCTGTCCCATAACATGGCAAAACGGATGTGTCATCTAGGAAGCTATTACCTACCTGGTAATCTCATTTAGTTGACTGTAAAATATTTCACAGTATAACATTAAAAATGGTTAAGTCAGTATAAACTGAAGTTTCAAGAAGCATGAATAAAAATAACTATCTTTCTAATGTGACTTTACTTATTTGAAGTTAATACTAAACAGGAAATCAGAAGACCAGAAGATGTCAAAGGTAAGAGCCAGAAGATAGAAATGAGCCCAGGCATCTGATCACCAAGCAAAAGCAAACCAGCTTCACTGCAAACCATCTTGTTTCATATATAGTCTGGTGATGTAGTATTCGTAATAACTACTTGTAATAAATATCTGCTTGCCTTACAGAAGTAATTTTAAATGAATTAACATGAAGACAGCTTTTCTCAAAGATAATGCTCCTCTCTACACAGAACTCATGGCATGCAATTTTTCTCACACAGAGACACTACAAAATCTTTAAAAGTCAGGGAAATGAAGCAAGGCTCTGGAGCTTGGTAAGTAAGATTTCTTTCCTAAGGAAATGGCCACCTGCCAGTGAGTTCCAAGGTAAAGCTTGGAGTTTTTCAGTATAAGCATTTGCTGTCTTTATGGCTTTATTATCCTGATAATCACAGGTTTTGTGTAATTGTCAACTATAAATTCTGTATACCTTATCTACATGCACTGTTCTTTATTTACTCATTGTATTGTGGTTTTAATATTTTAAACAAAGATTTGTTTTTCTTACCTACTGCTATGATAACCTGGTTGCTCAGGAAAAGGCTGTTTGGATTCCCTTGGCTCCCAGCTTAGGCCTGGGAATCAACATCACTTAACTGAGGGGGGCAATGGTATTCCATCATCTGTATAAGCTGACAGAGGGGAGATGACACTATCACGGAGTTTGAGAGAGCACAGTCTGCCCTCATGGTACAATCTGATGTGTGTGCGCAGCAAGGCACCACTCTACTTCATGCAGAGATATTTTCTCATGTACGGGAGACAGAGCTATCTGGCAGCCCGAGTGGGAGCTACAACTCCTCGGCTTCTACCGAAAAGAGACAGAACAGATGGGAGAAGGAGAGGAAATGAAGAGCAGTACATCTAATGGGGCTAACCTTTGCCAAAAGAAGGAGGGGAACATACACCAATCATCTTAAAATCAGCTAGAAATACAGAAATATTTATCCTGCTGGTACTGTTGCAAACCCATGGCTCCTGCAGCTCATCTTATCAAGCACAGATTTATTGGGGGGGAAGGGAGGGCACCAAGAAAGCCAAATCTATATTGGAACTGTCCTCATTCTGCAGCTCATTCCCTCTCCCCAATCATGAAATAAGTGGGGAAACAAAAGCAGCTTATCCAGCCACGACTTGGAGAGGACACCACCACCTTTTTTGCTGAGTGATGGAAACAAAAAATCCTGGATTATGCCATGACAGAAAGAATGATTCACCTTTGATAAAAAGCTCTGGCTGAGTTGTCTGTGGCTAAAGAGCTACACAAGGTATGCAAGTAGCATGTCTCAGAACAGAATATAAAGGCAGCTGCACAGCTTAAGCTATCTGCATGGCTCTGGACTGAAGATCTGGTATGCAGCAGCTGGGGTAACCCAGGCATGCCAGTGACACCTGCCTGGACTTAGGCTATTACCGGATTACTTCTGGGTACCATCAGAGCATTGTTCCCATATGCCCTATGCATACCTTGACAGGCAGTCTGCCAATGAAGTTAAGTTTCAAAATCTCCTAAGCCTGACAGAACATCTCAACAACCACGTGGATCTGTGGTTTTATAACCTGCCTCGACATGTGATTTCTTCACCTTATCAGCAGTTGATTTACTCACAGAGGCAACAAACATGCCAACTCTTAATACCTGCTAAGCATTCAAGCCTGTTACGACTCAAATTCTTCCTCACAGGGAGAAGGGAGCTGTAGCTGTTTGAAAGGACACACGCAATCAGCTCCATTCTGCCTTTGCAGGAAGGGGGTTAGGCAAATTATGTACACAGAAGCCCACTTCTCCTTCTAATGCCTGCATCTTGTTCCTCTGCCCGTGTTTCTCTGTCCCTTCAGGACGTGTTACATCTACAGACTGCAATACCTACCCCTTTGCCCTGGCATTCAGGCGTTGTTGGTCATCAGACTCACCCGGGGCAGAGGTGTAAAGGGAAGAAGGACAGACGGAAGACAGAATTACATACTTCCGCCTTTACCCCCTCTATAGTCACATTCACAAGCCAGCTTGAGTATTTCAAATTTGTGTCATTTGTTTAAACACTGCATGCAGCTTTAGGCACCTCTGCACTTAGTGTATTTCTGCTTATGTGCAATTCCCTTTTCACATTGCAGAGCCTCATCTTCCTAAGGCCTGGTGTTGCGTTCATGCACACGTATTTGTGCCTCAGTGATAGCAAACAAACTCCTCACTGTGTGCAGAAATGAGCTTCTTTATACCTGTCAAGCAAATGCATGCATTGTTACCTGGTGTCAGCAGTAAAATGTCAACAGTTTGTGCACCGAGTTGAACTTGCAACAGTCTTCATGGTACTGCAACTTGCACTGATTTATAATTCTGTACTAATATAATCTGTTAGAAGATTTGAGTAAACGTCAAAAGATCATTGCTTCTTTCAACCACGTCTCTCCCTGAATGCAGGGGTCCTATATGAGCTGAGTTGCAATGAATGGGATAAGTATGTCTTAGAATTACCCTTGATTTCAAAATGTTTGTGGCTTTGCCCACACTGTTCTTCAAAATCAGTGCACTGGGAGGATTTTTACAGAAAGATGGTTAGCCATTTTGAAAGCATCCTGATGGCAATGGGAGAAATTCCTCCCATATTCTCTTTACCACCGATGTCAAGAGGGTCAGTCCTGTCACATTTCACATATTAGCTCAGGTGCTGAAGTGGCGACAGTCTCAGAAATGGCTGTGGTGAGCTCAGTACAGCCAAACAGACCTGTAGGTAGTCTCAGGGAACTGCATAATACACTCATCTGATCCTCTTGCATAACCTATGCACTGTCAGTATTGTGACAGCCATTGTGTACTTTAGAAAAGAAGAGCAGGGTTGCTTTTGCTCATAGAAAAGTATTGACTTGTTTTAGTTATGTATTCCACTGTTAACACTGCAAACAAAGTCAATCCGAAGATCATATGATCACAGTGAAACTAGTTTATTCATATATAAAAGTCATATGAAAGTCTTCCTTTTTAATACTACTTCCCAAATTAGATATAAATTTTAACAGTCATTAGAAAATCATAAATGTGCTATAGTACATTAAAGCTATATTTTTTACAGAATTACAGAAAGCCTAAATTCATGAAAAAAAAAATCACATAAATCTCAAATTTTAAAATAACCCTGTCTAACACCACAAGCTAACATGCCCTTAACTCTGAATTGTCAGTGGAGAAAATGGTATACTCAGCAAGTGCTTTTATACATGAAAGCTGGTAACTTAAAAACGTTATGAGGACCAAAGAAGAAACAAAAGAACAATTCACTGATAATCCTGGATACCATCCAGAAAAAACAGGAATTACCAAGCTTTAAGCTCCCATTCCCATTAGACAGCTGTTTCCAGTTTTCTGTAGCAGGATGACATAGATTTTCCCTCAAATACTCCGTTCAGCTTCTGCTGGATACTATACTACCACCAGTGTTAAAGAAAATCAGGAACGGGCAATTCAAAGAAACGCACTCATTTACCTGAAAAACTCTGCAAGGAAATTACTTGAGAGATAACTCTTTTGTAAACTGGTTTCATGGATTACACCACCTGGACAGCAACAGACCATCCGAATGAAGTGCAGTGAAATGATATGAAATACCACCCAACTTCTTTGAGAGACATTTGTGCATCAGTGTAATGCCATGTGATGCCAAAGATCAAGCTTTGTATTTGCAGGCAAAGTACCATATGGCAGGAGGCACAGTAAGCATCCTCCTCCATAGCCCTCACCTCACAAACAGTAGAATTATGAGCAAATTTTATCTCTGTGGTATACTAATTCAATTTGCATTGCTCAACCAAAAGAGGACTGCTGAATGTGATTATCTGTGCAATGGTAAGTGGCAGCTTATGAAGCAAATAACTGACTCAACTCTAAACTATTAAATCCATTTAATATATGTATTGTAAAGGATGGTGTATAATGAAATAGCCTTCAGAACTCTCCTTCCATCAGTACAAAATTACGAAAATATCTATACAAGACTGGATTAAGCTACAATAAAAAGTAACACTAGTACCTTATTAAACCCTGGACTTACATTTTGTTTCTTTTCTCTTTTATAAAAAAGAAAAGTATTTGTATTCATTAAGGCAATGTCAAACCATCAAATAAAAATACACTAACAATTATCTGCCAACAAAAAGAAAATTGAAAGGCATGATGAAATCTCATCTCCCAATCTAGGGAGTCAGTGATGACACATGGATGCACAAGTACTGCAACATGGGGATGCACTGGCATATCACAGCGCAGCATTTCATGTGTACTGGGCTTTGTGTTAATGGTTTTAATGTCCTCAAGATAACTCTAAAAGGACCCCAAGGTTTGGGATCATGGATTTTTGTTTCTCCCTGGCCTCCAGCTGATATACTCTCTAGAAACTGCCTTTAAAGAGCTAGAGATCAAGAACCTCATGATGAGTTTCCTTTTCTTTCTGACAGCAGTTAGTTATTTCACATTATTTTCTCATGTGGATAGCTCTTGCCTGATGCCTTCATACAGCTGTATCTCAACCTTATTACTGCAAAGAGGCAGTTCCATAGAAGATGGCTGGAACCTGCCTGGAACACCTCTACCACAATCCAGGATTTCAGTACAGATATGAAACTGTGAAGCCCACTCAAATTAACTAAGAATGAGGACATGAATGTTTCTAAATCAGTGCTGAACAGAGGAGAAATTACCAACACCAAGACCTTTTTATTACAGTCTAAGAACAACTTACATTAAAAGATTTTAATTCAGTGTAGTGCAGTGCACTAAATCTGCCTCCATTTGACAGCTCTCTAGTGCCTATGTGAAATAAGCTGTTGGTCTCAGTGACCAGTCACAGAATTTCTGAACTCTGCTAACATCTTCCATGATTATGGTACTGGTTTTCCACAAAGCACATGTGTATTCTTCAAAACCCCACCCAAGGACACCAACCCTTTTATTTTACACCTCAGATTCCTAAACCGGGATACGAAAACATTTTTCATCTTCTCCCCTTTTTTACTTACTGTCTCATACTGCCTCAGCTGTGTTTACACTACTCTGAGCCAAGGTTGCCAAAGCAGTTCAAACACTAGAGCAGCGTCCAGCACTGGTGCGGCTTATTCGGACATGTCATTTCCCAGCTTAGGGGGAATAATATGGTTCATCCTCCACTCAGGACTGAATAATCATTGTGGAATAATGTGAACAGGTTTAAGTTGTACTACCTCATGACTGTTCTGTGAATTAACCACACACATCAGTCACCAGTAGAAACCGGTGACTTCTACATGGAATTTCCCTCTGGTTTCTCACTTCATACACTCAACCTCCCCTCTCCCCTTCACCTTCCTCTCATTTTTTGCTTCCTGAAAGTTGATGGTTTCTATGGTCAACAGCCTCGTTTCATTTGAGGGAGGAAGCCCTCTGGTTATGCAGGGGTTTGGACTCAACTTGGCTGTGTCCTTTTTAAATACAGGCAGAAAGTGATGTCCCTGGAAAGATCTACCTGACTACCTGATAGGAAAAAAAGCTTAGGAAAAGGGATAATGACTGGATTAACTATCAATACTGTGACTCACACAAGAAAGGACAGTTATTAAACGGTCAGGCAATTTTTCATCCCAGCAGAAAAAGAATCATTCCTTACATTTTTCACAGGCAAGCCTTCCAGCTGCAAACAGCCTGGAGAATCATACATCACTTGCTTCCTATGAGTTTTGGTATTATCATCTCAAGCTCAACAAGGTCTTGTTTTGGGGTTTTTTTGCTCCCAGTCAGACTTTAAAATCTCTTCCAGAACTAAAGGATGGAAAGTATTTATGCTAGTTGTTCAGCCTATCCATTCGTAAACTCAGTTTGTTCACCTCTACACAGTAAGGCCAGAAGTCTGCTGTCAAAGAGAGGTTGCGTTGTCTGCAATGTCAATGACATCTCCAAGGGGATTTCACTACAAATCTATTAGTAAGCTGTATAGCCAGGGAAAATGACAGTCTGGTTTCAATACCAGAGGGCTTTGAAAATCAACCAGGCAAGCTGTGGCACTTTACTGAAAAGATCAGGAAAAGTGTAACATAATTTTAAGACACTGTGGACTACTAACCCTCTTTGAAACAACACACTCCATTTGGCACAAAAGAAGGACATTTTTACAGAAGGTGGGTTATAACTCCCCAATTTTGTTACTGAATATACATTGGAGCTGCTTTTATATATACTGTTGTTGTACTATGACTATGCCAGCTCGAAAATCAGAGTAGACCACTACCTCCCTCTTTGTTCCCAAAATGACTCTTTCAGCAGCTGTACAAGGAACAACTACCACAGAAGTTGTCCTTGACAGATTTCCTTTTCTACAGAATTTCATAGCTGGAAGAATCTCTTTTCTGTGCTGCTTGAATATGCAAGCAAGACAGATCAGTTAAGTGAATCTGGCCCAAGGTTGAAGTCTTCCTCTCTGAACATCTGAAGAGCTCATTTGGCAGATGTCACCTATTTCAAAACCGGGATGCATTATTATTCCACTGATGCCACGTAACAATGGGATCGAAACTGCCCTTCAAAGACAAAAAGAAAAGCTGGCTACCAGTGACAGAGCTAATATGAAAGACGATCATATTTATGAATGGATATAGATGGAGTGACAGGAAATAACAGTTTTCCTTAGAAAATATCACTGATACTGTTTAATGAACATCTCTGCTTGCAAACTGACTATATTTTTCCATGTAACCAAGTTCCTAGCCTTCTTCAGTGAATAAAATAGGGTGTTACTACCTCCTTACACCTGCTGGAGATAGACCTCTGTCCTGGTTTCAGCAGGGATAGAGTTAATTTCCTTCCTAGTAGCTGGTACAGTGCTGTGTTTTGGATTTAGGATGAGAACAATGTTGATAACACACCAATGTTTTAGTTGTTGCTAGGTAATGCTTACACTAGTCAAGGACTTTTCAGCTTCCCATGCTCTACCGACTGAGAAGGCTGGAGGTGCACAAGAAGCTGGGAGGGGGCACAGCCAAACTGGCCAAAGGGACATTCCATACCATGTGATGTCATGCTCAGTACATAAACTGGGGGAAGC
>NW_008824356.1:13720168-13724158 GCF_000699105.1 Pygoscelis adeliae | reverse complement strand
GGGGGGGGGGAGTGAACGAGCGCTGTGTGGTACTCAGTTGCCGACTGAGGTTAAACCACGACAACCTCACATAACACAGAATATGAGGTTACTTCCTGCCTGGTACATCCTCAGTGGAAGTGAGGACATTCAAACTGCCAGATGACTAGCAAAATTGGACTTGATCAAAGTCAGGCCACAGATTAAGTTTGAACTGCTGGTAGCTAGAAAACCTACCAGGTTACTTGAAAACTGAACAGATTACACGTAGAAAACACTGAGAAGGAAGAAACAAGCAACTGCATGAGCTGCCAGAGCAGCTATCTTTCAGATCAGACGTGCACTTTAAATGAAACTGTGCTATTGTGCCTTCAGCACAGTTAATGTATAATAATAGGCTTTTGAATCCCTTCTACTTCAGCAAAATCTGCAGTATGGCTCATTTAAAAACAGCTATATTGGCACACAACATCCTTTTTCCCCAATTGCGTGGAAAAGGAAATGAAATTCAATACTTAAAATATATGTATTTTTACTGTTTTTCCAATACCCAATCCAAGTAGGGATTTTAACCATCCAGGAAAACTGTGTTACTCTCCAAGTTGAAACAGCACAAAAACTATAGATGATATCTTCTACCAGGCTAAGATTAAGTTAAATGAACCGGTTTTCTAGAAACAAATGGGCACGAGGTAGCAGAGCAACAGCAGACTTTAAGTCAGGTCTACAGAGACCAAGCAGAGAAAGGCATAAAATAAAGTCAGGCATGGGTATTGTTTGAACTTTCTTTACTTAGAAGTTTTTCTTTCTGGATATAGAAGGAAAATGCTGGAAGACAGCAGTAAAAAGACCTACTCAAACATTTATTCCACCCCCTGCCAATTCAGGTTTGTTTCCAACAGTAAGTTTTCTTGTGCTTTGTCCAAAAAGCTCCATCAATGAAGGGGGAACAGGTGAAATACAAAGACACAATAATAAGGCAGAGGAAGCCCCTCAAGGCTGTTCATTAGGTGACCTTTCTGGGGCCAGAATTCCCAAGAGGGTTCAGCACAGGCAAGCCAAGATTTTCAAGGAACTCATCTTACCATGGGCACCATGCCCAGCCCTTATAAAAATCAAGCTGTTGATGCCACAAGCTGAGATCAGCTGATTAATTATCTGAATTTTGCTCTTCTTTTGGAAGGAAGCTGAATTTTGAAAAATTGTTTCAAGTTGCACATATTAAGCTCTGAAAAAAACCTGTTAAAAAACACTGGATCTATAACGAAGTCAGGTTTTGGAGTCGACTATTTAGGATAACGTTTTGTTCCATGTACCCCTTGGTGTTTTGAAAAACTTCTTTTCATATGGACAAACAGAAGCACAAGTTTCTCCCTGTGAGCCATGCTCCTGTGGTGTAGCCAATTCTCATTACTTCGTTGTTAACCATGTGATATTTGTTTTTTACTTTTCCTGAAACCATGGTCCTGGAATCATGCAATTATGTAAGAACATCAGCTTTCACTTAAAACAAAAAATCTGCTTCTAGCCTTTGTGTTTGTGGAAGATGGGCCAAACCCAAAAATCTAAAAGACTTATGAAGCCTAGAAGACAAACAAAAGAGAGACCCAGACTTGTTGTTTATCTTTTAAACCAACATCCCAATTATGCAGGGCCAGGTTTACATTTTCTGAGCACACAGGATTACTAGCATTACTCCTCAGTTCATATGCTTTAGCTCAAAGTCACAAATACATGCACATTCCAGTATGAGGTTTCTGCCCTATGATATAAAATGATGCCAACGTGTTTTTTATACCATAGGCTAAAGCCTACTTCACCTTTTCCACACAAGTAATCCCATCTAAGGCAATTAAGATGTAACCCTCCAGCTCCTATGCCATGATTCAGTTACTACATAAATAATTTTTCA
This sequence comes from Pygoscelis adeliae, assembly GCF_000699105.1. NCBI lineage: Eukaryota > Metazoa > Chordata > Aves > Sphenisciformes > Spheniscidae > Pygoscelis > Pygoscelis adeliae. The sequence goes on along the minus strand of NW_008824356.1, from coordinate 13,722,267 downwards.
AATGGCAGATTTGCACAGTTCTCTGCTAATTTTCCCCAGACAACATCCGTTGGGGCATTCTCTCCTTACTCTAGAAAGTCAATAAGGAGCTGTAAACACTACTGGAGTACTTCAAGAATGACCTCTTTTCAGTCCTAGCCTCTACTATATACTTCAGCAGCCTCACATTTGATGTTAAATCTAGTAAGTAAAAATCAGCTTCTTAAAAGATTTGGAGACTTCCACATACTTAGCAGCATCGTAAGCGGCACTTAATATTTGAGGGAGGGAAAGTGATTTTCTTCCTAAATGCATAGTAATTATTCCAGAATAAAAGCAATCTTAATCCAGAATAGAGGCATACGGCAGGAGAGTCCACTGATGGACGGTAAAAAGATAAACATTACAATAATTCCACAATCCAAATTTACAGTCTTTTTCACGCTGTCTTCGTCCATGTGAAATCCTATTCCATGATTATTTAGGATCTGTAAATGAATGTTGCAATGAAGCTCATACCAATTCACATAAAGAAGGAGAGACATAATCTTCACTTCGAGCAGTGCATACACGAAGCTGAGTACAAGGCCAAAGGCCACAGAAGTGAAATTAGCAAAAGGAAAGAAAGAGGGGGAAAAAAGGTACATTGATTTAGTGATGTCACAGCCCAATCATGAAAGATTAGTACAGGGTTTTTTTAGACTTTAGAAGTTAAGCGTAGAAGAACGTATAGTTGAATACAACACGTCTCTCTCTAATCTAGCCAGGTCAGCTACCAATAATAGGGGAACTACTGTCGCACAAGCTTCAGCACATACGGTACAAGCCCAGCTGGAAGCCTGGATATATAGGTCATAGCTGGAACTTCTGCTTCACTGCTGCTGGTACCACAGCTAGTTCACTTAAACTCAGGTATTTCTCCATTACTGCAAAAATACTCCAGCTGTAAGTTTGGAGCGTTGCTTTCTAAAAACAAGCATCACACTGTCACAATCCTGCATGCATGCACACTGTCTGAAACCAAGTCAGAGAACAGCACTTCTGTGTGTCATCTGCAGTCATCAGAAATGCAAACAATCTAGAGTGCTGGCAGATTTTAATTTATTTCCAAACTTCACTGGCTGACCAGCAAATTGATGAAAGTGGTACCTAGAGTTCTCTCCAGCTTACTCTGCACCGGTTTACTACGCAGCATGCATACAGACCATGGGGTAATCCTCAGCAGAAAATCCCAAATCAGCACATCAGAAATGTATTTGTACCTGATGGACATTTGCACTTGGCTCAACAGGCACCAAACTACATTGTCTGGCTTTCAGAGGCAAGAAAGGTACATTTATCTGGAGTCTCAGAAAGACACCCATGGGAAACAATCACTGTCTATAAATATCACTGAGGTAACTATATAAATGAAGACAGGGAACTACGGAGAGTCTCAGAACATGGTAGGAAAAGAATCAATGTCTGAAAGCTAAGGAAGGGAAAAAAAAAATCAGTTAAATATATGCACTAAATTCTTCACAAGAGGAGAAATAGGAAAATTACATACTCATCTAATCATACCAAACAGTAGCAGGTATTTAAGACAGATATATTATAAAGCACTTTCTGAGACCATATACAGCAAAATAAAAAAATCTCTAGGAGCACCATCTAAAATATTGTCAAGAAGCATCACACCAAGATGGTGCCCAGCAAAACACATGTAGTTAGAAATAGTTGATTCAAAGGATCTTTTTTAGTCTGGTCTGAATGAGGCTAGACTCCAGTGTTACCCACATCATACTTTACAGTGCCATGCAATACAGTAGGACCACACAAGATGTAACCAGCTGCAAAACATACAGAATGCCTTCACACCTGCCCATATAGGAATAATACTGCATTACTCTTCTTAAAATAAGCTTGTATTTTCTTCATCTCATTGCATCAGGTGGTTCAGAAACTGTTTTTGCTCTCCTACCACTTGTTTAGATGAATTGAAGAGGAAAACACACCTTCCTAATATATATTAGAAATACACAGAATATATATATATTCTGTTTATATTCTCTCTACATATATCTATTTAGGTTTGCTTCAAACTGTTAAATGAAAAAAATCTGCCATGCAGAAATAAG
>NW_008824356.1:13717644-13720142 GCF_000699105.1 Pygoscelis adeliae | reverse complement strand
CACCAGAAAACAGAGCCAGAATCATAGCAAGAAATCTGATAGAAAATGGCTGCAGGAGCAGAAGGGTGCTGAAAGACCAGCATGGTCACAAAAACAAGAAATGTGGACTAGGACAGTGAGTACTCAAAGACAGCAGAGCCTCACCGCAAACTTCATCTGCTTTCAGCTGATGTAAAGAGAACAGTGCAGGAGTCATGGCTCTAAACTGCTGATCTGATCGATCATACCTCACCTGCCCAGACAGCCAGACCTAACATTTCAAAAGTTATTTATATGCCCATTTTGGATTATTAAATCTATTAACTTAACTTATAGTGTCACTGTGTCATGTAATACCAATTTCTTTCACAGTCAGAGGGAAGACTAAATGTATGAAAACACCTCATACCGTTTGTACCTCCCTTCAACAGCCTGGCTGAATGTAGCTGATGAATGAAGCAAGCTGACCGACCTGTCTGTGCAAACCAGTTACAAACACCAAGGGACACTACCAGATGAGTACCATTTTTCTAGTCTTTTGTTCTGTGAAAATGCTTCTTCTGTTACCTTGCAATCATCAAATACTGGGTATAAAATGTTGTACCTGGTTTGTGAAACAGTAAGGCCTGGTAAACCTTTCTTGCTTAATAATGGATTACACCTTTCAAAATCCTTAACTTGAGCATTGCAGTGCTTTGATTTAAGTTGGCTAGCCTGTCAGAAAGCACTAGTTACAGCTTACATGAACACATCTCATCAGCCACTAACACAATCACTCTGCAGTCATTCAATCACTATGTGAAAATCTTGAGTTACTTTCCAGCGCAGTTGCTCTCATCTATGTTAAGCTAATCCAAGATAGATTGTTCAAGTTAATTTTGCAGTGAAGACACAAGCTGAATGAGAGAACGTGATTTTCCCAACTGCATGGTGTAGTTAATGCCATAGTTGGGAATGATACATACCAGTTTGATTTCCAGCAGTTGTTCCATCCACTAGATAAACCTCTTCCCATTCTTACTGTGAAAGCATATATTGTGGTTTAATACAAGACTGGGCAGTTGACCAAGTAACAGCTTGTTTTTTTCAGTTCAGGGTTTTTTTCCTAAATTTAACAGTTGGGAGATTTCGAAATGTGTCTGCAGATGATTCAACAGCTTAAATGGTCCAGTGAGCAAAATAATTGTATGGATTTTTTTTTTTCAACATGGGGATTTTAACATAGTTGCACTTGGCAGACATAACAAATTCGAGTAAAACTCATTTCAGTTCAACTTCTGTTCTCTTTAACTCTCATTTCTTAACCATATTTCTGCTGAAAGGCTAATATTGAAATTAAGAAGCATAACTACAAAAGTTAACAGAGCTTTGCTGATTTACATCAGCTTGAGATTCCAGCCCACATATTCTTCTTTAATTAGAAAGGTTCAGAGGCATAAACAGTGCAAACACTGTAAGTGCAGTATGTTGTTCTCAAGTATGAGTTTAGTATGAACTAGACAAAAGAATTCTGAAGTAGAAAAAATGTGTGGACAGTGCATTTCAACAAAGACAAGAAACAAAGTTTTCATGGCTTTTCATAACAACTACAAGGCACAAATCAAGGACCTAGATTCCATAACGGGCCGTGAGTGCTGCGTCCCTGTAAGGTCATCAGCACAAATCCAGCCCACTAGTTCCAGAAGTTACTATGAATATCGGTCCCACTTCAATTAGACTTCTTTTTTTTTGAGTCAGGCACCTATTTAAGTACTCTGATAAAGCTCCTATGGTGATCTTATCTAAAAAAAAGTCACCATGCAAAGACATATTTGCCTCTGCAGTTTATTTCACTGAAGACAGTTCAAGCTTAACTATACAGCAAAACTACATTCTACTAGACTACAGTACTATTTACACTGAGGAATAATTAGAAGGAATTATCACTGGTAGGCAAAACAAAATCCTACATATTGAGAAACATATGTTGACATTTTAGCCATTAATTATAATCAATGGCACTGATGTCCTTTTCTAATGGATTCACACAAGTAAGGTTAAGAGAAGTCCAGTTCATCCAGCAACTATAAAAACTGCACAGACAAAATAAAGCTGAGCTAGCACACAGGCTCTGCTAAATGTTCGAAACCACCAGGTACTGCTTTCTACACAACTGATGGGGAAAAGTACTGAGACATCTACGTCAGATCGGGCTCCTTATTCCAGTTTGTAATCTAGACATTGTGGGCACTATGCTCCGCTGACGGCATGGTGAACCAGTGGTAGTCCTGGATAGACAGGATCTGAACTACTTAGGTACTCTCTTAAAATGTGATGCCGAAAGAGCTGCCAAACCTGAGACAAATTCCTTGTAGAAACCAATTGGAATATAACCCATGGATGGCGAGCAGGATGAACCCCCCATAATCCAAGAGGAAGCGGTCAACGACCTGCTACGTCATCTGGATACTCACAAGTCTATGGGGCCAGATGGGATCCACCCGAGAGTGCTGAGAGAGCTGGCGGAGGAGCTAGCCAAG
>NW_008824356.1:13703465-13716654 GCF_000699105.1 Pygoscelis adeliae | reverse complement strand
CGAAGCTGGTGAAGGGTCTGGAGAACAAGCCTTATGAGGAGCGGCTGAGGGAACTGGGGTTGTTTAGCCTGGAGAGAAGGAGGCTCAGGGGAGACCTTATTGCTCTCTACAACTACCTGAAAGGAGGCTGTAGCGAGGTGGGTGTTGGTCTCTTCTCCCAAGTAACTGGCGAAAGGACGAGAGGAAATGGGCTCAAGTTGCGCCAGGGGAGGTTTAGATTGGACGTGAGGGAAAATTTCTTTACTGAAAGAGTGGTTAAACATTGGAACAGGCTGGCCCGGGGAGCCTGGAAGTATTTAAAAGACGTGTAGATGAGGCGCTTAGGGACATGGTTTAGTGGCCATGGTGGTGTTGGGTTGACAGTTGGACTCGATGATCTTGGAGGTCTCTTCCAACCTTAATGATTCTATGATTCTAATGATTCTAACCCCTCAAGGAAGCAAGGATAATGTCCGAGTATTAGAGAATTCCAACGATATATATTAACATACACTGATAACATCCCAAGCTAAGCCTTATCCCTTTTACTCAAGGGATGCTGTGGCAGTTAGGAATGTGATTGCCAGACTGAAACAAACTCAATTATTTGTGGAAATATTTGGAACACAGGAGATCATCAGAGGACTCAAAGACACTAGTGGTGTTTCACACTGGAAGATGCCTGCCCTGGTTTTCGGCTAAGGCACACCACACTTAAGACTGGGCTGTGAATGGTGGCAATGTAAGGAAATGACAGATTCTAACACATACAGGAATAACTGTAGACCTTAACAAATACCAGCAACATATAGTAATCACACAGAAGACTTTAGTAAAGCCTTTGACACCGTTTCCCACAGCATTTTCCTGGAGAAACTGGCTGCTCGTGGCTTGGATGGGTGTATTCTTTGCTGGGTAAAAGACTGGCTGGATGGCCAGGCCCAAAGAGTGTGGTGAATGGAGTTCAATCCAGTTGGCAGCCGGTCACAAGTGGTGTTCCCCAGGGCTCAGTACTGGGGCCAGTTCTCTTTAATATCTTTATCAACAATCTGGACGAGGGGATCGAGTGCACCCTCAGTAAGTTTGCAGATGACACCAAGTTGGGCGGGAGTGTTGATCTGCTCAAGGGTAGGAAGGCTCCACAGAGGGATCTGGACAGGCTGGATCAATGGGCCGAGGCCAATTGTATGAGGTTCAAGAAGGTCAAGTGCCGGGTCCTGCACTTGGGTCACAACAACCCCATGCAACGCTACAGGCTTGGGGAAGAGGGGCTGGAAAGCTGCCCAGCAGAAAAGGACCTGGGGGTGTTGGTCAACGGCCAGCTGAATATGAGCCAGCAGTGTGCCCAGGCGGCCAAGAAGGCCAATGGCATCCTGGCCTGTATCAGAAATAGTGTGGCCAGCAGGAGTAGGGAAGTGATCGTGCCCCTGTACTCGGCACTGGTGAAGCCGCACCTCGAATACTGTGTTCAGTTTTGGGCCCCTCACTACAGGAAAGACATTGAGGTGCTGGAGCGCGTCCAAAGAAGGGCAACGAGGCTGGTAAAGGGTCTAGAGCACAAGTCTTATGAGAAGCAGCTGAGGGAGCTGGGGTTGTTTAGCCTGGAGAAAAGGAGGCTCAGGGGAGACTTTACAGCTCTCTACAGCTACCTGAAAGGAGGTTGTAGCGAAGTGGTTGTCAGTCTCTTCTCCCAAGTAACAAGCGACAGGACAAGAGGCAATGGCCTCAAGTTGCACCACGGGAGGTTTCGATTGGATATTAGGCAAAATTTCTCCATCGAAAGGGTTGTCAAGCATTGGAACAGGCTGCCCTGGGAAGTGGTTGAGTCACTATCCCTGGAGGTATTTAAAAGACATGTAGATGTGGTGCTTAGAGACATGGTTTAGTGGTGGACTTGGCAGTGCTAGGTTAACGGTTGGCCTTGATGATCTTAAAGGTCTTTTCCAACCTAAATGATTCTATGATTCTAAGGCTGCAGCCAAGGAGGAGTGATGGGGTACCGTCCACAGGGCTCCTCTGCCACCACATCAAGTGGGAAGAAATTTGTTCAAAAACCAAAAGTAGGCGCAGCTTCTGAGAAAAGGAGGATGGCACAGCTGTGCCAGCAGGCTGAGGAGGTGTCAGTGGCAGCTGGAAGAAGCTGAGGAGGGGGTAGTAATTGTCTAAAATTAACGTTTAAAGAAGGAACAGTGTACCCATGAATAACTGACATGAACAATCACAAGACGAGTTGAATCTTTTCCTACTAATAAGTGCAGCCACATAAAGGCATCAGAACGTTGACTAACCTTCAGTGAATAAAGCACCATTAAAAGTAGTGACAGCAAGAGTACTGTAGGAAAACTAGATATAGGATGCAGAATAATGTTAATGCCTACAGAAGAAAAAATACATACACAGACTTTACAAAGTCACATTTTCCCACACATTTGATACACAATCAAGTATTTCATTTTCCCTCAAAAAAATAACCACCCCACCTGGCATAGCTCTGGGTCAAGGGATACAGACTGCAGGAGGGAAGTGTTTGGAGGAGATTCCACAAAGCTAGTTTACATGCATTTAGCTTAAATGCCAGCTGCACTTCTAGTAAGCCTTTAAATGCCACCATACTGACAACTTAGAGACGTGAAAGTGAGATCACAGGCCTGTATATGTTAAAAATAATCAAAGTAATAGCCTAATTTTGGAAGCAATTTCCTGCAATTCAAATTCAACGAAGCAGAGCAAATGAGTTCACACACAAGTCATGCTATCATTATGGCATGTTCTCCTTGCTAGGAGAAGCTGAAGTAGTGGATTATCTTCACAGCGTTCTTAAAATTCATTATTACATATACACTATTTGTAAAAGGTATGTACAGAATAATACAACTAAGCACAATAGTTAATGCGATAAAAACAAGAAGAAATCATAGACAACACTACACAGGATGAAGAGATTACTGATAAAGAAATTGCTATGGGAGTAAAAGGTTTTAAGGAAAAAATAGCATGCAATGAGGAAGAAATCAAAGACTTCTTATGAAGACACAAAGAGCTAAGAAAGAGAGGACTGAAACAAGTGCAGAGCATATGGAGAGAAGTACAGAAAATAAAATTAGGAGTGGGAAAACATGCACAGTAAGGAATAACTACTGAGAAGCAAAATGATGTACCATTTTTGACTAAACATTCAGGGATGTGCTAATGAGACACGAGGACATCCAGGAAGAAACGCCTGAAGGTTCACGATCTGAGAAGAGAAAATGTGTGAAAAGCAGGCACAGCTACACATACTTGGAAATTACCATCAGAGAAGTTATGATTGAACCCATCAGAGCAAAGCTGAAGATGTTATAGAGAAGAGAAGGCAATAGAAGGAAGAAACATGAATTATGCCAAAAGAAAAATAAAAAGGAGGCCAAGGAAACTATGAGCAAAGCAGAAGATATCCAGTAGAGCACAACACCAAAGGAGACAAGAGCAGGGAAGAAACAGAGGTAGCAACAGTAGTATGAGAGGAAGCGTACAGACAGATCAAGAATTGTCCCAGTGATCTCCCTAAAGAGATGGACACACAAACAAATGGCAATTGCCCCACATATTTCATTAGGAGTGAACCTGTGGGAACCACAGATGTTCAAAACGTTTTAACCAAAACGGTCAAACTATAATTCCCATCAAAGAATCCACAAAAATAAGTAACATATAAAGAGCCAATCGAACACCTTCAGTCAGGTGAAACTTGCAGTTCAGAGCAGGTAATCTGCAAGACTTCAGTAATGTGCAATACTGAATTCTACAACACAGTAAAATAAACCCAGTAGTATTTACTTAAGCCCAATTATTTTCATGGTAGCTTTCCCCTGAAAAACGACTGCACATTTTGGCCCAACTCAACATAATTTTTCTTTAGATTTAAGAATCTTTTCTCTGCCAAAATCTAAATTACTTTTTGGCTGACATTTGAACAGTATTAATTAATAAACTATAACAGTTGGGCTACTATTCTATTCTCAATTCAGGCAATACCCTGACACATGACCTTGAATAAACCACATGGATTCAGGTCATCTGTTTCCCTTCTCACCATTTTGTCTCTTCGGATGATTGGGATACAAAGAGATTTTACAACTGAAGGTTTGGTAAATAATAGTATCTACCTTAAATGGCTAGCTAAAAAACTACTTTCCTTGTTACCAGACATAAACATACCAGTAAGAATAAAGAACACAATTTCAAGACATCTACTGAGATGTAGGAGACCTAGGTCATTTAGATATTTGTAGTCGGACTTGCTATTACTTCAATCTTTATCTGTAAAAGCTTAGTTAACAATATCAAACAGACATGAGCTAGCTGTGTTTTTCTACTTTTGATATACGTGTCTATATAGGCATGTGTGTGTATTATTTTGGTGATTTTGCTGGAAATATTTCAGACTTTAGTGATACCAAACATAATGGTCTCAGGATTATGCCTCTTTCTTAAATAGAAATTCAGCAAAGGAAAAAAATACACTGTAATGTGAGTACATGCTGTGCAGAGGCACAAAATAGCCATTCTGGTCTCAGAGAAAACAATTTTAGACAATGCTACGTTTCATGCTTTGAAGTGTTAAACTCTTCAAACTCTGAGACTATCTGATCCTGTTAGCATCTGCCTTTCCACTAGCAAAAAGAATCACTGAATTGCAGCAGCAAAAACAATACTGCTTTTTATCAAATGAGTTGAAGCAGACTCTGACCACACTGAGAAAAAAATTTAGTTGAATGAACTGGAAGCGTCCCTTTCTACTTGGACTTCCCTGACTTGCATAACCAGGTAAAACAGCATGTTAGCTCAGGTTTGAAACACCTGTGCTACCATGTACAAGTAAACCCCCACTTAACTCAATCCACTAATACAGCTTTCCTCTCCCATTCAACCATATAAATTATATAACCCTCCTGAAGAAGGGAAAATAGAAAAAGAATTTCATCAGCTGAGATCAAATTGAGTTCAATGTAAAATAACTTGCACTCTTTAGCTTTTATTAAAAAGTAAAGCAAGCAATATAATGAGTTACCAGAGACATATTAGAAGACAGTGCTGTGCTGAACAGCCATACTTAAAAGCAACTCCGTATCAAAATAAGAAAGGAAGAACCCAGCATTAGGGGTAGGGTGTAAATTTTTAAAGACCATCAAATATCACTTTCAAAGTTCTAACTATTAGAAATCTTGCAATTATGTTTACAAAGAAACAGCCCCTAAATGTCATTATAACACTGATCCAAGTAAAACCTGGGGGGCCGGGGAGAAGGTATTTAGAGTAGGGGTTTTAAGGCCTGAATCTGCTATACGAGTGTTTGTTGCAGTTCTGTCCCAAAGGAGAATGAATCTAGATGACCCAACATTTTTCTTCCAGCCCTGTGTTTCTCTGACTGGAGGTGCGGAAGCTCCATCTGGCTGATTTATTCAAATGCAGGTGCCCCGAACGAAGTCTGAGCATCATGATCATAGATGCCTATTTCTGAGTAATTATGCCACCTGGCCATTTGCTTCACTTCTCCAGCTCTCAGCTTCACATTTCCATCTTGCCACCCATGCTTACCCTCAGCCTCCCACTCTCTGCACCAAACTTGCTCTCAGCCCTTTTTAAATTGCACTTCTAATCCATAGCCTTCCTGTCTCAGGTCCAGCACTCGCAGGACCTTCTTGCATCTCAGTCACTTTCCTACATTTTATTTTAGGCCCTAATCTAGGGAAGCACCTTAAAGCATGGGTAAACACACTCTCTCAGATAAGGATAGACATTAACACATGCTATACTAAGCCAAGATCTGGGGCTGTGCTTCCTGTTGAAAGCTAGGGTTTTTTTTTTCAGTTGTGATAAATATCTTTCTAAGTATCCTGTTTGGCATCTTGTAAATGTACAGACCCCTAGAAATAAGAAAAACACAGGAGGGAATGATGTTTCAGGTTCCTTTTCATTTACTGAATTAGAACACTGGGTTTTGGTTTGGGGCTTTTTATTTTAAGAGATTGTTGGCCAGAGCAAGGGTATATAACATTTTCCTATATATTCTTCCTAGTCTTTTCAATATGCAGCTCTCTTCTATATTACAATATAGCCCTAAGTAACTAATAATTTCCCCTTCTCCTTCTATTCCCATCTTTTAAAAGTTCTCAAAACCAGTTATTTTAAGGTAACTCTGGTCACAACAGGATACAGAAGGACTGAGATAAACAGCTTTTATCCCCTACAATGAAAGGAAGCAATTAAGAAGCCAGAAGCATCATTCTTGGTCTTACAAAACCGCAGCACAAAAGAGGAATACTTAGTAGCAAAAGAATGAAGATGCAAGTTTTCAAAGATGACTGAAGGATTTAGTCCTATTTTGATTTTATTGAAACTGTGTATCCAAATCCCTTAATCAGCTTTGAAAATTTCAGCTAGGAAGTTCAGATTCCATGACACTAGAGGGAAAATGTCTAAAATTCTGGTTTCCATGTGCAGTGTAATATGAGAGATACTACGCTCAGTGGATCTAACAAGAAATTCCATTAAGATTCTACTTCGAATGTTTCCAAGTAAAATAACCAACTTAAACATTTCTAACATGCCAATTACCTTAGAATCCAATTGCAAATGTTATGTAAAACAGAATAATTATCTCCAGCTGAAAAGTTGCCATATTGACAGTCTAAGAGTTCAGCTCCTAGCACTGTATGTAAAGAATCAAAGAGGCTTCCAAAATTTTTGCAGGTTGATCCATTTCTTCCTCAAAAAAGGAACAGAGGAAAAATAAAGTGTATAAAATATGAGAAGAAAGTGATAAAGAAGAAGAAAAAGGAAGGAAGGAAGGAAGGAAGGAAGGAAGGAAGGAAGGAGGGAAGGAAGGAGGGAAGGAAGGAGGGAAGGAAGGAGGGAAGGAAGGAGGGAAGGAAGGAGGGAAGGAAGGAAGGACGGAAGGAGGGAAGGAAGGAGGGAAGGAAGGAGGGAAGGAAGGAGGGAAGGAAGGAGGGAAGGAAGGAGGGAAGGAAGGAGGGAAAAGGGAAGGAGGGAAGGAGGGAAGGAAGGAGGGAAGGAAGGAGGGAAGGAAGGAGGGAAGGAAGGAAGGAAGGAAGGAAGGAAGGAAGGAAGGAAGGAAGGAAGGAAGGAAGGAAGGAAGGAAGGAAGGAAGGAAGGAAGGAGAGGAAGAAAGAATAAACAGAATCCTGGAAAACTTATCCAGTCATAAAGGGTGTGATTAGTACTACCTGGCTGTATATGATGCACTCTTTTCTGAGGTTTCTATGGCTATCTGATACAAGGCCAAAGGCAGACCTTCCAGCGCTTTCTAGGTGCTTAGAAGAGGAGAAGAAATAATTTCTATTAATAGCTAATATAGGCAAAATTTAAAATATGCATTCAAGCCAAATATACTGCTTGCAAAATGAGGTAGTCAAATGGAATGTTAAGAAATCTATTCTTTCAGAAATTTCAGCCCAATAACTATGCTTCAAGAATCATCTCTAAGATCAAGGCTCAAGATAAGTCCTTTACTGCTTGTACTATTCACTTTTGAGAGAATCTGGCATAAAAAATCAAGTGCCAATACACAGTTTATCTTCCGAAGAAAGCATTAACTTGCTAGGAATAAGAATTGCAAAGCTTATGTATTACAGCACCACCTGGTGTGGCTTGCCATGGATACAAATTGTAAGTGGACAAAACCTACCAGCTCATCTAATTTACCTGTCAACCAGTGCAGAATTCATCACTAAAACATACCTTTGGTGCTTTTCATTTTCTTTTTCATTTTAAATTTTTTGTTCTGGAAGATAAAATTCATATCTAATCAGATTTCTGAACAATATTTGATGCAGAAGTGGCTCATAAAATTCCAGTTACAAGACTGATAGTTCAGTTTTAATTAACAAATATGCTGTTGGTAAACACCATGACTTCCCACATCACGATGACTGTCAAGCAAGCAAAAAAACATGTCACTATCTTCTTAGAAATTTAACTCTATTAAGTGTTTCAAGCAGAAAAATGGGAAATCTTAATGTGAAAACGTAAGGTGGATTAGCAAAGATCAAGATACAAAGCAGCATGACCCCTCAGATCCTACAAGAGAAGGTCTTTCTATCAGGTGATGAAGGGGCATTCTGCTGAGATTTACATAGAGGACTACACAGCACACTTAATTGCATTGTGCTTAGCTGTTTACATGCTTAGCTGCTTGGCAAATTATAAAAGAGAAATTAATTCTTTCATTATTCTATCAATATTAGGATAGACAGCCTTAGCAAAGCATGTCTGGAACACTGTAAAACGTCTGTGTATCTAGGTCACAGACACCTTATGCATTGCTTTATAAAGTGTTCCATTTCCCCTTACCTTGCTCTGCTAAAAAAGAAAAGTTATTGTATGACACATACAATCCAAAAAGCAAAAGGCCTTATTTACCTCTTGTGCTGTCATAAATGAAGAATAATTGCATGAAATCCAATAGAATGTGAACTGGTATAGATTAGCAGAAAATCTGCCCCAAAAGCCTCTACTCCATCAGGCAGACCCTTCTCTTGCCAGAGACAAGAAATGAGTTGGTGTGCTCAGCTACAGCGATTCTCTTTAACACGCAGGTATTAGAGTTCTTGTGTTTATTTTTTGTCCCAGGCTACTGGTAGGGAGGTGCATCTCTGGCTAGGTACAGAACAAGCTAGCATCTGTCTAGTCACACAGAAGTGCTGAAATTTAGAACAGAACACAGAAATCTTATTTAATCCTGCCAAATTCTGGTGTCTAAATATTCTGTAAAACTGATTTTTGTGTACACGGTAATCCACTGTCCTCCATTTGGCAAGGAGAAAAGCATTCTTGACAACAAATCACAATACAACTTTCATGAATAAGCTGGCTTATCTCACTATAAATGTGTACAAAAGAAAAGGTGAAACTAACACTGAAGGATGGATGCAGCTGCTTTCTAAAACACTCAATAGTAATATTATCTACATTCTTGCTATGTCATTGTCACAAGTTTGGATAAAGGCCAAGCAACTTGCAGGCAGGCCTTTCTTTACAATCAAAAGCTTGCTAAGTTTCTAATTACCTCTCAAATTCTGCCAGACATTTTTGGCAATTTTTAAACAGTTTTTTTGTAATTGCAATGCAAATACAAAAAAGGAATCTGATAAGCTAAATCACTTCCATAAGTTTTGAGTCTGGATGCAAAAAGCTTGTGCACATAGATCACTCATTGTCCTGTAAGACAACCCCCTAAAAACAGACTATTAACACTGTCACTCAAGTTGAAACAGCCTAAAGGAACCAGTAAATTTCCTTTACTACATTTTTACTTTTGAAGATCTGTTACCCAAAAGACACCACCTGCAAAGTCCCTCTGAAATACAGAGGAGTATGTTTCAATGGAAGAAAAAGCATGAATGTTAGTCACAAATACACACAATGCTTAAGTGGTAATTGAAAATTAACTTTGCTGTTTGCTTATCCCCTTCATTTCTCATTTTATGTATATGCAAGTCATTAAAGTTTCCCTTAGGACCAGACTACGCTTATTTTTTCAGCTTATTTTCTTTGAGGGTAAAAGTATGCATCGCCAGAACATCATCAACTGCCAGCAGTTAAATTAGGCAAAACAATATTAGGCAATTTTGAAAATAATTTTCAAAGAAACTACTCCCTCTGCAAGAAAATTAAGTGAGCAAAATAGCTGTAAACCCCCTGTCAGTATCCTGAAAAACTAATTAGGTCTATGCTTTTGATAAAGTAAGCTGACAAGAACCTTTCACCTCTTCTGTAAGATCAAATTTGCCTTGGAAATTTCTAATTTCTCTTTTGGTGTGTCACATGTGATTCATCCAAATACAAAGCAAAAAAGAATAAAAGAGAGAAAAGGAAAGATCAAGTACTTTTGGACTTGTACTGATGAATAATGTATATCATTATTCCAACCATAATATAAATTTTCTAAATCTAAGCTTCCATGCCTAACAGTTTATCAAACATACCTTCAAAGTTACCACAAAAGTAACTCGAGGATGCTTTTTTACCAAAAATAGTACAAACTGACAGAAAATTACAATCTCCATTCTACTTAGCTACCACCAGAATCTAAACACTTACCTAGTAACACCAAATATGTGCAAAAATAGGTTTAGAGAAGTCTCATGGTCCTTGGGAAATGCTGAACCTAGAAGGTGTCCAGCTCACTGTGGTATAATGTTTTGCCTACTTATTTAAGCTGGTCTATATGAAACACCTTGGTGACTCTTAGCACACGGGGATCTTGGAAAAATGCCTTCCAGCTTACCCACCACTGCTTTTGATGTTAGAAGGGAGAAAGCAAACCATTTAGTCTGTTATTAGAATTACATTCTTCATTTGTGGGCGGTCCTGCTTCAGGAAGGCTGAAATCTTTAAACAAAAAGACTCAACTGGGACCGCTCATAAGTCCAAGAATCTGAACATCTGCAGTTCCCAGAAATGAAGAGGCAGGGTGCCCATTTTCCCAGTTACTCTCAAAATTAATTTCAGTGTGTTTTCCCATTTCCTAAGAATGAAGTCAAAAACTAAAAAAAAAAAGATAAAATATCAAGGAGTCACCATCTTTCACACGTTGGGCAAGATTTTTTTTCATGTCCAGTTTCTAAATGCTAACCACTATTCTTCCAAAGAGCAGCTGGCGTGGTTTCTTTTAAATGGTCCCCTTGATAGGGGATCATTTTTTCAGTGTTTTCCCAATGTTCAAATCAGAAATGCAGTATTGTTTGTCCTCTGAATATTTCATATCAAGTTCTCAAACACATGCAAAAATCAGTGAGGTGATATCCTAGCTAAGTTTCTATCACAGCAAATGCTTTTTCCTCTTTTCCAATCAGTTTTCATAGATTTGCAGAAGCTAGAAAGGACCTTTCTGATCAGGTATCTTAATCTTCTATTTAACCTACTTCAGGATAGGTTATGCCAAGAAACCCACATAATCATTTATTTATTAATCCACTCTGGATTAATACATTACATTAAGACAATACATTATGTTGCTAAGTAATCTTTTTTGAAGCTGGGTTATGCTCGTTCTTAAAACATTCATTTGGTTTTTACTGTGAAACTATCATAGACTTGCTTGTGATTTCCATTTCCTGGGGGATGAAAGTGCCAGTTTATCAAAGACTTCAGGACAGTTATACTCGCTTATATCAGATAAGGATCTCATATCCCAGGGTACAGTTCTGCATCATTACTGCTTAAGACATGATGAGATATAAAACTGCAAGATTTTCAACAACTTATCTAAGAAATTATTTCAAATTGCTGATAAGCACGTGGGCATTGAGGCATTCAGTTCTGTAACAAGGAACAAGATGATGGGCTATTTTGGTAAGGGACGGGTGTTCCTGTGTCCCTGAGTCACAGAGGCAGACACAAGCTTATCTCCATAAATGTTTGTAAAAAGCAGGTTCTATTCCTGACAGCGGTTCTTGGTGGCTAATGTAGTATATCTACATATTATAGACCCAAACAGAATTATATTTTAGTGCTGTAAAATCCTATTACACTAGGATATCTTAGTTGCAGACCCATACTTAGACATCACTGTACAAACATAAAGCAATTACCAAATGCAGCAAATTAATTCACTTCTTATTTAGGCAAAATGACAGTTACCCAAGTCTTACATACATGAAGCAGGTAACTTTATCTGCATTTTTCTTCATTGTTTCACAAGGGATATTGTTAGGCTTATGTGCCCACACCAGTACTATTAAAGCACAAAGTGATCACAAGCAAGACTGATGCTATTCCTTGGTATTCTACCCAGAGGTAAACACCTGCTGCAACCTGTTTAGTGAAAGCAACATCCCACACCACATATTTTCAGAACACCCTGAAAACCCTCCCTCAGCTGAGCAGCTGTCTCTGATTTGCAGTTCAGATATGGAGGCTAACCACAGTGAAATGGCTGCAGTGACTAAGGGTGGAAAGAGTCCATGGCTTGCAGCTTCCCTTGAAATGAAGGGCTGATGCTTACCATATGATCCCTGTCGGGCTGCTGGTGAGGTGTTGAACCCCAGCTGCACCACTCAAGTGTCAGAACTGCAAAACAGTTTATACTGCTGTGAATCCATATTGTGAAAAATGAAGTAAACAGCTGAATCCAAAGAACTCCTATGTATACTCAGAGTCATCTCAGGCTGGTATGATAATGGCACATTTTAAAAGATCTTATTTTTAATAAAAGGTCAAATTCTGCCATCAAACACGTACAATGAATAATTGTAATAAGAAAAATGAAGCCATAGGCTACATTATACATCATTAGCAAACTTCTCTATATCAAGAAGATCATTTCAAAAGTGAGGATTTTTCAATGTCAAGAGAAAAAAACTGTATCTGAATTAGCATTTACTCATTATTAATATACATATGAATCAAAAAGATGCACATACAACAGGTGACTTGTGTTTACACATTTCAGCTGTTTTCCATATCTGAAAATAACAGTACTGAAGTTGCATGCATGAACTGTATCAGACCCAGGAGGAGTACAGGAGGAATGCATATTGGGAATGAAAGGAAGGACAAAATTTACGTAGAGATAATGGGGGAATGGTCAGATTCAGCAACTCAGCGCTAGTATCTACATTAAGGAGGGGAAAAAAGAGCGTGAAGAAAAGCCTGGGAGAGTGGGGAAAAAAAAACACCACAGATTTTCTGAGGAATAGGCCTTTCCAAACACGTTTGGTGGTGAATGTACCCACACACACATTCCTTATTGTTACCTAATAACAATGTTAAAAAAGAAAATGTGTTTGGCTACAAGCCATATGAGATGAAGCCGCAAGCTGTCTCTCTCCTGAGACCTCACCAAAGCTGACAGCCTGAGTTAACAAAAGGAAAGTTCCCAATGTGTTTGGATAAGAGACAGCTTAGGCTCAGCCTGGTTTTGGTGACAGTCAGAGAACAACTCAAAAAGAAAGATATGAGAGTCACTACCACAAAGATGGCAGTGAAAGAGTGAAGAGAAAAGAGAATACCAATCATAGACACCTCAGGGATCCCAAACGATGACCGCAGTGACAAATGACTTTCAAAAAAAATTGAATTAATAGTAAAAGTACTTCAAAATGAAAAAAAAACCCATGTTATTTACATGTTGTGAGAAGGTCCTTTAAATGAGTGCATTTAAAAGAGCAATAGGTGCAGAGATCCTGCTCTTCACTCCTCATACACT
>NW_008824356.1:13675120-13703432 GCF_000699105.1 Pygoscelis adeliae | reverse complement strand
TGTACAGGAATTCTCTTTAATTCCTGAGTATTCAGTGAGAGCTAGGCACTTCTGTGAAGAGACCACACTGAGAAGTACTTATGGGCTGAAGAGAGAAATACATAAGCTTGAACAGCTACTAGAACACCTAAACTAGATACTCATGGATTTAAACAAGAGTTAAGCTTTTCAGTAAGAGTTGAGCATACCTACAGCACTGAAGTCCAGGCTATTCTAGAGATTAAAAATACTTCTAATTGCAAAGAGAACATGTATCAAATAGACCAGCATTACCCCTTATCACTATTAGAGTACCGGCATTCTACTAACAATAAAAATCAAGCTGTTTCCTTGCACAAAATGTTTACATACTTCAATTACTACATACGACCAAATAAGCGAGAGCCACGGAGTGGCGAACAGTGGTAAAGCTAGTAATAAGACAACAAAATAAATCTGTAATGTTCCTTAGTTACAAAGTGAGTTTCATCTTAAAACCTCAACAGTGCCACCACTTTTGTCCTAAACTTTAAGTCAAGAAACAAAAATCCACACTAAACCCTGGCTGACTGTAGCCAAATGGAGCTCTGATTCAATATAAAATAGACCAAATTTCAGACAATGAACTCCAAGTTCTTTCTAATACGCATGAGAGGAACAACTGCAGACAGACACCATCTAATGCTGAAGGCACTGTATATAACTGTAACCCCTAGACATGTGGAGAGCATCAAGAAGAGTTCTGTCTCAGCTTTAATTCTTTGGTTCCAGTGGCTTTGGTATACTGGATGCCAAGGAAAGTTTGATTCATGAAACTGAGTAGATTTTAAAAATTCTGCTTAGATGGAGAAATCCTTGACCACTGCGATGGAAGAGTGGTGCCAACACTTTACACATAATCTGGTCAATAAAAGAAAGGAAAGTAAGTGGTCCTCAGATATAATATAGCAATTTTAGTATTTTCTAAAGGAGTCTCTGAAATGTGTTGTCATTCCCTGGAAGACAAACATGTTATACTCGGTGTACCAACCTACAGCAAAACGAAGAGTTGCATTTGACTGACTTTGTTACAACCTATATAGTATTTTGAGCTGAATCGACAGAAGAAACTAATAATCTAATGGTAGTTTTCAGTGATAAAAAGTTGAGTATAAACACCTGTGTACAACTTTTATGCTTGCATTTCTTTATTGTGCCATTTCAACAAAGCACTTAAATTTGCACGTCAGTAACTTAAATAATACCTAGAAGCTTTTTTGAATTGGGCCCTAAGGCAGTCCCAATGAGTAGAGAAGGCCCGTATCTAGAATCAAAAGACAATTACATAGTAGGCTACTTCCCAGACCAACATAATTCTTAAGCTCATTTTCAAAATAGCAACAATAGCCTCAACTAAATCACACACCTGCCTGTTACACATCTACAAACTTTTTGCTCTTTAATATTCAGAGCTTCCTCATATTGTCATGAAGCTATTTCAAATGGAAAATTTTCATGCCCATGTCATCAGAAAGAAATTATCTGCAAGACTACTAAATTTTTTTTTATTGTGGCACAGAAAGTAATTAGTCGGTATTATTTATGCCTTTAAAAATTGCTGATTTCTGCAAGACAAGAACAACCTTTCAAAGCTCTAGATACTACAGAAGAGTAAATAGTGTTTGCAAATGCTATTCATTAAGGAGAAGAAAAAAAGAGAGAAGAAAATATCATAGTAACAAAGGACACAGAAACAGCTCTGTTCTACTGCCTACCTGGTCACTTGATATACTTGTGATTTATTGTGTTTATCACAGCTGTTGAAAGAATGTTTAACCTTAAAAAATACATCCCGAGTAAGGAACAGTTCATATTTGCATTGCCCAGGATAAAGGTACGAATCAGAGGCTCCATGACCGTCATCCTGGCCTGCACATGTATGCTCAGATTTCAAAATACAGTATTTATCAGATGGACACTCAGTATCTACACTCCCTCTAGAAAGCTGAAGTAATTCTATTTTTTTCAATGTCTCTGGATTTACATCTCAGAGCAGAAAATGTCCCTCAGTCCTTGGTTTATCTGGGGAAAGGGGAGAAGGTATTTTCTTGCCAGAGGAAGAATCACATATAGGCTCAGATTTTTTTGGAAGTCCCAGAATCAGCAAAGCACTTTTTCGGACACGCTATGGGCATTTCAGTATTGCACAATATGGGGCTGTGCAGGCCCCGGGAAGCCGATTAGCCTTCCTAGGTGGTGCTGCACCAAGGCTATAACTCCACATGTAATTAAAAAAAAACTCAAGTATCAGGTGGTGGCAAAGCTGGAGGAAGAAGTTCCTGTCTTGTATCTGCCCTGCCACACAATTTTTTCCCGCTTTTGTTCTCCCCACCATCCAAGCTGTGCATGTACATCTATTCTGAGATGCCTTCAAATAGGGGCAGTTCTTTACCTAGAGCTTTGCCTGAGCTGCTTTACAGCTCAACAAAGGTAACAGTAAATGGCAGTAATGAGTCAGAAACAAGAGGTCAAAGGTTAGGTCTTCTTAGGTCAGTTTTATCACCATAGCCAGCATCTCACAGAAAGAGCTTTACGATTTTACATACTTCCAGACAATTCCTACCCAGCTGCACAGCACCAAAAGTAGCAGCCTAGCACTACTACTTTCACCTAAGCCCAGGTTCTCACAGACTGCCTGTACTGGCATATGGGAAGCTGTACACATCCCTCTACTCACCCATACAGACACAAACGCGACAAAACATAAAAGTAGGGTCTGCTACAGATCCCCTGTCTTCTTTTCTGAGGTTAGCTAGATTTTCTTCTCTCATTTAATTGTGTCATATGTGTGGAGCATAATTTTGAAATGGATGTGTGACATCCATGCTTGTGTATGCAATGAATGCGTATTTCAGTAATTGTGTGTATGAGCATCTTGCACTCCATATCCTTATGCTACCAGCACTTCTCATGCATATATGACCAGAAAGCACAATATAAATGGAATCAAAATACCCCCTTTATAAGCTGAAAAATATTATGTTGGGAACAAAATTTCAGCCTGATGCTTTAACACTGTAAGATAGCACATCTAGTAATCTGTAGTAGTAACAAACAGCAGGCATTATCTTGCTTACAGTACAGTAGGTATGCTGTTTCAAGAGACATTTAGAAAAGCTTTTGATGGATCACAATTACAATGCTTTTTAGATTAAAATGTACGCCGCAATTTCTTCTCTTTTAGCATGTGTTCACAGATGACTCAATTTTCTGACAGATACTTATTTAGTACTTTTGCTTAATAGAAAAATCAGTGAGAAAAACAGAAAAACACTGATGGAAGATCCATACTAAGAGTAAGGTGCATACTCTTTCAACTCTTTGCTTTGCTTTCTGCTAGCTCCAAATGTCTGATTTATTGGCTGCCTGTTTTGTGTCACAGATGTTTTCAGTAGGTGTAATTCCTATCTATTTTTAACACACTAAGAATTTAAGAGATGTATTAAAAATGGTTACACACCTACAAAAATAATGTCTTGGCAAAAATCTGCTTCTGGTTTTGCTAAGTGGAATGTTTTGAAGACACTTCAAAAAGAAGTCGGGGGAAAATGTTAGTAGTTCCTCCTTCTGTATTTAAACCACCCATAAAGCACATGAAATTATTTCACATTGCTTAAACTATAAGAAAAATACACAATAAGCTTTAATTTTTGCCAAAAAGTAGATCTAGGCTAAGAGCTTATGACCTAGATGAAGAAGACTCAGTTACTTAAACCAACAGCTGGAAAGATGCTTAGGTTGTATGACACCAAACGTCAGCCTGCTAATGTTAGGTACCAGCCCTAGGAGCAGGAATAGTGAAGTAATGGTATGCCAAAGGGGATCAGTAAAATAATCACCCCTCTTTCTTGAGTTTTATAGTCTGTCTCTGTTCTGGATGCAGATGTTGAAAAATAGCTGGCAGTGATAGCACCTAGGATACATGCAAATAATTCCCTTTATACCTATCCCATCCAACTTGCTGGCTGAATCAAGAGGCTACAGAGTAAGGTGCCCCTCTTTCTTGATTGAAGATTAACCTGGTAGTTCCAGAAAAGACAAGAAGTTGTAAACTCTGCATTATGCAAAGTAGAAATTAATAAACTCCTTTTACCTATGTTTACCCTTAGGCACACGAGTGCCACTTTCCTGGCTGCACAGTCATCCAATTTCAGCCAGAAGGGTGGACCATACTCTCAGCCAGACTACTTGACAGTCCTGGGAAACGTGGCTTTGAATCCACTTAGGCTGTTATGGAAACAATGCAACTCACTACGAATTCCCCAAGCAAGCCTCTCAACTCCTAGACTGCTACACAAAATGCAAGCACTGTTGTCTCTCCTTCAGCCACAGCTTTGTGAGAAAATGGCCATAGTTTCCCTATTTTAGACTAAGCTCAGTGAAATTATATGCTCCAAACACACCATTATACCACTCCTGCAGGGGAAGCTCAGGTTTGCAAATAGTGTTGGCATCTGGATACTGAACATGGGCAATACCCATGGTGCACACCAGAACTCTGATGTAAATTTTGGTGCTTCTTTCTCTCATTGTGCTTTGTGGATCACAAGATCATGGAAAAATTCAAGCTAGAAAGGACCACAGGGGGTCTTCAGTCCAACCTCCTGCTCAAAGCATGGTGAGCTGTGAAATCAGACCAGATTGCTCAGTGCTTATACAATCACATCTTTAGAAATCCCCAAGGAAGGACACTGCATACCTCTCTGGGCAATCTGGTCCAATGCCTGGCTTCCCTCATGGTTAAAAACCTTTGCCTTATATCCTGTCTGAACCTTTCTGATTTCAACTTGTGCATAGTCTCAGCCCCTTATGTGCTTAAATTTGCTCCTGAGCTCAGTTCTCTGTCTGCAAAATGGGTCCAATAATCGTTCTCTGCCTCTAGGGAGAGGAGACGTTGAAAGAATAAATTACTTAATAGATCTAGCAATAATGAGTAATATTAAGTGAGGGGCTCACATATGAGAACATTGTAGGCCACCTATGTAGAAAAGGTACTTTAACAGGGCATATATTTCACGGAGCTCTCATTCTGGAGCAATGTCTGCTGATCAGTTCTGCAGATGCTACATGATCTGTAGAGGGACTTGGTGGGGAGTGGGGGGGAAATAGTTGGAATGGGATCAATAGTTCATGCAAGAAGAAACTTCCAACTTTGGTTGTAAACTCAGAACAGAAGAAACGAAGTGGTGACATGACATTCAGTCCTTAAGATTCAAAGCATTGCTCTATGTTAATATTGAGCATAATCCAATGTATGCATGGAACAAGTAACAATTAGAAGATAGATTTTGTTTCTTTCTATACAAGAAATCTTTCTTTTCAATAGTATTGTTTCACAGTTTGTGAAAGGGCATCCCTCTCCCACAATAATATCAGTTCAAAAATAAGAAATTAAATTTTCTTTGAGGTCTCTGTTTAAGAACACTCAAAATTTCTACCTTCAGCAGAACCTGTTAACCAATGTGCTTAAATGCTCTCCTGAATTAGGGCCATAATTTGATTATGTATTGCATGAGATCAAGCTGGCAGTTGATGTTAAAATATTTCCTTAAAACTTCCACAGATGTAGAATTATATAATTAAGCTATTTTAGTCCATCTAATGAGGTTGCAAAAATGTACTAATAGTAATTTGTCACTTGGAAGCCTGTGCTGTTGGATTTATGGTTACTAAGGCAGCCTGCCTTAGTAAAGCAGGGGGACAGGAAAAAACATCTTTGTGAAAAAAATATAACCTTCTAAATATTTTACTTAAGAGCAATTTTGCTTTAATATCTAGAGTAAACAAAAACAGAGTAGGATACGGTATACTATACAGGTTTTATTAGTATTCACTTGAGATGATCTCTATTACTCATTAGCATATTCAAACATCGGAAACACTAACAAAATGTTCACATGACAAAACACAACTCTCTATTCTGCTCCTGCTTTGGTCACTCACCACACATGCACATGTCAGTGACAGTAGGCATGTGACATACATTACAGGATCTTTCAGCTGGGCATCTTAGCCCTAGGATTTTTTAGATAATTATGCCAGAGTAACATGACTTGCTTTTGCGATCTTGCCTCTCAGAGTTCAAAATTCAGAGTTCTTCCCTGAAGAAATCTCTATTTAACAAGTGCTCCAGGGCATGCAATTTACATACAGGTGTCCGGAATCATAAAATAATGCTGACCACTGAGTGCCTGAAAAGGACAGGCTGTTCCAAAGGTAACAAGGCATAATGGAAATGCTCTGCTACAGCAGAGGAACTTGGCTGTGAGCACTGTTCTTGAGTGTGTCTACGCAGAAGCTGTATGTTTGCATTTATTTTTATGAGTTTGGCTGTTTAGCCAAATTTCTATTTCCTGTGCTACACTGCACTCATCTGACTGATACGAGGTGGACTTGCTTTTCACAAAGAGGGGAGACCACAGAACATGGTAGGACTATAAAGAAAGGGAACAAAATATTTCAGCTTTGATGTTTCAGCAAACATGCATACTTACTTACAGAAAAAAAAATCTTTGTCTTCTGGTCAAATACACTCAATCAGAACATACATATTACTGAACGGACGGAACCCTGTCGGTCTTCATACACGGCGCTGGGAGGTTATGGACATTCCCCAAAAAAGGGATAAGATAAATAAGTGAACACGAGGGGGAGCTGTAAGTGCAGAGGGAGAGAGGCACAAACGGCACCGTATCAGTCCCTTGTGATGGCCCAATTTCCTCACGATTTCCATGAAATATACTCTCTCGGTTCAACTCCTCCAGTTAAAAAGAGATCCACGCTACAATAAGTGCCCCGAGTTTATTACAGCTTATGTTCTTTGGATGGAAGAAGCATTGCTATGCATGCCCAAAAATTATGAAGTCTAATTACTACCTCAGCTACTCAGCTGTAACATACTTTGCAAGTGAGACCAATAAACAGTGAGACATGCAGAAAGCCTGCAGTCCATCCACATTTTAGTGACATTCCACACCGGAGCTAGTGATAATGTACAGTGAGGATATAAAGACTGGGAATTGTTTAAATACAGAATTTAAAAATATATAGTATGAACAAGATATACAATGCTGCTGCTGATAGATCGTGTGTGCACGCTCAACAGATGAATAACGAAATCAGTAAAAAAAAAAAAAGCACTCAAAGCTACACTGTAGAAGACAACAGTCAGTAAGATGATGTATGATGTAGTGTCTAAGGAACAGTCTCAGCTTCGGTAGAATTGGGCTTCTGAAGAATTGAATCCTCCAGCGCAGGTTTCAGTCACAAGCGAAGAGCACTGAGCCGCTGCCTGGGGCGGTAAGTGACAGCAGCAGTGGCGGCTGGGCTGCCTGACTGAAGGAACCTGCATGACAAATTTGGCGATGAACAGCATTTGAGGAGTGAGTCAGAAATGCCCACTTGGTGGGAAAAGTAGATTTGGAGCACTCTATATTAACACCACTTAGGGGGTAAATTGCCAGTCCTGGAAGAGCAAGGAGAGGAAAAGAGTCCTAAAATACTCCTAGTGCCCAATATGAGAGCCAGATCCCAGGAGAAAGAATCAGCTGACATTTTGAAATCACATTCTCCATGTGCAGATGGTGACAGTAAGCACAGTAACCTAATTTTTACATTCTAAACTTCTTTCCTCTACTACATGTAATCAATAAGGAATGAATAATGGAAAGGTCCAGTTACACTATACATCTCTTGTCACTTGTTCTATGAGACAGAGCAGTAACGCCTGCAGCAACACAAATGAGACAACTAAATGTCCCTCAAAGTCACACATACACAAGTGCTTTCAAAATCATATTTGTAGTAGACAGGTCTCTCAATGAAAGCAATTCACAAAAGCCTAAAAGAAAGCAAAGCAAAATGAAAAGTCATGGGCAAAATGTAAAGAAATACAATGCAATAGCAAATTAAGAAATAAGTTGGTCATGTTTCTACCATCTTAGCAGGACCTTTACCAAAATGTACTCAGAATTGTGTCTCTGGAGATCGAATTTCTCTCATATAACACTGACTATGAAGGATGCTTGTTTTCTAACAGAAAAGTAAGATACACCAAATTCATCTGACCCTCAGTGTGCAAGATATTTGGGATGCCTGTCTCCACTGAGGATAAACATGGTCTACATGACTAACAGTCTGAGTTTTAAATAGCTAATGTCACACGGAAGTTATTCTCATCATAAAGAACCAGCATAATATGCATTACAGGTAACCAAACATTTAATGGTAAGTGCTCACTACTATCTAAAGAGCCAAATATTCAACAGTTTTAAAAAAAACCCAGTCATCACTGTTTTTGAATGGCTGAATATTATTTTAAATTTGCAGATACAATAGCTATAACATAAGATTTGGTATGCCATTTGAAAGGTCTGTAATTTTGTCTTTAAAAATTTCAGGGAGGAGTTATTTCAATTGCAATGTTCAATTTGAGAAACAATTTAAGTGTATCTTGGGTATACATAACTGTCTAGCATCAAGTATTCTGTGGTTAGGACTGTCTTTCTCTTTGTAGTATTCTGCAGCTTCCATTATTGTAGCGTAGCATCTAGTCTAATGCATGCAACTTTGTTGCACTTTTGTGAGACAGAAAAGTATCTTTAGTCAAACTCGGTAAGTGAGCCCTGCAGCACAGAGGATTAGATCGGAACCACCAAATTTAGGGCTAAAACAGGACTAATACAGAACTTGAGTAAATAAGTCTAAAGAAACAGTCCAGAAAGTCTGCACTAGCAGTTACCTATCCCTAGAGGAAGCAGGAATTCAGCACCTCCCTGTTTATCTTGCAGGTTCCCTAGGCAATTTCACCTGCGCAGAGCTACCTTAATCTGGGGCAAGAGGCAACTAGCTTTTACCTGAGCAACACTGCTCTCCAGTAACGGGGTAAAATAGCATCAAAATCTGCCAAATCCCCTAGAGAGGATAGATCAATTAGGTATGCTCAAAGTACTCCTTACACATCTCAGTAAGACTGCATTCCGTGCAAGCCACAGATACTATGGCCATTTTCATTAAAAAGTTAAACCCAAATCCTTCAATTTCCAGACTACTGCTCTCACATCTCACTGGTCACTAATTCAAGAGAGTACCACCTCTCCCTAAAAAAAAAACAAACCAAAAAAACCCACCCAGATTATACCTATCTCAATTACAGACCTGAAGTCGATTCATACAGTACAACAGTTTTGCATCTTTGCACATTTACTAATAAGTCAGTCCAAAACGAGTGAGAGTGTTGCTAGCAAGGCAAAACAGCTCCACAGTTCCCAACCTGCTCCACAAGAACTGCTAACTTTTGAACATGAGTTTTCTCCTACAGTCAGAGACCTTTGCTCTCTGCTGCTTCACTGTCCCCCACCTCAACAGCTCCTTGTGTTTAGTGTGAAAGATTCTGTAGTGAGGGCAAGTCACCCAATCCTACCTGAGGTACTTGCCAAAAACCCATTTTGTGTTCAGAAGTCCTCACCGACTTCACTGGGAGTGCTGCAGGTATGATTTGGGGTTAGAGACCTACAGCACTCCAGAGAGAAAATACAGTTCTTCTAAAACTTGGCAGAAAGTTTTCTTTAACTTTTCCCTACTGTTGAAGTTCCAAGATGTCCAGGTACCTAAGGCTGCACTTAGTGAGGTTGCCAAAGACATCTAACTCCAACTGAGATCCAGAGAATTGAGAACCTTTACTCCAAAGATTTCACAGAAAATCTGTCTATATCTAAGTATTGAGGCCCTTAAAATCCCACTCTACACCCCATTTCCCTCTGCTCTTCGAGGGAATTTTCCTTACTGACTTTAATGAGAACGGAATCAATTAGTTTTTAGTAATATATCCAGTTATTTCACTGTCAGAGAAACAATTTCTATGGATAGGAGTACAACTCACACTACAGTAATATTTTGCCTTATTAAGCTGCCAATATCAGTTCCATAGCTTTGGATGCACAGAAATAGGTAAAGAAATTAATTTTTAAGGGGGGGGACGGTGCTTTCGGACCACACGCAACACTTGCTAACGTCATCTGATGCTTTTCCACAGGCCAAGGACAACAAACAGCCTCAAGCATAGAGATTTACAGTTTCTGTTTTACCACCCAAAGTCATCTACCATGATTCAAGGTACTTCTATGCAAAAGTTAGCACAAGAAGATTGCCTGGAAGTAATTAATTTTCATCATCTCCCTCTCTGAGAGGGAAACACTTCAAGCAATGGCTACTTTGCTTTCCACCAGACTAATTAGTCTCACTGTGATCTTTTTCAGATGTACAACCCATGAATTTTAAGTTGGATGTAAAAGTCCACAGAAACCCAGTTTAGCATCTTCCACCTGTACTGATTTAAACACTCTTCTTGAACAGCAACAATAATAGTTTTGAAATGTCCTTTCCCTTGGCTCCCCTCCTTCCTCCTACTTACCTATACGGACTCTAATCATTTTGATGACACAGGGATATTTCAGTACTTTAACAATAAAACTGATCATGTCAATGTTTTCGCTATGTAATTAGTGGAGGAAATACAAACACCTGACAGCAAACTGTGATTTTGTATGATTTAATATCAGAACAGAGTTTCACTGTTTAGAATGACAAATAAACTTCACAGACTGCTACATAGTCCTGCTGTGAAAGAAAAATGGTTTCACAACAAATTAAGAGAAAACTTTAATTTTTTTCTCTTTTATAAGGTGCATTAGTAACACGAATTAAGAAAAATGTCTCTGAGAATGCCAAAATAAAGGATATTTCTCTCAGTGGAATTAAGATTTTAATACTTTCCCTTTGATCTGAATTACACAGTATTCTTTAAATCCAAGAGCACAAAATTCCAGACTTCCGTAAATAACCTGGAGCTTGGTAGCACAAATCTGTCAACTAACAAATCCCTCTGCGTGTCTCCAAAGGCTGCATTTTTAAAGGTCATTAGATGGTCAGCTCACACACTAGCTTTACAGACCATGTAAATATAATAGACAAAGACATATGAAATCTCTATTCCCCATTTCAAGTAGCAGTGCTTCTCAAGAATGTATCATCCCTAATGTAAGTCAGAGAACCTACATGCAGGTCATATCTGCAGGTAATAATAGCAAGATCCTAGCTTCCACTAGATGAAGCAGTCCAATGCTGCATTTGCTGTGTATGGAGAAGTCCTACTGATGTAAACTTAAAAATGGCCAGTGGGGCCACAACACTAAAGTATTCCTTTGAAGAAAAAAACCAACTCAAAAACCTTGAGTCCTGCATGAGTCTAAGTCCCCATTTTGCCTGAACACAGGC
Source organism: Pygoscelis adeliae (assembly GCF_000699105.1). Taxonomy (NCBI): domain Eukaryota; kingdom Metazoa; phylum Chordata; class Aves; order Sphenisciformes; family Spheniscidae; genus Pygoscelis; species Pygoscelis adeliae. The sequence goes on along the minus strand of NW_008824356.1, from coordinate 13,692,140 downwards.
TGAAACATGAATGATTCTTCCTGATGGATACTCAAGGCATTGGAAATGTCTCAGATCGAGAAAGGATCAACAACTTCAACTTCAGGTTCATTACATGTCTAATTTTAAAGTTGTGCATAAATGCTGTACTAAATCAGAATGTTTGCTCAAGTGAGCCAAATGAAATAATTAATGAGATCCACCGCGAGTATACTTAAAAATCTGCCCTTCAAACTGATGCAAATGCACTGTAGTATGGGGTATTGTAACAAACTTCCCATTCTAGACAGCTTTGTCCTGAAGCAAAAATGGTCCCCTCCAGGGACTGCTGTTTGTGTGCTAGTACCTCAACTGCAAAACGCCATTCCATAGTCCCTGTTTCCAAAAAGTGGACAAAAAAAAAAAAGATGTCAATTAAATGAAAAATTAATCCAAACACCACAAGTAAATAAATATAAACCTCTAAATCTAGCCATACATTTAGACTAACTTTGAGAGATAGAACTATTTCTGTAATACTGAAGTGCAACCATGTTTGTGTGGGTCATTCCACTTTAGCTGAGATGTCACTCCAGCCTGTCCTCAACACTATGTGGGACATTTACACTTATCAGCTTTTTCTGAAGTTTAAATTCTAGCATCACATCAATAGCTGTTACACAACATCAAGAAATATGAGCTGTGCTGATTCATGAAAGCCAACCTGGTCCTATTTTCAAGCATCTGAATTAACAGATATTTCTCCCCATAAAATTATTTTACATCATAAAGTTAAATGTTTTAGTTAAGAACAAATAAATACATGATGCATCATGCTCTAAAAAGCCAGAGCTCTTTTACAGTTAGCATTAACTTTTGGTAAGCTGGGGTGGGGGGTGGGGGCGAACAGGATGGGGGACCAAAGAAAAGAGGATTTTAGAGGATTTTTATCATCAATGAATACCTCACAACAGTATGATTTTTCTTACAACTTTAATTATGTGTTTCTATCTTCATATATTGGACAGTGACTGTTTTCCCAAAAGGGAGAAAAAGCACACTCCTTTCCTGAGTTTGTTTCAAAGAAAATCAAATGATCTGAATTATTTTCTCATAAAACATAGACCATACAGCTCAACAGCCAGTAAAGCCAAATTTCTATTCTTGGTTTTTGTTATTTTGCAGTGGTAAAGCTGCCTGGCACTCATAGCAGCATCTGAAGGAACACCCATGGAATTTAAGCCTTTTAAATTCTTCGAAAATCTTTCAGCTAACAGAATTTTTGTCTAAAGCAAAAAGAAAAAGCACACATGTATTCACATATCAGACTTCAGAAAGAATCAAAACATAGTGTAACTCTGGTTAATCTCATAATTGCAAGAGGCTTTTATCCATGGCTGTTAAATAATACGATCCAAGTTGCCCCTCCAAGATTAAGCGTATAAAGCCAGTGTGCAACTAAAATAGCAAGTCACTGCTAAATAAAGTATGCTACACCATTTACAAAAAGAAGAGAAAAATCATTTTTAGTAATTACCTTTGTAAAAGAATTAGTTGTTTCCTTAACACACAAATATATTTACTAGAAGAATATAAATGCATTCATTGGGAACATGACTGTAAAACTTTCAATTTTTACTCCTGTAAATGCCTAATCTGATACACTATTCTAAAACAAGCAATCCATTTGTTTTTCCCATATTAAAGATAAAGTTTATGTGCAGAAAAGGAGGAAAGGTATTTTTGCAGAGGAAAAAAAGAAATAATCAGAGCAATGAACTGAATAATCTGAGGATAAGAAACAGGTGCCTCACTGACAAGCTACACCACATTTATACTCACTCAAAATCAGAATTTATACTGTGGCACCTCAGTAGGTGCAAATCTACCATTGGGAAAGCCAGGATCATCTTCATCTTCTATGGAGAACAAGGCTTAGTATTATAAAGATGCTTTTCATGTTCAGAGCCCAATCTAACTGGATAGTATCTGTAGAAGGGATAAAGGAATCTAGGCTCCCCACCAGTGTTCAATTAATTTTTTACTCCCTGGGGAAAAAAAAAAAAAAAAAAAATTTTTTGGGGGGAAGGAAGAAAGGGGAAAATCACAAAGGGCAGTCACTGCTGCAGCCATAGCTAGAATTGAGGATTTCCTGGTCCCCATGCCATGCTGAAACACTGCATCTGGGTCTCTTGCAGTAAAGATCGGTGTATAAGGTTATTATGCAGCCCTGTACGTTTCATGTCAAGGCACAGAACTACTGAACACAACCTTCAGCTACTACATTAAAATAGTCATTAAAACAAAAGACAAACATTATCTGTAACTTACAAAAAGAGAAGCAAGATTTTGTTGCAAAAACTCCAAACAAGAGGAATAAAAAACTCTCTCCACTTAGCACAGTGACTGAACTTAGTTTTCTATACAAAACACATGATAATCTGTTTTTTCTAATAATGACAAAGATGTCAGTTTGAGGTCATGTCTGTAGGCACTCCAGAATCATGAGATATCACCCTCTACTACAGCCTAAGCACAGTGAGATGTCACAGGGCTAAGTGCCTTAGCACAGACAGGCACACAGCCAATGTTGTCCAACATAGCCACTTTCCACCCTACACTTTGGATACAGGAGGTTCTCATCTCTTCCACAAGGTATCAGATGTGCTGCCCCTCTCGGCTGAAAACCCTTTGGAGATGGACAGAATTGACCCACAGACCAGTTGGGCCCCTGTCAAAAAGTACCTGGCAGAGGTGCAATCTCTCTTCCTCAGAGTTGCCCAGCAGTGCTCAACTCTAAGAGTCCAGTCTCGAGTCAGCAACGTGGTAGGACCCAAATATTTGGAATCAGTTACTGGATGGAAGGGAAGAATTTTAGTTACGAAGATGAAAATTTTATTCATTAAGAAGCATATAGTACATGCATCACTATTCCCATCCCATCTGCAATCTCATCCCAGAAGAACAGAAATGCTAGTGGCGTGTGTATAGCATTCAACCCTGCAGGGGCTGGAATGGGGGAGAACACTGAATTTTGAAAGTGTCCAACAAAACCAAAAGATTCTGCAAATAATTTCATGCATTCCACCAAATTTGACCAATTTCAAAAGCTACTGAGCTTATAGAAACATAGTACTTTTTAAGACCTTGAAGTGCTTGGATGATCAGGGCAACTGTCCTTTTTCAATGTAACATCTCTCTTAGGTGCACAAATTGGTCTTGTACCTACATCTATGGGTACAAACTGGTGAAACAGTTACTAAGTAAAGAGAATTTCACAAGTAGTTATTTAGCAGAGACTTAATTATTCTTTAGCCAGTCTGCAATTTTTTCTTTAAAGCAAATTTGAGTCCGGAGTGCAAAATGGATATCATGATTGTTTCATAAAGTTAGAAATACTCCTTTCAACGTAAGCAATTTGTGCTAGTTTTGCTACCTCCAAGACTACGTGAAGAATAGTATTATTTCTACTGCCAAAACCCCCTAACACATTAGAAAATCAAACTCTGAGTTGGGTGGGACCAGACTCTGTGCTATGCAGAATATAACATTGAACCAAGTTGACTAATTTCCCTTTACCAGTCTGTTGTCTTTCAGAGAAAGCAGCCCAGCTCCAACCTTTAATTACCTAAGTAGTACTTACTAAACTTAGTTGCCCTGAATATCCACAGATTAAAGCAGTTCTGGAGATGATCCCAGATAGTCTTTCCAAGTAAGAACTCTCCCATCAGGTGCTGTTAGTTATCAATCCTGGACAACCGAATAACTATAGTAAACCCATACAGAATTAAAAAACGTAATTGATTAACTTCAAATCTGAAGTACTTGTTCCGCACTCAAAAGTCAGTTACAGCCAAGACAAAGCCTCCCCTCACTCCCCCCGCCCCCCAATCAAATTAAAAAATACCCAAGTATTCAAAAACCTTTGAGTCAGGCACAAGCACAGGTTTTCTCACACATGAGAAAATACTGCTGAACTCTTTCTTTCCTTTTTCAGCCTGGAAGCAACAAGAGGTGTTCATTTTATTCCTGGTATGGCAAAGGAGTGTTGGTATTTTATACAGTCCCTCTCACACAGTGGACCCCCAAAAAAAAGCATTCCCCAGTGGTAGAACCATCAGGACAGCAGAGACCCACAACTTCCCTAGTCACAATGTTTCATCTCCATTCTCTGTGGATAGCAGCTGGCCCACAGATGGGCCAGCCAGGCATCTCCTCACCCCCTTGTGGGAGCATCTGAAAAGATCTATACATTCCAAGGTTCCTCCATTGGCCCTTCTCCCTCTAAGGGAAGGAGAAATGATAATTGCTCTGTAATGTAGCATTCAGGTACCTGGTACAACTGGCTGGAAGTGGTAACCACTTTACTTCCTAGAGGCAAGCTGGATACTTCGCTTGCCAACCTTTAGGTATCACCGTAAATCAAAAACATTCAGCATACTGAAGCAGTTCTGGGCATATCTTTACCCCATTTATACTAGTAACTAGTCTTGGTGCCCGATGTTAGGCTTTGTAAAAACATACAGCAGGGGAAAAAACACCTCTATTGTGAAAAGTTACATTTCTCATGAAAAAAGCAGAATACAAGAGTCAAGTCATTATGAGCTGATCAGGAAGGAGAACAGAGAGGTGATGGTGGTAGCAGCAACAGCTCCAGGCTCAATGAACTTAGTATGGCTACAATTTATGATTAAGAGGGCAAAAAATGCAGCTGAGCTACTGACCCTCTCTGCAGACTTTGGGCAAGTCACTTTGCCTTTTTCAGTCTTCTTTTTCCTTTGCCTTGTCCACTTCCACTAGGTGCTGTTAGGGACTGCAACTGCATCTCATAACAAGGACAGACAACACTATAGCTCTATAGGGACCCTCCTCTTCTCCCTCCACCCTCAACTGCCAAAGCCTCTGTGCACAACTGAAACAGGACTAATTAATATGCTAGCTCTGACTTCTTCCCTGTCTAGCCAATCCTGGCTAGCCCATCTCCTGAGAGCACCATGATACTTATGGCTCATGAAGTGAGATTCAAAAAAGGAGAGAATTATGATACTCCAGATAGTTTCTTTCACATACTAATCTGCAAGGGGCTACATAAAAATAACAAGAAAAGGCAAATGGACATTGGAAACTCATCTCAAAGTTTCAGTGCAGGTAAAGGAAGCAGACAAAGGCTAGCAGCAACAGGGAAGGGGAAGGCTTGTGAAAGGCTTAAGAAGGTAAGAAAAAGCCTTACAATTTTAGGCAACAGTAGCCAAAGATCCTGTGGAGGAATTTAAAGAAGCGTCACATAATCAGGCAAAGAATGCAACCTTCACAAAGGCATGAAAAGTATTTAAAGGAGAGAAGATTCTCACCAAAGAACTAAACCAGAAACAGCATCTCGGCATCTAACAACAAATCTGTAGGGCAGAACCTCAGCTGCTGTAAACTGTCACAGCTGTAGTGACATAGTGGAGTTAAGGCAGTGTACACCAGCGTGGATATGCTCCGACAAGCCCTAAAGAACAATGCCTCTCTCCAAATCTCAAGAGTCTATGATTTGGGCTAGGAACTCACAAAATTCAAAGCACATGCTGATTCACAGTAAATGAAAAAAAAAAAAACAACAAAAAAACCAACTATTTTCCCCATTTCAGTCTCTTTGAACTTCTAAACATAAATTTCGTCGATTTAAACTTTACCATTCCCAAAGTTTAAATGTTTCCCACCATCTGTGAATATTTACATCTTGCTATTCAAAGGTTTAAATACCTCTGTGCAATAGATCCAGTCATATTACCCGCAACCCACTGAACAAGTGAGTGCATCATATGCAGGGGAAAAATAATTCATCAGGTTTTGGCAATCTCTGAGAATAGTCCAACAAGCAAGTATGTATGGAAACTGAACAGGCAGAATCTAAATTATCTTCTTGCTCGCAGGAAGGCACATTTGCCATTGTTACCCACTATGGGTAGAGAATGTCACTCTCAAGGTCGTTAATGCAGCACCTGTCATTAACATTAAACCATTAATTTAATGTTGCAAAAAAGGAAACAATTGAACAAGCACATATACATGTAGTCTGTGTTCTACCTGAAGTGTCTGCTCTGCTGTACTTCAACTTATCAGTAGAATCCCAGAAGGAATGAATTTAACTCAGTTTCTAAGGCTATTACATTTTCTATTATAACGTCTTCAATGTCTGTCAACTTCAAACCATCACTCTTTATTGCCAGAAGGTCTTGCCTTCCTGTAGAACAGGAGTGATGCCAGTTTAATTGTGAACAGGTTCATGGAATATTTTCAGCCTGCTAGGTGGATAACCACATCTATTCTGTAAAAAGTCATTGGTGTTAATGAATACAGTAATAGATATGTAAAATAAAATTTTGTAACTTCTGAGAAAATAATTTAATTATGAGGGTTCTTATCAGAAATATTAGTAGAACAAAGTTTAAAATTAATTTACCGTAATGAAATTGCATACTGTGCCTAAGTGTATTTTTAAATCAGTTATTTTGACCCTCAAAACAGTGAGATTCAGAGGGACAGAGTTGAGGCTCAGGAGGGTCTGCTTTTGGTGAAGCTTTCTAAACTGCTTTATATCTAGATGGTGTCATTAGTACAAGCTCTGAAAATGTTCTTCATTGATACCCAACCCATGCTGAAAAAAAAAAGGTAAAAAATAAATCAAAAAATGGATATAAATTGTGAATGCTTCCAGTTTTATGTGCCAAACACAAGGCTAAAAGGTAGCCCTTTTGTAACTTACGTCCTTTTTAGAGACTCCCTTTGCTTTTCATTCTAGATTCCTTGCCCAACCAAAACCAAACCTCTCACCGCATTTTGATTTTTCATACCTCTTATCACATTCTCTGCTTACTACTTCCGAGGGCCTGCCTCCTTGCCCTGCTATTCCCAGGATTCTCCCGTGGTTCATTATCAGCCTCCTCCCACTCATGTCTTTGTGTCCCTTTCACCTATCCTCCAACTCCAGGCTCCATGACTGGATAATCTTAGTCTTTCTACCACCCAATTCCAACCCCTAAGTTTCTCCATCCCTCTTGCAGCTTCTGGTGACCGTTTTCTACCTCCAGGTGCTTTTCACAATCTACTTCCCTGCAGCCCAGTTCTGTGCTTGCCCAGTTTTGCCTGAATCCTCCACATTGGTAGTCCAAGTTATGGACTGATGAGACACTGAGAGCATGGAGATGAAGTAATGAATGCAGAGTTTTAACATCTATCAAACAATCCAGTACCTCATGAAGACTCTGTCCTAGGCCAACCCCAAGAACATGGACTAATGCTCACAGACTGATTTACAATTCAGCCCGCTTCCTGCAACAGTAAAGTGAGGTGTGGTAACAATTGTGCATGATACAAAGCAAGACAGCAGTATTTTCTGTCTCAACTGCAGTACATGGTGACATGTCACAGATAAGAAGGTAAAAAGCAAGGAGTGAAAATGAAATTGCCGTGGATAAGGATGGGTAAATTTAAACACGGCTTTTATACCAACAGCACAATTTTCTGAGTGGAAAACGGAGCAGATTTCACACAAAAAGGTCTATCTGTGTGGTCATACTAGTGAAGAACAGATCTAAATACCCACACATTATGCCACATTAAGGGTGAGACAGTCAGCAATACCATGGAGATCTGCATGCCCAAGTCCCATTAACTTTGATTATGAAATCCCCAATTCAGGATTTCAAATATGTCCAGAGTGAAGTGTAATTCATCTGGTTTCCGTACCAGATCACAGGAAAACTCAGGTTGGATGGAACCTCAGGAGGTCATATTAGTCCAAACTTCTGTTCAAACATCATCTTTGCAGGAGCCTAGATCAGGACTGAGGTATCTGGATTTGATTCTTTGTTCTACCACATATTTCCCCTTTGACCTCAGGTCACTAATTTACATAGCTGCTGTCTGTCTGCAGTCACAGAAAAAGAGATGTTGCACTATTACGACATTAACATTTGAGAAATGCTCTAGGTATTGTGGTTTGAAATATAGGCAATCAGACATCTAAATACTAGAGCTGGGCTAATATGGCAAACTTTAGATCTTAGTCTAGCACTCCAGAGCATTCAACCTGGGTGTTTTGTTCCATTCAAAGAAAGTAAGGGCCTGTGTCCACAGGTGTTAAATTTGGTTCTGAAGTTGCTACATTTTAGAAATTCTGATTTTTGTTTCAAGCCTGCTTCTTGGTTTCAGAGCAAAGACTTGGCATGTAAAAGTCTTTATCCACAGTGTGCTTCAACTGGACCAAAACCAACTGTAAATAAATCTGAGTCATATGAAATAAAGATTATATCAAGTAACATTTTTATTAGGTTTAAGAATATACAGTAGTATATTAAATAGTATTTCTTTTTGTTTCATTTGCCCTTGTTTACTACATCTCTAAACGGCATTTTAGTCAGACACTTATTTACTGTGTGTTGAACTACTTCCTGCAAACTTGGCACCTAGACCTGGGGAAATGGATAAATTACCCTGGAGTTCGTTTTCTGTTCTCAGCTCTCCAGAGGATGCCACTGGCAGGTTGAGCCGAAGCACAGAGAGATGTTTGTCTCATTTCTTTCTACTATTTTGGATGCCAGTATTAATACACTGCTGGAAAATGAACAGCTCAGAGAGAAGGTTGGTTATTTTTTAAATTCTAGCTTCAAACAAAGCACATTTCCTAAACTGGTTCACAAAAAAATAAACAAAACACTTTTTCCAATTAACTTCAATGACATCTACCTACCAACCCTTTTAATATCCACATCAATAAGGCAGGCAAAGTGTCAGAAGTTCAACCTAAATCTAGGTATGAATTCTGGTTAGGAGACCTTGGGAGCCATACAAGAAAAACTTGCCATTAAACGTTTGTCATTTGCCCTCAACTAGTTCACTAAAAGTGGTTTTAAATTGTCACACATCTCCCCCTGGAAACAGAAACCATCCAAGTGAGATCACAGTGAATAAAGTTCAGCGCTCAGCATCTACAGGGAGAAAAGTAAGTCCAGAGACACTGCGGGGGGGGGCGGCAAACAACCCAAAACAAATAAAACCCCACAAGCATATGAAAAGTAGCTACAGAAATAAGCTACATGCTAGCTGGTTAGTAAGTCTTTTCACTACATAAATATGTGCATCTGTGCATATATACACACACACATTTGCTGGACACTGCACCTATATGTTATGTGAATACCATATGCATAAAGCAACTAAGAATTTTTTTTTTTAAACCTTTCCTCATTTTCATTTCCTTTTAGACCAATGCAAGAATAGGATATTTAAGGCTGGTAAATTTCCTGCTCTTTGAGGGCATAAGACATTGGAGTAAAGAAACATTTGAAATCAAAATGTATGCACTATCAATAAATCTATCATACTACAACAGTTGCACATTTTCTATGCATCAAGGCAGAGAGCAAGTCTGACTAAAAAGCTAGTGGGGAATATTTGCAAATAACACAGTTATTGTCTGTATTACCTCAATGAGACCATGGTCTTTCTGTGCCAGGTACTGTATGAATGCATAGGAAGAGAACCTGCAGGTCATGCTGAGCTTACCAATTTAGACTGTTCATGAAACAAAGGGTTACACTGAAATTATTAATACCACCTCCTTAAAAGTGGGGGTATAAGGCATTTATCCCTGCTACAAAATGGAATTTTGATCTAGGAAAGGTCATGAGCACATTGTTTAAAAGAAAGACATATTATCACATTGTTTAAAAAGAATATACATCAGCACAAAATTACATATTCCACCAGCAACAGAAGTATGTTGAGATCAGCATTTATTACACAAAGTTTATGATCTTAATATATTAAGGTGTCTATAAGGATTAAGAAAAAAAAGGATACTTCAATCCAGCATATTGAGAATGATGCATTTAACTAAGCACTATGTTTGTTAAACAAAATTGATGGAAATCAATGCTTCCTATAGCGTCTTTACTACAAATGTACAAGAAATAGCTTTTTCTATCATTTTGGAAAATTACTTTGAAGAGTCAGTCCTGTCTCCTCCAGTCAGTGAGAACACCAGCATTGATTTTTGTAGAAAAAGTAACAGGCTCTTGTACTCTCTGTGGTATGTTAACAAAACTGTCTAAGACTTCTGTAGTTTCTCTACAATGCATCACATCCTACATGAGTCCCCAAGGTTATAACTAACAGTGTAAAATATACACGGACTTAATGGCTTTTGATCCTGACTCAGAACTCAGTTATACACATGCTGCTGGGAAACACACTTTATTTCACTGTAGAGGACTGATTCTTTCTCTCTCACTGCAAGAACAGAAAGCATTGCTACAATGTGCCTTTTAATTCTGAAGTAAAAAGGCAGCATGGCTCAGAAAGAAATGCTAACCCCTGCCTTTCCCCCAACCCCAATTCATCTTTATCCACGGATAACAATGGGAGGAGCACGCTTGAACCAAATCACCAGCTATTTAAAATCAATGTATCTCATGAACTGTCCACGGTTGACAAACAGCTGGACAAAAAACCCCACCGACTCTCAATTTCAAGGCAGCTCACTTTACTAGTGTCAGAAGACTAATAGAAATATATTCCAATACATTTTTAATTCACAGCAAGTAGTTTAAATATTCTCTGTCCTGTATACAGGGATTACTTGAAAATATTCGCAACAGAAAGGAGTCCAGATCAGTTGCTTTAACAGCCTAACACAACCCGGTGGAGTCACATGGTTAGAAACATCGCACTACCCAGTCACCCGAGCTTGTAATTGCTCTGGAAACATTACTCAGAGTTCTGGAGGACATGGAGTCATGGGAACATTTTGAAACAAGAGGCGAGCCATTGGAGCAGAGAAGCTATAAATCAGACTTGCTGGGCAGATGGCACTGCAAGCTAGCAAGCTGATGGCAGATGGAAGTGAGAACTTGGATAAGGCAAAAAAATTGGTTGCAAACTAATGAGATCTGTTAAGATGCTAGAGACAACTACTCTCCCTTTCTGATCTTTCTGCCTTGAGTGAGGGTCAGATCAACCCCTCCTCCCACAGAAATTTACCCAGGAAAAGTTTTCAGAGCCATAAAGAAAAGGTAGTTTGGTTTCCCTCAAAGAGGGATACTCACAGGAGTCATCCAGAGTTACTCAATACAAAATAAGCATAAGATTCATAATTCAAAAATCCCACTTTCTCATGAAATTTTTGAAGTCTAGAGCCTTCTACATACAATATATAGGCCCTCCAGCCTGGCTCCAGGACAATATAAAGACCTGTATCTTTTCATGGCAGAGGAGCTTCCAACAAAGGGGAAGTTTCAAGCCAGAAAGGATCTTTAATGGAAAAACGCTACACAACACATTAACTTTGGTGAGAATTTGGTCTTTGTCCAGACTAGAACTGAGGTTGGTTTGGTGCTTACAAATGCTCCACCTCCTTTCTGCAGCTGACCTACAGTTCCTTTGCTGCTGTTATGGGATAGATAGTATGTATAACTCCTTATGACTGCAGAATAGTTACTATCAGAAAAAATGTGTAGGACCTCTTAAGATATTCATGAATATCAGTCCCTCTAAGCTCCAAATGTTAGAAAAACCTTTCTCCTCTAGTTTCTTATATATACACACACACACACACATTTTCCTTTGTCAGAGCTTCAGGGTTCTTTTTTAAAGTTGCATTGCCAAGACTTCAAAGTTTTTTCTGTTCTGATACAATAGCCCCAGAAGCATAAATAATGTTTCCAGAAGAACACAATACAAAATGATCTACTTCAGTAAATGAGACATCTCAGACAGTGTAGGCTATGTGAGCTACTACCAGATAGCAGCTTCCACAAGCTTCTAACATTACTTCTAGAAGCTTATGGAATTTTTCTCCCAAGATGTATTGCCAAGGGTGAGCCTTTCTTATCACTGTCATGAACTGCAAGGATCTCATAGACCTACAAACTTCTATAGCTGCAATTTCTGACAACTGGGGATTTTTTTTCTTATTTGCATGTAAGTAAGAAAAGGGGGTGAAGGGGTAAATAACTTAACTTTGTTGAAAGCCTTTGGGAAAAGGGAAGTAAAGCTGCAGACTTGTGTGGGAAGCTAATAAAGAGGGAGCACAGCAATAGCAATGCAATGACACAAAGGATTAACAGGCTCTCAGCAATAACCTGCATTTCCCAAGGTATTATGAAGGTCTTGTATCCTAAACACACATAGAAAAACATCCACATAACATAAGAAAACTGCTATATACCATATACACACCCATGCATTTGTAGGGCCCCTAGTGCTTAAGGCAGATACAGAAATAACATAGGTAAGAATAACTACTTCTCATAAAGGAGCCTACAGAGAGCACTGTATTCATACAACACATATACATATTAACTATCTGTTCTTAAGATAAAAAAAAAAAAGACCAGAAAACATCCAGCCTTTTAAAGTGTTTGACAGCACATTCCTGAGATTTTCATTACATTGGGATAAGCACATGACTGAAAGCTTGCATATTCCAACTGAAAATCCACACACTCTCACCAATTTTCTATGCAGTCTTGACCAAGTCTCTTGACCTTCCCTAGGACTACTTTCTCCAGATGTAGTCGTGGGGTTACACAAGTTACACTCCCATGGAGATGAGCTATGCTACTTGCTCCTTTTTGATAGGTTTTAGGTCATTGTACCTTCTTCTCATTATAGGGCAAATCTCAATCTCTGGCTACCAGACAAGAACAGGAAATAAAAAGAAAAAAAAAAAAAAAAAAAGGGCAAACCAACCCCCCCCCCAAAACAATCATGGGTTCTTACAGACCCATTCCTGTCCAACAAACATCAATTTCAGATATTTTCAGATGCTCCCTTTATTTGCAGCTATCTTACATCTAGCCACTCTTGCAGCATCTAAATCCCCCCTTCAGCTGCAGAAGATACACAGAGATAAGCTGTACATAACTGCAGAATAACAGGAAGTGACTAAAAAATGCTACAATTGCAATCCTGTGACATATTTGATCTGTAAATCTGTGTTCTAACAGAAGAAAAACCTTTAAAAAGAAAGGCTGACTCCAGCACTGTGACTAGAAATTACTAATTTAATGCAAGTCTCATGATATTTTTCTTAAAACCTCAGCATCCTGAGGCATATTTGGGCCTCTCTTGTGTCCAGCTCTTGTGGTTACAGAGAAAAGTGCACTTCAGTGACCTGAATTTCAGAAAGCACATCAAAATGACCCGACTGCATTTATTTATTCCAATTGTTCTTAAACTAATCTTACAGTTTTAGAGGAATGGAGGGAGCTGAGCTATTTGTTCTAAACATCTGAAGAAGTCAGCATTGCTCCTGGTCTTGCAATTTACACATAAGCATAGGTTTTCCCTTGGCAGTTTTATCATATCATTGTAAAAAAGTTCTCATTCATACTAAATGGAAATCCTCATCAAGAACTTTGATGGGCATCTTTCTGATCCAGCGTCTACGATTTTGTGGCCTTTGTTGGCTTGGCTCCAAGTGTACTGCCAAGTATGTGTTCAGACCTGATCACATTGATGCATCCACATATGTGGAGAAAAATGAAAGAGGGGTGGGAAAGAATAGTATTTTCTGACTACTCATCAAGAATTATTAAATGTTTCCAGAGGTCATTTTTGTCTTCTTTCTTGTCTGTGGACAATTTTGACAGACAAATCAACAGCACCATAAGGTTACAGATGCTGGCAACAGCAAACTAACCCATGAAGTTCTTAACAGAAGCACAGAGAAGCTCTTGGACATCAAGATGATACAGTTAAAGCTTTTGGACCCACATACTTTGCACAGTGTTCTTCCACTCCTCCCTCAGAAGTACATAAGCACAGTACTGATCCTCAGTCCATACAACAGGTGCCTCAGCATTACAACAAACATGTAATCTGGTGGGGGGGGGGAGGAGTACTGCTCCAAACTCTTCTAGTGTCTGGGGCTGACAGTATCCCAGAACTCATGCTGTCACTGTTTGCAATAAGGCACAGACTCTGCTGTCATCAAAGAGTTGATCAAAGAGTCATATTTAAAAAAAAAATAAATTCTGAACTTTAAATTAATTTGGCTAGTGCCGTTGGCAAAACGTCTCGTCTCCCACACACCGTAAACCACAGAGAGGCAAGGAGAGAGAGAAAGGAAACACACACTGGAAAGACAGATGGGAAGATTAAAGCATTGTGGACTAACACTGATATTAAAATGCGTCATCTATCCCTGCCCTCAATCAATTATTATTGCATGGCCAGGATAGATATCCTGAAGTAAAATGGATTCCAGGGTTTCCATATTACTTACCTCATCATCCCCCTCCACACAACAAAATTCCTACTCTGAATACGTACTTTATCATTAAACTAGCAAAACGTGATTAAATGTATAATGGTATGAACACAAATTACTGTGCTCAGATGGTATCTCAAACACTGCATGTTTAGCTGCCCATAGTTTCAAGAAGAGTATGCCTCTCATTACCAGTGCAATACACAGCATCAGCTAGATAGGAATAATCACCAAAAGAAACAAAATTAGAGAAATCAAATTGTCAGCACAAGTCTTATAATGACCCCAAAACATTCTTATATCCGAACATTAACTTTTACCTTTGATAGATAAAGTCATGGCATTATATAGCACAATAAACCTTATTTCTACACAGAACAGTCCTGCTTTTTTTGTTTGACACTTTTATGTTTACTCTAACATATCACTGCAGCTCGGTCATGACAGCACTACGCAATACATCTCAAAAGCTTACAAGACATCACAAAGTTTTCCCATCTTACCAGGCTCTGTACAGTTCTTTTCTTCATGTGTCCCATTAGGTGATGCCATCAACCTTCTATTCCTCCATATTTCTGACAAAATGCGTCTGTCTGCAATAGTTGATTCTCGGCCTATGTTAAATAGAAAGAGGTTATGCCCACTGTCACTAGTTTTTTCCTGCATCATCTTAACTGGACTATACACCCCCACTAGCGAGGAGCATGGACAGACCATGAGTATGTGAATGCAGCAAAATCGAGGTGTGACTGGGGCACATGCCAACATACGTATGTCAGGTGCTCCTAGCTACAAAGGGTGAAACTAGCTATGAAGGTGCAGCATCAGAGCTGTTAGCATGTTCTGGCTATGACCCACAGCTAGAATACCTGGCTGTGACCCACAATGGGAAAATATTCTGCAGCAAGCAAATGCTGAAGCCTGCACCTGTGAAGCTCAACATGTAGCAGTTCCTATGGATGAAACCAGCCCAGCTATGCTGACACGACCAACAATCACACTTCCATTTAGTCATCTGCACTTGCACATATTACATTACTGATTTCTCAGAAAAATAAAAATGCATATGTACATGTTCCAGTTACATTTTGGTTTATTCTGAGTCTAGGGACTGGTCTTTTCAGTGTTGGGTATACCTGATAATATCAATCTCTGCATAACTTGTCAAAGAAAATGGAAAATAACTGTACTGTGAATCCCCACAAGTCTTAAGAAAAAACAAACTTCTTGAGAAGTCAATGGAGCTTTTGCCTAAACTCGCATTCCAGAAGCATTCTCAATGGAACTTGCTGAATAGAGTACAGACGGACCACTTATGATAATGCAGGGTATGCAATTACAATAATCAAAGGAAGAATAGAACCTCTTAATTAAATCACTTCCATCTCAACCTTATCCATTTCAAATGAACATATTATAACAAAAAAAATTCTTCCACGGCTGATCTTAAGAGTTTATATTCAGTCATCATGTAATGCTTGTGCTTTGTTACAGTGACTCTTGCAAAAAAATCTAGCTTGGAAGTTAGCTTGGCTAGAGTATTTGCTAAAATACTCTGATGCCACAATTATAAGAAACATAGAGAACAGATGGTCAGTGTTTATGGATACAATATACTGTAAATTAGCCAGCTGAAAAAAACCTACCTGACGCAGCATACCATCAAAAATTAGGTTATGAGGGATTTAGTTGATAACCCAGGAGATTAAAAACTTTCATTAGTCATGACATTTTTCATGTAAACCTAAAAAAGTTCTGGAAAACTGTTATCTGCAACAAAAAAAACCCTCAAACTATGTAAACATAATCATACCCCAATTACTGGTTTGTGAAAGCAAGTAAGTTTATGAAAATAAATAGCTGGTGCAAGGCGGGGGGAAGCATAAGCATGACAAACAGTTCTAAATAAAGAAAGCAACGGTATACTCAAAAACCACAATTAAAAAACAGTTGAAAGTTCTAAGATGAGCAATATGCTAATATGGTCTAGGACACTGAATTCTTACATATCTAGGATGGCAACAAGCTATCCATGATATATCTCAAACAATGCAGGCAATAATTTAAGCACAAGAGCACTAGAAAGTATGACAAGTTCCACCAGATTTTTCTTCCCTAAAGCACACATTTTAACTTCAGCTTTAATTTAAGCAGATGACCCATCCTAATTCTGCTGAAATCTGATTTTCTTATATTAAATGTGGATGTAGGATCTGGGCTTAGTTTGATTTTATTCTTAAATCCTCAAGGACTGTTGGCAGTCCTACCTAGAGACCCATGTGCTGTCCCAGCAACCTTAGACTTCGTATCTGAGGGATGCAAAGCATATTGCAGGAAGAGGGCCTGAAGCTGCACATTTACAGCCCAAACTGTGCCAGCAGGTGGGAAAAAAAAAAGAATGGGAATGATATAGTTAATTATAAATGCACCAGTTTACCAACACGGCACTTGCACAAAGGATGCAACAGACTCTCTCTGTAAAACATTAGATTAGCACTGTTCCTTGCCTAAAATACACAATTTTCTGTTAAATCCACACTGTAATTTGGGGGAGGGAGGGAAATGATGGAGAAAAGAAGCAGTTGTAGCTGATGGAGGTTTACAACCTAAGGATAAAAATGAAAGGTGGCCCGAAGTTGCAGAGGGGACCACAAGCGGCTGGAGAGGATTCAGCTCTGATGCAGCGGCAGGGGGAAACTACTGGAGGGCCGTTCCCAGGCACGCAGCTGCCCCATGACTCCCCTTCGATTCCCGACCCGAAGCCCTCCGAGAGGCACGGCGGGCCGTCGCCACGGCGGGCTC
>NW_008824356.1:13665419-13673819 GCF_000699105.1 Pygoscelis adeliae | reverse complement strand
GGCTGCGGCGGGAGAGGGTCGGGGTGCCGCGGTGAGAGGCGGGCCGGGTTCTTCCCGTCTGGGTTCTTCCACCTGTCTCTAGGAGATGAGTTTCAAGATGGACTTCCACGGGGGGAAATGGCACTTCTCCGATCCCTGCTCTACCTAGTTTGCACTGTAACGAACGTGTGGTGTTTAGGATGACAAAGGGAATGACACATTTTGTGAAACAGCAGTTAGTTTCAGACTGTCCCTAAGCAGATTTTTTTTTTTTTAAACTAAAATTTGGTATTTACGTTAATTAAGTGGTTACTGTTAGCCAACGAGAACAGTTCTGGGAACTTCCTACAACAGCACAGGCATTGGTTGTGTATTCCTTCCAGGTATCCAGAAATGCTGTGCGTGTCAGGGAGCGCATGTAGACAAAATGGGATTAACTCATCTGATCTCTTCGATACAGCATTTGGTTTACAATGGAAGGCCTTTCAGGTGATTCCCTCTGGATCTCTGTCCTTGTACTTCAGAACGTACAGCGCTTCATATCTGGCATTGTTTCTAATGGTGTCATAATTATAATACAAATATCCTAGCCTATAAAAGCAAAACTTTACAAATAAAATATCACTAATCCTCTGTGTTTTCCCATTTTTGTGCAAACGTGGTTTTTTCTTATGTTTATGAATTATATCCACTATAATGAGATGCGGCAGCACGGTGCTCAGGGTGCTCTGGTACACACCGCATGTGAAATTGCTGTAGATTCGTGCTGAAGGCTGCCCAGTTGTCTCAAGTGCAAAAGGGATTACTCAAGCTGGAGAACCAAAGAGAAGCAGTTGTGCTAACCTTGTTGCTTGCTTGCATGCACATAGCTACAGAAGTTTGTGTGCCTTAACTGTTCAAGCTCCAGGGGCACCTAGGCTCTGATGGTCCTTTGACTTTCCGATTTACGTTAAAGCAGGAAAACAGCTGCATGTTAGAAGAATGGCACTAAGACACGCCTGTCTCCCCTCTCATTCCCTTTATAGCTGCTGAGAGAGGAAAAGTAACTGAAAGCCCTTGCCTACTACAAAAAGGTAGTAGAGAAGATTACAAGTCAGCTCATGTCCCTTTATTTCTCTCCATGGCCATGTAGGAAATCTCACAGTTGAACCCAGAATGATGAAGGCCAGCCCTGACCGAAAGAACTTACAGGCTAATTAGATGCAGAGGCATGGGAAGCTGGATAAAGGCAACTGAAGCTCTTTAGATCAGGACCGTTATTTCTAGTGGACTGTTTTTTTTGTTGAAGACCTTTAAGCTCCAGTGAAGTTGTTGGTTGGTCAAGTCAGTAGAGATGCCACTGCATACCCTGTCAGCTGTCATAATGCCTGAGAGCTAATTCTTCACGTGGATTTTATCACCTCTTTTCTGGGACTAAAGCCTCCCCTTCCACTCAAAGTGGCAATGTGAACATCAGTCTGCCATCCACTCGTTCTGTGTTTAATAAGAGTTGCGGTGCTGACAAGACTAGTTTTCTGTATGAAGGTTTTATCTAGCAATAGAAGGGTGGTGACACTGGAAAGGATCGCAGAGATTTATTGTTTTTTCAGTATCCACTTCCCATAAGTTTATAATCTTCTTCACTGATAAGGCAGACCAGGGCCATGGCTTCAGAGAGGCTGTCCTGATGGTTGGGTCTCTTCCCCACAGCTGACGGAGGTTGCTTGTGATTTTTATATTTACCAGGTTTATTGTCTTACTTGCTCTTTACACTGAAGACATTTTCAAAGCCATGGCACTTCTGATCTGAAGAGTTACTGATATTAAGACATGCAATGACAAGTTTGTCTGGAATTGTGGTAAATTTGGGTCTGGAGATGAGGCTGTGATTCACAGATATTCCATATTTGTGTCTACAGGTTGTTTACACAAAGGCCATGGATTTGAAGCATTATTAGAGGTCCTGAGTTTCACATGTGAGGGATTTTCATTAATTCTGTCGGGTCCTATGAACATCACATGGATCAAACCAAAGCACATGGTTAGTTACAGGAATGCAAGTATAATATTACCTTTTTTGACATAGGGTTTTTTCCTTTTTCTGACGGTTAAAAAGTTGTCTGTTTTAGAGGTAACAGTTAGCGACTATAGAAACCCTGGGGCCATCCCTGAGAGGAACTGAAAGCAGGAAACAAAAAACAAAAAAGTGAAGAGATCTTTTGTGAATCCTTTACACAAAAGAAATCTGCTACCCATGAAAGCAGTTCTCAGCACGATTGTGTGTGTCTCTCCCTCTCTGTGTACACAAATGAAGCAGATCAGAGTTCAGACAGTACTAATCTCCTAATCATACAAGCTTCTGATTAGCATTTTTAATCAGTCTGGTGATCACAGGGCAGCCTCAAAATTTTTCTTGAATACTAAACTTTCAGAACAGAATTCCAAATCACTTTTATTTTGGTGTTTCCTATGAAAATGTGTCAGGTAACTCTTTGTGTAGGATGTCTCAAAGGGAAGTGTTGCACTGCAGAATTCAGCTCCAGTTACCTCTCCCCCAACAGGAGGCAGGACCCACACCTAGAGAGTCTGTTTGAGTACATTCAAGCCATTCACACGGAGGTCGTTACTGGAATGATGTCCCAATGCTTTCTTCTGATTTGAGACATCCATGCTGTGTATGAGAGAGTGGTGATACAATGTCAGAGGCAAAAAAGAAGCAAATGCCTTCTGCGTAGGGTGGCATTAGAGAAATTTACATTCATTTTTTAAATCTTAAAGTGTTGCTATCTCTTACGGCAACCGGAACAACTGTATATAAATTCAATGGCGTCTTTCTATTAATAGTCTCAAAAAAAGAAAAAGAGTAAGACACACATGGTTTTCTGACAAGACTAGTTTTCTGTATGAAGGTTTTATCTAGCAATAGAAGGGTGGTGACACTGGAAAGGATCGCAGAGATTTGTTGTTTTTTCAGTATCCATTTCCCATAAGTTTATAATCTTCTTCACTGATAAGGCAGACCAGGGCCATGGCTTCAGAGAGGAAGTGAGTGAGTGGTTTGGTGACGCTCACTAAACCGTGATCAAGTTTAGAGGAAGTGAGTGAGTGGTTTGGTGATGCTCTGGATGTTCTGTTTCCATTATAATCAAACAAAATGTTTTCTGGACTAGATCTAGGAATTCTTCTGAGAGAATTATATTTTGGAAATTAGAGGTATTTGGGAAATATCATCAAAACAAAGTGTGGAGGAAGAAAATATTAAATAGCATTTGTTGTCTTAAACTAAGCCAGACACAAGAAACAATCTTTCTTATTACTGTGCTTATCATTGCGATCATTTAACTTTCGTGTATGTCCCACGCTAAAATGTCTCACTAGAAGCACAGACTAATGCTGGCTTCATCTAGCACTGCCAAATTTGCTTGTTCTTCATCTCAAGCACAATTAGTATCTTGAACTGAGTAACAGCCAAAAGGCTTTGAATTAGGGAAGCGTCTCACAGGAGATCCGTGAAAGCAGCTCATCTGAGAAGAAAATATTGATGCTGCTGAGAGTCAAAGGAGAGGTATAATGTTTGGATCAATTCTCTATGGCACCCCCTAAAAGGAGCAGGAAAAGCAGCAGCAGCAGCACAGCAGGGTAACTGGAAACTGAGACCGTTAGTTTGCCATGAAGAGTGTTCCAGCACAGAAGAGCTGAGGGTGCATCAGCTGAGAAGCCCAGAGGATCAGGAGGTGATCGTTTGTGAGAGGCACCCAACCAGCCCTAGGAGCCTGTTCAAGTCCAGCTTTTCCAGCTGATATATCCAGCATCCCAGTATCAATCCCCCTGTCCACAAGGTCAAGAGATAGTATCAAAAAAAGCCAACAATTTTCCCTCAAAAAAGACCAGAAAATCTCCCATAAGCCTTAAAAACTCAACTGAGAGGAAAGGCACTGGTGAGGGAGGAGACTGGGATCCTGCTTTTGCTATTTGGTCAAGGTGGTTCATATGAGGGAGCCATGGAGAGAATCTTAGCTTGGTGCTGTCCACAATCACCTGCCTGTCAAGAAGGGAGCAATCCTGTGCTTATTTAGGACCCGGTCTCTGGAAAAGGAGCACACATTAATATGACTTGACAATACAAGCTTGCAGAAAGCAAATATTAGCACATCAATATTTAAATGTTGAACTGTAACTCAGGCCACCATACATCCTTAGGTATATACCCAGATGGCTTTTTAAGCATTGGTGAAAGGTGCTTTGCTGAACCATACTTGAAATTTAGAAAGCAGATCCATTGTTGGCATCAGCACTGAGGGTTCCGCCAGAGTCTCTGCGATGGGTAAGCCCTGAACTGGGACCACTGGATTTACAGAGAAACTCCAACTGTAGGACCCATCAAAGGACTCATCCTTGTGCTAAGATCCTTGTCATCTTTCTACTCATTCTCAGATTTTTCTCCCATCAATTTTCCAGTTCTAGTGGACAGTTGCCAGCTGTGTTATCATATTGTACTTTTGCATGCTTCAAAGGCAGAAGTTTTCCTTAATATAGTTATTTTTGTAGTTTAACTCAGACCTTTGTTTTGCTTCAGAGGCTATAAATAACTCAACCCTGAACTGGAATTTAAATGCTATGAAGAAGAAGTCAGTCTCACACTGTAATATGGAACCACATCTTCCTTTAACTTACTCAGCTCTGCTCTTGTGTTTTATATCTTGCAGTCTTCCTACCGCTGATTTCTCTTTAATAATCTTGGGTAATGCTACTTTCTATTTCTGATGAGCATCTGTGGTTACACCCCACATTCAACACTTAGCTAGCAGCCATACACTCACCCAGACCCTACTTGGGAGTTTAACAATAGTCACTTAACAATAATTGGATTCTCCCACAGTATGCAGGCATGCTACAAGCAAGAGTTCCTCATATCCTACACACCATAAACAACCTCACATAAGCCCAGGAAGGAGGTCAGGCTGCTACATATAATCTTCTTGCTATACAATAAGAATAAAAGATACCAACCAGATCTAGGCTCTTGATGTGATCTACTTCAAGCTACAAGAAAATAAGATCAGTTGACTCCTGATATCCCACATGTGCTGTTAACACATTTTAATTTAGGTGCATTGGCTCTATTCATTTCTCTAAGCCCACCAAAATGTCTTCTTGCAGGACAGAATGAGAGACGTTATGCACATCGATAGGAGTCAATGTGTTCTGCTTCTGCCCATAAGGTTTCAATAAATATCTACCTAAAAAAGGGTGTTTGTTAGAAAAACAATATTTGTCTCCTTAAATCAGTATTGTCTAAGCCCTCCAAACTCATCACAGCATCTATGTTTAACGCCCACTAGATTTCTCAGGGATATAGGCATCTGCTTAAATGCTTGCCAGATTTGAAGAACTTATGCACATGCATAATGCCATACTGAAATGGGGGTTAAATTACAGAGACTCTGTTACACAGCATATCCTCCCCGACACACATACCATTTCTGTCTTTCTCAGTTTCTCAAGCTTGCTATCTCCACTGAATCCCAGCCTCAATTGATTTTACTGGTTTTACATTTTGCCAGTGATTTTCTATTCCTCTCTGCCTTCACAGTCTCTTTCTCATCTGCCTACTTCTCTCCTTCCCCTATTCTTTCCCTCTGTTTGCTCCACATGACTTTGTTCCCACCTCTTGATCCTCTAGGCCCAGTGTAAATTTTTCATCTGTTCCACTCACTGTAAACAGAATTCCTTCCTCCTCTTCAAATCTCCCCTTAAACCTACACATGGGTTTGAGCTTAGTATTGACTCTAAGCCCTATTCCCAGAGGCTTGGGGAAATTTGACTGTGCTCACCCATAACTGTGAGGAATGAGGTTAGCTGACATCACACTAAACATGAGGGATTCTGGCTGGTCAAAGCTCTGCAGGTTAACTGCAGCACTCTCCTCCATCACGATACACCTTTGTTTGCTCTCCATAATCTTGTTCCTCTCCCAGATAAAGAAACTAAATTCAGTTCTATAAAATGCTCTCCATTTGTTTTCTTTCTGGAAAGTTTTTGTATGTCTGTGAAATAAGTGAAATTCAAAACAGCTACTGCAGAAACATCTTCACACACCTCAATCAACCACACTTTTGTTCAGCTTTCATACCTATTGGGATCTCTTTCCAAAACCCTTTGCTAGTCCCTCAGAATGAGAGGATCATTAGCTAAGCAAAAATTGATTCATTACAGTGAGAAAAATTTTCAACAGCTATGTGTTGTTAGTCCAAACCAGAGACTGCTGTGATCTTATGAATACACAGGAGGAAGCTGTGGAGAATTCTCACATACAAAAAGCCTCAGATTATGGTGGGATGGGGGAGAGAATTGGAAGGGTAAAAGTGAGAAAACTTGTGGATTGAGATAAAGACAGTTTAATAGGTAAAGCAAAAGCTGCGTGCACAAGCAAAGCAAAATAAAGAATTCATTCACTACTTCCCACCAGCAGGCAGGTGTCCAGCCATCTCTAGGAAAGCAGGGCTCCATCACGTGTAATGATTACTTGGGAAGACAAACGCCACCACTCCAAACGTTCCCTCTTCCTTTTTCTTCCCCCAGCTTCATATGCTGAGCATGACATCATATGGTGTGGCATATCTCTTTTGTCAGTTGGGGTCAGCTGTCCCATCTGTGTCCCTTTCCAACTTCTTGTGCACCCCCAGCCTACTCGCTGGTGGGGTGGGGTGAGGAGCAGAAAAGGCCCCTTGTCTGTGTCAGCACTGCTCAGCAGTAATGAAAACATCCCTGTGTCATTAACACTGTTTTCAGCACAAATCCAAAACATAGCCCCATACATAGCCACTAGGAAGAAAATTAACTCTATCCCAGCCAAAACCAGCACACCCTCATTAGATTAGTCCATCAAAATCATTAAGAAAAGAAGAACAAGCATTCATCCTTAATGACTGGAAAAAACGAACTGCAGACTCCAAATGCTATATAAGCAAGTGCAGGAATGTATGTCCTGGCAACTGATGTCCTTGAAACAACAGTATTGAAAAGATGAGAACTGTCTTTATTCAGAGACTCGTAGCACATATGCTTGAAGGAACCTGGAGAGGCCATCCTGTTCATTCCCTTTTTCTAAGGCAATATCAACTTTCCCTAATGTTGAGTGGGCTTGCTCTGAAACTTAATATCCATCTTGATACTGAAATTGCTGTTTGACTGCCTATCAAAGCTTTTAAAATAAAATTATGGTGAATAACGTTAAGAAAATTTACACCTCCTACTTTGGCTAGCATCTTTTTTTAACACTGTTAGTGAGCAGAGCTTAGAGAGTTCTGGGAATTTTCCCCCTCATCTGACCACAGATTTTCAAAAAAGAAAATTTTTTCTATTGAAAACCTATCATGTTAAAGCTAAGAGGAACCGTAGCTGTCAATCAGAGAAGGGAAAGAATATTCTTACCATTCATTTCTGTAAAGCTAGTAGAAATCATGTTCCTTTATAGGCAGTAGGAAGAAAACAACCTTGCCCTGGGAAGATAAATTCAGTGTATAAAATCATGTAAAATGATAGTCTAGAGGGAATGGCAATCAGAGAAATCAAGTGAGC
Organism: Pygoscelis adeliae; assembly: GCF_000699105.1. Lineage (NCBI taxonomy): Eukaryota > Metazoa > Chordata > Aves > Sphenisciformes > Spheniscidae > Pygoscelis > Pygoscelis adeliae. The sequence goes on along the minus strand of NW_008824356.1, from coordinate 13,666,280 downwards.
GGGAACAGTGCTCAATGGAGTGTTTTGTATGAGGAATTCAGGTCAATTATTTCGCTGCTGTTTCATGTTGTCTCCGGTGGAAGGGATAAGCAAGGAGGGTTAATTTGCTCCCCATTGTGATCAGACAAGAGAGGGCAGAACAGAGAAGGCTGGTTCAGAGTCCAGGCTCAGAACAGCAAGGGGAAAGGTGTTTGTCTAAGGAGGCATTTAAGGGAAGGAAGGGAGAGCTTTGGTACACAAGAACAGGGAGATGGTTCTAAGCAAGTGGGCTAGGCATAGCCATCTGTGGGAGCAGACAAAGGGAACCTTAATCAAAGTGGACCAGAAGGGTGAGTGAAACGAGCTAAAATGGGGAAATGAGCACCACTACATCCACTTTGAAGACCGAGTCTTGTACTGCGAATTTGAAAAGGGTCAGTGTAGCAGGCGAGAGAGACATCGCTGTAGCTGCACTACTTTAAGAAGAATGTCCTCCATAAAAGCTCCCTTTAAGTTTACAAAACCTGCCACATCTGCAGCACAGCCTCCTCCAAACCCAGAAAACTGATGTTTGTTACCATTAATGAAAAGTTGTGGTCAAAGCAAATATTGACGTATTTTCAAGCATTGGCAGGAACACTTTTTGCAGTATTTCCATGTTAACTTCCTAACAGACTTCACAGTAAAATACTAAGACAATTAGTAGTTATTGCCAATTTTAACAAGTGTTTATCACTGGCAAATAATAAATACAGCACTCCTGCAAATTAATTTCTTTGCTATTGCTAACTCCTTGCAGAGGTTAGCAGCAGGCTATTTCAGCTAGCCTTGGTCATAAGCGTGCTCAGCTGCCCCTCAGCACCAGGATAGCTGAGGTTCAGC
>NW_008824356.1:13633928-13665398 GCF_000699105.1 Pygoscelis adeliae | reverse complement strand
CAGAGCTCCTCTGAGCTGGCTGCTCTTTTCAGCTTGTAGTAGGAGAACAGCAAAGGTAGCGCTACCCCGTAGTCCAATTTAATAGCAGCTATCGTGGGTGTCACCTACCTGTCATGTCTGACTCACCCCACCATCTTTTTGTTGTTTTCTTTTAAATATTTAAACACTCAAATATTCCAGCCACTTTACATTTCACCTCCTCAGGAAGAAGCAATGTTTCAGAGGTGTTCCCATGGAAACAATGGAGTGAGGAGGCAGCTAAACATGAAAGAAAGTCGTCCAACAGTAAATCCAGAGACATGCTTTGGAGTAGCTTGAAATTTAAAAATGTATAATTAATTGGGCTGCTGCTGAGCATGTGTTTGTATTTATTGCTTTCTCATAAGTGACAAGAGGTCACCTTTTTGCCTGTGACAAGAAAATAAAATTTCCCTGTGCAGAATTTTCAGTACCTAAAGTCCTTTTTGACACAAGAGAGAATACCACTCTTTGGAGATGACCACCGGAGTTAGTTATCAGCAAGGTTGGGCAACTGAAATGGTATTGTTAAGGGTCAGCATCACAAGCTTCCTCAAACAAATCAATCCCTACTGACAGCAGTGGGCTGTGAGTGTTGGAGAGTTGTGATCCAAGATATTTGCAAAGTTTAATCAATCAGACTACAGGAAAAAGAAGATTAGCATTAGCGGAACTAAAAATGCAGCTAGATATGGCAAGCCCCTTCCAATTATGCAAATGAATACACAGAGCCATTCTGCTCAAAATGGGTATTAAATTATCCTTGTGGATAAATATAAAAGCATACCTTTGTCAATCTGTCACCATATATTCTGAAATACCATAATTACCTCTTTCAAACATGGGAAGGAACAACTCTTGGCTATTGCCTGTGCTCACATCACAAAATGATTTCCTGCAACTTTACACAGCCTTAGGTTTCCTGAACTATATGTTGTCTGTAGTGAAGGTAACAAAGGAAAATCCAGTGTTTCAACTTGTGTTAGGCAAGAAAAGCTCAAAAAAATAATCCTGTAATGAAGATCATATTCACTTCACGCATTGGCAAATTGACCACAGAAACACTTAATACATTTAAATATGCCACACAAAATGTTCTGTTCAGAACAGATTCATAAACAGAACATTAGAGACTTGAGCTTTAGTTGCTCTTCATAACCCTTTAGATCATGCTTAAAACCATTGTACTTTCACTTGTGGGCAAAGGAAGGGTCCTGGGAGATGTCGGAAACCTTTCTCTAGGGCTGGAAATTGTCTTGATGATTAAAAGAAGTATCATTCCTACCATTAGTGGCCACTAGAGAAATTCTATCATTGTAGACTGGCAGAGTGGGATACACCTCTAGCAAACCAACAGCTCTGGTTTGACTTGTACACTGCACCTGGCTGTTGGTGCCCAGGGTGGCCTATAGTATCCACTCCACCACTGCCCTCCTCAGGAAGGGTGCCCAGCACCTGCTCAGAGGGTCGTCCTTGGGACAGACTGAGTTTTTACTGACTTTCAGCTCCTCAAGAGTCTTTCTCCTTGGAACAATGGTTTTCTTCACATGGATCCACAAGGAGATGGAAGCATTACTGGTGGAGCTTCTTGTTCAGAGACTTGGCAGTCTACTCTGTGCAGGTAAACAGCTGGCACTGCACATTAGGAGCGCCTTGAGGAGAGAGAGGGCAGGCTAGATCCTACGAGACTGAAACACTGATTTAACCATGTACTATTGAGAGTGCCTTCCTCCTAGAGGGTTGGGCAGAGGGTCAGATGGTAAATGAGATATCCACATAGCCCATAACTTAAGTAAACTATGAGGGAGCATGAAGGGACTGGTCTACTGAGGCTTGGGAGACTGGTGGGACCTTGATACCAGCAAACCCTTAGGAGCAGATCCTACCCACACCCAGCTGGCTTGGAAGTATGTGGAAGCGAACAGCAAGGCCAATTCACAACAGGCTGGCAAGGCATCAGGGCATCAGACAGGCTGTAATGGTCATCATAAAATATATTCACTCCATAGCTTTTGATAAAAGATAGTTTATACAATTCTCTACACAAAAAAAAAATCGTATCAAATCTCTTTGAACTAGCATAACAGCTAAATACATGTTTATCTGGAGAAAACTGATCTGCTGTCCATTTCACAATCGTTTAAAAGTACCGAGTTGCATTTAGCCTTGTGACTGATGGAGTCTCACAGAATTAGTTATGCTGTTGGCATTGACTGTGCAAAGGAAAAGAAGAGATGGGCTGTGTTTTATGCAATTTGTTTTTCTCACTGTTGGAAATCTATCATACTTTTCCTGCCCAAATTATCAAGATGGTTGATAAGCTGGAAATAAATCAGATCATTGAGGTGAGTGTTACATAGCAAGCTATTGTGTAACTGAGCCGTATTTCCTATCTTGGCCTTTCAAACTCTAACAAATTAATTAAAAAAAAAAAAAGGCAAGTATTCTGGAAGGTTTAACTAGCCTTAAAATTTGATTTTCAGTTTTTAAATTAATCCTAATTAATGAATTTTTAATTATATGCAAAGCAAACCCACAAAATCTCCAGAGGCTTAGCTGTGACTTTGCCATGAAAACCAAGCAAAAGGGCACAGCTTTGTTTTGTTGTTTTTGTCCCCCCAGAACAGATCAGAAGCTTCCAGAGCAAGGCTGCCTCCTGCTTTCCTTCTGCTCCATGCCTGGCACAGCCTACCCCACCATGTGCCGCGGCTGCGTTAGCTGCCATGGCAGATGTCCTGTCATGCCCACTTGCTTGAGGTGGGAATGCAGCAACCCCCAGCCTTCAGGATTTGCACTGCTGCACCGTTTGTGGCAGTTAGGAAGCTAATAAGCATATACATCACTACTCTTTCTTGAATGTTTACATCAAGTACCCTTCCTGAATGAAGACCCATTTCATGCCGTGTCTGAAAAATCTCTTTACCCTTCTGCTTTTCTCAGTGTTTCTGTCTGAGTTGCTGCTCACTGACTCCGATGGACTCTGGACCAAGTCCTAAGAGAAGAAAAATCTTTCAGCTCATCATCAAGTCTCTGAGCAAGCCAGTCATCCAGAGAAAAAACGCTTAAGTCACTCACAGAATAATAATCATGCCCAGGGTCTGATACTTTTTTCCCATGTTTCAACATGCAGGTGAACCAATTAATGTGAGTAGAGTTACATGAAACCCAGACTGGGTTTTGCTGTCACTGACACAGTGCCCCTGGCTCAGAGCTTTGTGGAGGGGATTACACTGAGTTATTTGTGACCAACAGACCCTGAGCATTGGCGTGCTCACCAGTGATTTTCAAATGCCAACTTACAACAGGTAAGTATCCTAGCTGCTATTTTTCTTCCTTATAGGCTGTTAAAAAAGCCATAACAAGAAAATCGTTACCACAGAATCCAAAACACTGAAAATCTTTTCTTTGCCTTGATAAAATATCTGGCTAGTATGAATGCTCATAATTTCTCTGGTGAACTCAAAGGTACTAAGGCATCATCACACTTTTAAAAATCTAGTGCTATTTAGCAAGTAAAACATTTTACAGTGTCAGACTTCACTGAGAAGTGGACTTAGAGGGGAGGGAGATAAAATGTTTCAGCCCTAGCTCAACTGTACTTTTAAACTTCTCAGTCATATCTGTTTTGCTACCTGAGGAATTTTAAGGAAGTGAAATCAAATGTCTATCTGATTTTAGGTGATGTGCAATATTTATTCTGAAGGCTCATGCAGCTTCTTTCACTCTTGAATTATTTACAACATGCACACACACTGTCATGTCTCAATAGATCACTCTATAACTCCATCAAGTAAAATGAAAGTAATTTGCACATTGTAAATATATATGTGTGTGTGTGTGTGTGTGTATGTAGAGGCCTAGTAAGAATCAGTATTAATGATCATCCATCCATGCAAAGGACTGAAGAATGTAATTTATTAAAGATAGGGAGAGGCTTTGCAGGTGGAAACAAATACAAAATCCAGCTAGTCCAGCATGTATCTTGAGCACTGATTAGTACTGGAGGTTGCAAAAGAAAGTTGAAGAAATTGAGTCTCAACAAGAAGGCTTGTTTTTAATGCCAGGTAGCTGGAGATCAGTTTAAATCCTGAAACTTGGAGGAGTTTGATCCTTCAGTAGTTTTTTTGGGTTTGTGGGTTGTTTGTTTTTTTCAGTTTACACTAGCTAATGAGTCAGGGTACCTGCCATACTCAAAAACATCCAGCCTCTCCATGAATCTTGCTAATTTCTTAGCCTGTACAAACAGTTAACAGGATGTTTCTCCTAACCTGGCTTCATACATTTTTTCCTTTGTGCTGAGGACTTATAAAGGGCTGTGCATATTTGCTTATGAAATGATAATTGATGTGATTTACATTAAAAATCCATGTGGGCAAAAGTATTTTCTTTTTGAGAATGTGGCTAGAGTTTTCTCCATATGTATAATTATGCTTTGGGGTTTTAAGATAGATACGATGATGCATTGTAGGGCTAAAGAGCTGCTGAAGACATATGTTTATTACGTACCCTTTATTTTTAAAACCTGTATGCAGGAAGATATGTAGCCTTTCACAGGGTAGTATGCAAAAGAACAGCGCAGGGCAGAAGGAAATCCAAAACTGGGAACTAGAGAAGTGGTAATTCCACTGTATGTATTCCTGACGACTGTGGAAACCCACCTGAGTAAACTTTGCAGCCTTGTGGTTCAGTGTTAGCTCGGGAGCAGAAGCGGGCAGTAACCCCCTGCCTAGCACACTACCTCCTGCCTCACAGAGACCCAGCACATGTCTCATGCTGTCAAAGCAGCATTCATGTTTTGTCTGAATTTGCACGTGCCTTAGAGTGGAGCTTTCTATGCATGTAATGAGGCAGAATAGAGGACAGTCCAAGTGGATGGTGAAGAAGATGGAGAAGTAGAGGGGGCCAAAAGCAAAGTCAGGGAAAACACTGGATGTTAGGAAACCCAAGGTTTGTCCATTGCTTGTTTCTAGGAAGCTCCAACCATCGTCTCCAGGATGGCATCTCCTCAGAGAAATTTGGAAAGGCTGATTTTCTGCGTGGTCTGCTGGACATCTTGCTCCCTATTACATGTCTTCTCAGAAGGGAGTTGAAGTATTAGTTTAACAGACTGCCGAAGATGGCAGAATATGCACTTCTGTTGAGCGTATCATCCCCGAGCCTCACGCAGTACTGTAGTAGCAGGGGTTGATGTATCAGAGCCTGGGTTAGTATTTTTGATCCAGTGGGTGGTGAAATGTATTTTCCACTAAAGCATTGATACTAGCAACCAAGTAATTCTTGTATTTTGCATTGTCATGATTAGTCACACCATTTTCACCATAACTGAAAAAGAGAAATAGGCACTGAGAAATCATCACTGAGGACATGCCTTTGTGGTTCGGAGAGGATGGGTGGGGGTTGGAGTGCAGAGGAATGTATTTCATGTCTTTGTGACCCTGCCCTGTAAGCAAGAGGAAAAACCATGGGTTGTTCAAGGATGTGTTTGTCAATGCCAGTAAGGGAGAGAAAGTTGGAAAATTAAAAAAAAAAATTTTTTTTTCTATTCTTGGAAGTCTCCTTTCTCATCTTATTACCCTTGCAATCACACATTTTAATTCTGTAATTTTCCATTTCAGTACACAAGCTACATTCAAATGCATTTGTCTCTAGAATCCTGATCTTACTAAACCTTGCTGCTGTCTGCTCTGCTGATGTCACTGGACTTTGAGAATTTAGCCTAATATGTTTTGACCAGTAATGAGCCAAATGCACATATTCACAAACATTTCAGAAGTTCATTTTGGACCTGAGCCTACTGCTAACCTCACATTCTTCCAATATTGTAGCTTATTTGTCTACTGGAAAAGCTGTTGAGAATATTTTACAAAATGCTGCATTTTTATTAAAAAAGAGTATCTATTCCTGTAGTACATTGTCTTTTTTTCTTCCATACTCTCTGTCTGCAGCCATTCATCCACATTTGAGGTTTTCTAGATTTACTGACAAAGCTATGTGAAATTCTGTCCTGCTGATCACATCAGAACCCCAAGCCACAGGCGGCCAGTTCCTTCTGCAGCTGAGACTCGCCTGTCTGGCTAGCCTTCCACCTCCAAAGTCTTTCTCAGTGTCACTCTTCATGCCCTCTGGCAAGCTGTTTCTTCGTTTTTCTCATCCTCTCCACATGATTTACCCCTTCTTTCTGCTGCTCACACAGATAGCATCTATATTCACAATCAGGCCCCAGGCAAACACTCACTTTTGACCAGTCATGCATGCCTGTGTTCATGCAATGTCTCCCCTAGTTCCTGCTATAGTATTCAACTAAGAAACTTAATCACTTCCTACATTTCTCCTAAATTAAGAGTATCTGGAATGCCCTTTACTATAACAATACTGGGGGGGGCTGATTTTGATCTCACAGAGATATTAATGAGGATTAATTACATAGAGGCTGATGGAAGCAACCCCAGATGAACCCCGTGCCCTTCAGTTTCAAGAAGCACCACATAAATCACTCTCTTTCACACTTTCCCATGGGTTCGCTCATCAGAGATCAGAGACATTAGCAGGTATCTTTAAACTAGTCACAGGAAAAGGCATTATTCAGTAATGCACATAAGAGGGAGACCTCTGTGTTTATGAAAGCAAAGGTATGAAGAAACCATTTACCTTTTCTAACATCTTATTTCTCCTTGCTGGGCTAGGCCAGCTGTGCTAAAAAAAAGAAAAACAAAGAATAGCCTCAAGGCAGATGCATTAGTCTCTGCATCAGTATCAGTTTCTCTGCTGCTCCAAAAGTGATTTCACAGTAGGAATTCCAATAGGAGTTAAAGTACTTTCCTACAAAAGACACATAGAGAACAAGAGCTGCGTACTGCTGAATACAGATGGGACTCAGAGTCACTAACAAGGCTGGTATTTTTCTTTGGTCCATACCATCACATACACACAACCATATAACCGTAAAAAGCTGTCATTAGCCAGCAAAACACCGAAGCTTTGAACGTGGGCTGAAACTCCCAGCCCTATATTACAAAATTTTTTAATATAAAAACTGAGGATTCATTTGTCAGTTCAGTAACTGTTCCAGCTCTCAGCATTCGAACGCTGTTTGTATTGTTCAATGCACCAATTGTTGTGATCAGGACCCTGACAAGGTTATGACTAAAATGGGGCACAGAACCTGAATCAGCATCTAGAGCTACTTGTGGCAAGAGTGCGTGTCGCCAGGCACTGCAGGAAATCCCTGGCACTTGGCCCTGCCTCTGCAGTTCTGGTTTGAGTGCTCCCTCCAACAGCTGTTCTTTGGCCTATGTCTTTTCTGAGAGCTGATGCTCAAATCTCAAGACAACGAATATTTCACCATCTTCCATCGTCATGTTTTTGCCTCATGTTTGTAGTGACTATACATATTCACGTCCCCATGAAATGTAAGTCCGTCCTTTTTCCCAAAAACAGTTAGGTCCTTAGATGACCCCACAGTTCTCAGAATGCTTGAGTTCACTGATCGGCAGGTGTCTCTCCTCCATCTTTGCGAGCTGGAGTAGTGCTGGTACTGTAGTCCCAGCTACAGTATCAACCACTGTGCCCGGTTACTTTCACCAAGATCTATTCAAGATGTTCCTCCATCTGGGAACAGCTTATTGCCCATTTGCTTTGCTTTTTGCAGCACTCTTTAAAAATCTTAGCAATTTTATCTGCTTGTTCAGCTTTGCCCATTCTTGAGTCAACATCATTGCTTTAGAAATGTGGGGTATTTTTGCTGCTTAACCTTTTGCAATTAAAAACACCTTAATATTTTGCCAGATATCCACACCCTCGCTCATTAGGTCACTGCTATCTTTGCTCATCTTGCTTTGGGAAAGAACTTTTCTCATTTTCCAGGTACCAATGTACCAATGTACCTGGAAAATTGATAGCTCATTTTCCAAGTATCAATGTTTGAGTGATTTGGAGGTATACTTGAAAGAATGACCTGGGTATGAAAAGTCAGTTGGGTTTGTACAGGTACTGTGTTCATCTTGCTGGTTCACTGACATTTCACAAGCAAGTGGTGTCTGTATTGTTTGCATAGTTTATTTTCTGTTGCTGTCTTTTCATACTAGAAGGCTGCTCTAGATAAGACAACAGTTGTCTGTCTGTCCCCCTGTCATTCCCTTTCTTGTAACGTAGAGCAGTGTAGCAGTTCCAATAGCATTCACCAAAAACATTTTGGGTTCCTTGTGGCAACACTGAAGTGCTTTGGATTGCTCCCTGTCCTTAGATTTGTGAGTCTAAGTCCTAACATGGAAATACACTATTGCAGGATACCCTCCATTGTGTCAAGAGTAGTTTTACTCTGTTGGCAATACAGAACCTGACATCTACAGCTCTCTGCTGAGTTCACATAAGTTTTCTGAGCATTCCTAATGCACAGCTTTTACTTGACTTCTTTGATGTGAAAGCTACCCATCCTCTCTGTGGTCCAAAACCTATCTCATTCTGTTCTCTCCATTACCTGACTCATTTTTGCTGGGTGACAATTCCAGTTTCTCCTCTTGATCTTAAAGAAACTGTTTACTCTCTTTTGATGCTGTGCTACTTTTGCTTTTGTATCACTGCCTGACCTCTGCAGTTAAGGCCAGTCAGATGTTTGAAAATTATTCACCTTCCATCATATCATATACATATCAAATCTCTCATCTGGAGTTGTTCTTTTTTGTCTTAGTATGGTGCTTTTTTATTTTTCATTTTACTTACTTGTAAACTCTGCAATAATTATTGCACATGACCCAATATGCAGGACATTTTCCACTAGCATTTTCCCTCTCCATCATATCTTCATGTTTTCCTTTATACTCAGTTTGTTTTCTCTGCCTTTTGCATTTGCACAAATATTGGTGTATTTTCCTTGTTTTTCATGAGCAAACTAATTACCTCAGTCTCTTCACCACTTATGCTCTGCATTTGCAGATGAATCTGTTCACGTGTACATGTCTATGGCTCTTAGTAAAGTTAATATGAACTCCTTGAACAGTCTTAGTCAAGCACATTCGTCTTGTCCCTATCATTTCTGACACATTCACCTTTTTAGAAGTGACAATCCAGGAGCTGCCTATTTTGTGATATGCTGGTCTATTGTTTCTCCAGATCTTTTCTCACAAAGAAACCTTTTATTTACGACATCTTTTGAAAGATGAAATGGTTTTTAAAGCATCGCTAGGATTTTATACAGTTTGTCTTGGTTCGATGCTCCTGCTAACCCATGTAGCAGTTTTTACCAATTGCAGATGATGGTGTGGCTGAGCTTACTCTGATTTGCATTATATCTACATACTAGTGCTACTAAACGGATCCTCCCTTAAGTCCAGCCCTGCAGGGGTAGAAAATCTACGGTGTTGCTATAATCAGGTTTCTCTGATTTTTTTTTTTTTGCTTCTTTTCCTTTGTGCTATTCAATATTAAGAAAAACAGACATCCCAGGCCATGCAATGGGCCGGTCCTTTCTCCAATTACTCTGTCAACTTATCTAGCACTTCCTGAAAGTAGAATTCCCTGAACTCTGAGGTGTAATCATTCAACAGCTTCTCCTGTATGGAATAGTGCCTATTGAAAACCACAGCTCAGTGCCCTGCTCAGCTATATACTTCCTGCATGACCTTTGACAAGTCACTCATCCTGTCAGTACCAAGGTGACTAAATATTTAATTGTGGTATTTATGCCAAAAAGGACGGCTCCATAATGATACAGATGCATAGGGACCATTACGAAGACAAGAAAGTTTGCAGCAGAGGAGTCACCAGTATCTTGCCCCTCAAGCTGAGTCAGGTTCATTACAGGACAGAAAAAAAATCTTCCCATTTTTTCCCTTCTTCCTCCTCAAGTCAGTTTTGCTCTCTATTACATTAAAGATATTTTCAAAATAAGCTTTTAATAAAACTTCAACCAGGCTTGGATGCAGTCCCTGTGTGGATATATATAAGAAAGCTCCATACAGATGGGATTGTGCGGGCACATTGTGTGCCCTTACCTGGCTGAAGATGCTAACAGGAGCATTGCAGCCCTTCCCTTCCTCTTCAGTAAAAACACTTTTTCCTAACACTGTGAAGGAGTTACATGAAAATAATCTCTCTGTGAACAAGGTATGGGCTCCTGTATTAGCAAGATCAATGAAGAATGACCAAAAGGAGTGACGCTGTGAAGGTTTGATCCAGAACGCAGGTCTACACATGAACTGCCCTCCCAAAACAGAACGAGGAGGATGCTCGTACAGTCACCTATAGCCTCAAGTACCAGACAGTTTTTGTGGCATGAGCCAGTTTTCTCTATTGTAGGCTTAGTTTTATGTGAAAGACCTTGACCGGCCACATTCAAGACATTTTCCCTAGCTGGTATGCATTTTCAGGGTTTAACCCTGAGCAATGCACAGACAACTTGAGTAAAACCATGCACCAATTTGTCTTTGCAAATCATTTCAAGTACCAGCAGGGATAAACAATGTACAAGAACTTCCCAAGCAAAGAAATGAACAAGGATCTCCCTTTCCCCTGGCAGCTTTACATATCTTTAAGCTAACTTAAATCTAATGGTAAAACTCAGAGTTTAGGGACTTTCATGGGCTTTGTAGCAATCTTAGAAGAATCATAGCCTGATGGGATGAGGAACAGCTCATACGCAGCCAGCCAGATAATCATGACCCACATGGAAAGTCATTTCATCAACCAGACAAGTAGAACTCAGCAGAAATTATTATTTTTTTCATGGAAGGAAAAGCAGTTCCGTTTTATATAACATTTTCTTAAATGTGCAAGAGAGGACAAAAGGAACTGAAAATGTAGTAGCTTTTGGTGACATCTTGCTTGCATGTCACATTTCTTCTAAACTGAGTAGCAAACACGATCTCATCTCAAGATGATGTTAACACTGTTAACCACACCTACATTTCTCTATCCTGTTACTCTTAGTTTGCCTGAATTCAAGCAGGATTTGTGATCTAATGCACACTCCCATCCAGTCTGATTTACCAGATAGGAGTTAAAGTACCTCCAAGTCCATGTCCAAGGATTTGCTGGCCTTATCCATTAGAGAGAGAAAGCTACCACCCAAATGAAAGCTCAAGTTAGCAACACTGCACAGAAGTACCTTGCACAGGTGAAGGGCACATGACACTTGTTTGCTCAGTGACACACAATGACATTAATGTTCCTTAAAATGCTGGCGTTACATCCAGGTGTTTGGCTCAGGGATCGTATGAGTCATGACACAGTTAAATCGGACTGAGAAGAGACGAGGAGTTTTTAGACAGAAGAGCAAGTCTCAGGTGGCAGGTAAACAGGACTCTGCCAGAACTGCAGAATAGTAAGACATTGAACTGTACAGACGCCCACCAAGAAGCCAAATGGGTGCATCAGGGAGATACTGCACATGGACCGCAGGCCCACTGTTAGAATGAGAGCCACAACATAAAGAGAATGTCACCTTTTCTGAGAGATTTATATTCATGTTGTTCTCTGTAATGGTAATTTGCTACTGACAGTAGCTTTTTCATATGTTCCAAACAGTTGTTTCACTGAGACCATCAGCAGTAAAGAATCTTTGTCCTTCATTAGCTTCTCACACAAGCATTAATTAGCCCACAGACTCTAGTAATAATAGGTTTACGAAACTGATGTCTGAATGTACCAATAACCTCTGCAGTGAGCTGTGCCATCCATCAGCAAATCCAGGAAAGTAACTGGGGAAGGAATATACTCTCAGAGAGTTTCTACCAAGATCCCTTTGCCAATTTCGCAGGACAGTTGGAAAAGGGATTGAAGAAGCCTGTTCTCGTTTTCCAGGCTCTTCGTTTCCTTCAGTAGCTTTTAATCACTGTGAAGCTTAGTTATTAATGTCTCTGAAGTCAGAGTCCGGCTATTTAGTGTATATTGCTATGCAGTTCGTTTGAAACAGCATCAAGCACAAAAGGTGCACTGTCCCCTCCTGCCTGTTTCTGTCACTGCTGTTACTGTATGGTAACAGAGTGTGCTGGAGCCGGTGGTGTTGGGCACTACTAAACACTGACCATCAAAGCTGCATGCCCTTAGGAGCTAGAACAAGACAGCCGGTGAGATACACCCAAGGAGCAGAGTACAGGGACCAAGGAAGCAGCACTAGTCAGTATGACAAGCACTGATTCTAGCGGATGAGCAGTCCCAACTCCTAGACTGATTACTGATGGCCCTGGTCCTTGGAAGATGCTCTGTGTGACTGGATCACTGCATCTACAAGGCGGCCACTGAGGCTGCTGGAGCCCTGTGCAGACGCCATGGTCTTCCCACAGGAACCACCTTTCAAGAACAGGTCCTTTGAATGCACAGAAATGCAGAAAATCTCACCAATCTCCCCGTGACCTTTAAACGGCACATTGTTTGTCATGTAGCTGAAGGAGATATTTCCTTGGAGTGGGGTGGGGAGAGTGCGAAGGGTGTTTATTTTCTGTGACCACACACTTGGGTAGGTGTCTTAGCCCACGGTGCCAGTTTTCCAGCAGTCCCCCAGGCCTCAAGCCATCCCTCCTGTAGTCAGAAAACCTGCCAGCTTGCAGGTTCTAGAAAGAGGAGTCCGGCAGAGCATTCAGCAAACTAATCCTCCCCACCCGTGGGTATCATTTATATCACAGTGGCTGTTAGATGCCATAAGCTTGCAAGAGGACCACCTTATGCTCTGAACTGTGGATTTACGTGTGATCCTTTATGCCAGCTCTCCTATTTCTAAAACTCTCATCAGATCACAAGCTAAAAATACTTGAAGTACCACGGCCTGTCTAATCGTCTGTATGAGAAGCGAGTTCTCTGTTAGCACCACGCAACAATGAAATCTGCAGTGTCCTTATTTTAGTGTGCTTCCTGGTTCTCTGTGATACAGACACTAATGAACTGTAACCTGGGAAACCACTGAAAGTCTGTTGGCTTAATGCATGTGAGAAGTTTGGCTAGATTAAAGTGTCTTTCAGAAAGGAAACTGAAGAGATCTTCATCCCCCACAACCTCATGGTCCTCAGACTCTTCCTTTAGACTAGCTAAGTTTCTTGAAATTCATGGAGCTAGTTTTATTTTTTTTTTCTACCTGCAGTGAAACAACAACAGGTGTGTGGAAGAATCTCTAGTTACTGAAATAACTTGTGAAAAGTGGAAAGAATGTATTTGCAAGATTGGGGCAAATAATATTTTGCACTTTGAGAACAGGATCGTGCAGAGGTTTCTAAGCACTGCACGTGTATCTGTTAAACCTCATACCATCCAATTAACACTACCCTTACCTTATACAGGTAGCTGAATGACAGGGAGGGTAGAGGAGGGTAGGACATTCACTCAAACTCACACCATGAACTTGATTTGGACTAAAACCAGAAGCCCTCAACCTCTTCTTCTGGCCCTCTGTCCATAAAAATACCGCCCTCCTTCTGAAGCACTTCAGTAGCACTTCTCCACAAACACTTCTGCACGCTTGGCCCTCTCCCACCTTGGTCCTACTCAACACAGCTGCTTTCTGTGGGCAAACTTGCCAGGAAGCAGCTCTGTTTTGGGCAAACTCTGTCTCTGATCCCTCTCTTCTTCCACTGGCTCCTTCCAGCAGTCAGCTGGAGAAGAAAAGAAAGGGATAACAGGTGCTGGTGGTGGCAGGAAAGTGCAAGGGCTTCGCTGTGACAACTCCCACAAAACATCTGCTGTCTACTGTGGCTGGCTGAGCTCATGCTCTTAGGACAGCACTTCCTCTCTGCATGAAAAAAGGCCTCACCAGACGCCTGTTCCTGCTAAAACGTGCCCAGCAGAACTTGGTGTGCCAGGAAAGAGAGGGTGATGGAGGAAAAAATATGGCAGCACTGTACTCACTGGGATGTCTAACAACCTGGTTCAAAGCACAGCTCAAGGAGTAGCTCTGAACCAGCCTCGTCCACTGCAACCTGCCAGCTCCTGCTGACCACACTTTTCTTTATAGCTTTTCTTTAGTGACTTCTGATTCTCCCCTCCCTCCTTAATTGCTCCTCCTTTGCATCCTCTGCAGCAGCAGTCACCTGAGCACCCTTCCCAGAGCTGCATCCTTGATCGTCTACTCTCCATCAATACTTGTTCCCTGGTAATCTCACCAGTTACCAGCCAAGCCGATCCACTTGATGTCTGTGTGTAGGCATTTGACAGATCTATTGCTCTATTCCATCTGGGCCTGCCTTTCACTTGCATGCAAATCTGTCTGTCTCTCTGGTATCTCCTTATACATATGTGATCTCTAACAAAGTCAACAAGGCTACAGTTTGTCCCACCATGTCTCCTTCCTCTTCTCTAACTCAGTTGGGATAACACTGCCGTCTTCTCACCCCTGCCACTCTGTGCCTCATCTTCTGTCCCCATGTCCAGGCAACATTTGAGCCTGACAGGTTGTTTTTATCAGTATCCCTGCTATCTACTCGTCTCATTCAAAATCCTTCTCAAAATAATTTTCCTGTGCTGCTGCCTGGATCCTTCACTTTCTCCTCCTCTTACATTGCATGAATGTCTTGTCTTTCTCATCTTTTCACTCCCAGCTCTTCCACCCTCCACCCCATCCTAGCTCTTGTCTTGTAGTCATTCTCAGAGGGATCAAAACATGTTTCTAATGAGACTGTGTGTCAGGACCCATTTATTTGGAGCCCTAATATGCATCATTTCTCTTTATCTTGTTCCTCACACAAGATAGGCACTCTACGAAGTTCCACAGACATGCTTATGTGCACACTCAAATATTTCTTAAATTCTCTTTTGCCATGATGTCACCAAAATGCTACCAGATAGCTAGGCTGCTGGTAGCTGGAGCCTCCTGCCTCTGATACTAAGCATAATGTCTCCACTGGATCCCACGTATTCCCATTTAGCTGTCTGCACCCTGCTGGATCATATCTTTTTCTTACATGGCAAGCTTGGGGTTAGAGGCAGAAATTGCCTTTTTGTTCTCTGTTTGCAGAGAGTACCTACCACACCGGGAACCGTCCATCATTCCTGAGCCTTTGGCATTAAGGTGATAAATAAAAGTGGAAATTACAGTAACAGAATTGTTACAGGGAGAGCAAGTGGCAGCACTGACAACAGAGCAGCGGCATCCTGCCATCCCTTCTTGCTGTTCATCCCTCACTATTCATTTCAGTACCTCTGTGATTCTGCACCTGCACACATGCAGCCAGTGGAGCAGTAGGAATTGTCACCATCTAGAATTCTCCTTTGAATTATAACAGTAAGATCACATGGCTTTCTGCCAGCCAAATAGTTGTAAGCTCTTCATATACAAGAAGCTTTCACTTGAACTTAGCTGCCACAATCCAATTTGCTCGATTTCAGTAAGGCTTAAATTGTTCTTCCTGCTCTTTCTACACTAACAGCCCCAGAACAGTATGTTAAGATGTAGATAACGTGTCTGAGAGAGATTTTCAATTGGATGTGGTAAAATCTTCCTTTTTGCCCCTAAAACTGTCCTGGCAAGAGAAAATTACTAGTTGCAGACATGTGTTTCTGTCATATTTATTAGCAACCAAGCTAAGCTGATTTGCAGCCTTGGACACTAACCATCACTCTACTTTCAGGTTGCTGAGTACTTGATATATAAGCACGCCAAAAGATAGGATGCTCCCAAAATAGAATATGCTTTAGGATTCAGCATAGTTAAAGCAGAACATTAAGGTGAAAAAGCAAAGAGTTGATCATATTTACAGTGGAGTGTAACAGCACGCTCCAAAGAAAGTAAGTCACCTAAATGTTGTATAAGAGAAGATCTCTTGTATTTCTTGAAGATGAGGGGGCAGAGGGAGAGATAGAACTGAGAGTTAACCGGTTGTGCAGAGGATAGCAAAAAGAAGTGCATTTTCCCCAGCATGAAAGCTGTGCTATAGGTGTTAAATGGCCTCCCGAGCCTAATCAGACTTTGTGTGTAATGAATATTTTCCTTTGATGTTTCTTCAGAACAACTAGTCTAGGGCGCTGACCACCGTAAACCTCTTAAATTTCAAGTGCTATTTTTATGGCCTCTTTATGATTGGAGTAACCTCACTTAAAGGATTACAGGGGTTACTTCATGTCTTTGTAGCCAAATGCATTCTGGTAAAGATCAGATTGATCTGAAGTCAACTGTTATCTTTAGCTTTGATTGTTAATCATTCCCAAGACCTTTGTTCTTTGATTATCACTAGGGAATCTTAAATGCAGGTATGCATCAGCAAGATGTGCATTATCAAATACAAGAAATAAATCCCTGATATTGTTAGGAAAAGTACCTGAAAGTAAACTTAAATTAATAGTATTCACCTGATGATTCCCGCAATGTTTTGCTGGTTTGGCCTTAGTGTTTGCAACTGTTCTATAGTAGAGGTATTTAAGAGGGAAGGCAAGTAGGGTGCTTTATTTTAAAAGGGATGAATGCTCTCTGAGTAAAAGAATTCAAAGCCTAGATCAAAGCATTTAGACAAACTAAAGTCAAATGAACAGGTTAATATATTTGCCAGGTTATTCAGTGTCAATCTATAGTAGAAATGATGCAGACACTTGCTGCTTTCATATTAAATAGCATGTCACAGCTGATCATTAGCAAACATCAGAAAACACAGCAGTGATTGATTACACTCCTGTACTAAAGTTCTATACAGCTTTGCAATGAAAAATACAATTGTGCAGAGTGTACTTTGGAAAGCACCGTCCAAATGCCACGTCATGAGACCTTTAATAGTGCAAAGCACTACTTAGTGTCTGTGTACCGCTCTGCCCTCTGTAGACTGCCACACAGCACCCTGTTCTACTTGGGCCTGCCCAGTCATCAGCTGTCTGAGGTTCACCTTGTGCTGAATCACTTCACACCTTTTACTTTTGAGGAAGGATGCAAGATCCCCAGTGCTGCTCTCATGTTGCCCAAGCCAAGGTGCACATCCAGAGGAAGTCGTGGGTGGCAAAGGATGAGCGTGATTATATAACATGTAATCTGGCACCCAGAAATGCTCATGTTCATCTGCCACATCTATTTTTAGGCATTCTTCTTCCTGCGGGTGCTTCCGTCAGTCCCAAAGGTCTCAGGTAAATGATTCCTTTAATAAGCTCCAGTTCAAACTATTTGATCTGGGAAAAGAATTACACCAAGAAATTGTTCTCATATATTAAGTTAGCTAGAACAAAGATGCTCAATATTAAATTTGAATCAAATGATAAGCTCATCCTCTGCCTTCACAGTCTGTTACAGGGAAAGGTCACAGAATCACAGAACGATTGAGGTTGGAAGGACATCTGGAGGTCATCTGGTCCAACCCCCATGATCAAGCAGGGCCACCTAGAGCCAGTTGCCCAGGACCATGTCTAGACAGCTCTTGAATACCTCCAAGGAGGGAGACTCCACAACCTCTCTGGGCAACCTGTGCCAGTGCTCGGTCACCCTCACAGCAAAAAAGTGTTTCCTGATGTTCAGAGGAAACCTCCTGAGTTTCAGCTTGTGCCCATTACCTCTGGTCCTGTCACTGGGTGCCACTGGAAAGAGCGTGGCTCCATTCTTTTTAGGTATTTACATGCATTGATAAGACCCATGCCCCCACCCCACCCCACCCCACCCTCAAGCATTCTCTTGTCCGGGCTGAACAGTCCCAGCTCTCTCAGCCTTTCCTTGTAGGAGATATGCTCGAATCCCTTAATCAACTTAATGGCCCATTGCTGGACTCTGTCCAGTGTGTCCATGTCTCTCTTGTACTGGGGAGCCCAGAACTGGACACAGTACTCCAGGTATGGCCGCACCAGTGCTCAGTAGAGGGGAAGGGTCCCCTCCCTCAACCTGCTGGCAATGATTTGCCTCATGCAGCCCAGGATACCATTAGCCCTTCTTTGCTGCAAGGGCACACTGCTGGCTCCTGTTCAACTTGGTGTCCACCAGAACCCTCAGGTCCTTTTCTCCCAAGCTGCTTTTCAGCTGGGTGGCCCCCAGCATATACTGGTGCATGGGGTTGTTCCTCCCCAAGTGCAGAACTTTGCACTTCTCCTTGTTGAACTTGATGAGGTTCCTGTCAGATCATTTCTCCAGCCTGTTGTTGTCCCTCTGGATGGCAGCATGACCCTCTGGTATATCAGCCACTCTTCCCAGTTTTGTTGAGGGTATACTCTGCCCCATCAGCCAGATCATTAATGGAGATGTTAAACAGGATTTGACCCAATACTGACCCCTTGGGTAAACCACTAGTTACTGGTCTCCAACTTTGTTCCACTGATCACCACATTCTGGGCCTGGCCATTCAGCCAATTTTCAAGCTACCTCACTGTCTACTTATTCAGCCCATACTTCATCAGCTTTTCTATGTGGATCTTCTGGGAGACAGTGTCAACAGCTGAAGTCAAGGTATACAATATCCATTGCTCTTCACAATCATCTACCAAGACAGTCATTTCATCGTAGAAGGTTATCAGGTTGCTCAAGCATGACCTTCCCTTGGTGAAGCCATGCTGACTGCTCCCAATCACCTTCTTGTCAGAGCAGCCTACCCATGGGATTAAAAGCTATAACAGCAGTATCAAAATCCATCAGCAACTTCTCAAATCTTATCCAAGCTCAATTAAATTTTTGTTCAAAAGCATTGGTAAGACACCTTCCTTCATTAAGTATGGCTGGATCAGGCCCTTTATTAAAGACATTTCCTTTTCTTGCATTCAGTTTTGTTGTCAAATCTTCCATGCCATTGCTATGTTCTCCACAAGACCCCTGTGAGCTATTCTAATCTCAATGGCAAATATCCAATGAGAAAATTTCTAAGCTGTCTTTCATTTACTTAAGAGACTGTATCTTGGCTCAGTATGTATTTTAGGCATGTTTATCACCCAAGAGATGGAAGGGTTCCAGCCTCACAGTTAAATGTGTAATTACTCGTAAAGCAGGGTTACCCCCAATTCACCTTGGGGGTAAGGGATAGTTCTTAAATAAGAAGGCTTTTGAAGTCTGTAGCATTAAGAACCAAGAGGTAGGAATAGGATCTTTACAACCTATACCTTCAATGGAATTGAATTCTGTGGGTTATTTATATACTTTTTTTGAAAGATGATTTCTATGTAATGAACAAAAATCTCATTTTACAAGGCACTTGCTTCTCGTGTGGGTCTGAGATCTGTTTGTGCAATGGAAACATATACAGGTCATGATAAGCTTTTCTGAAATCCCTACTGGTAGCACGAACCAAAATCATTTATTGCCTTTAAGTTTGAGTACAAGCTCCATAGATCATTATAATCATTCTCAAGTGTCCTCCCAAGACCATGTGAGAATACATAATAAGGACATTTTCTACCAGGTTTTTGTCAGATTTTATCATTTTAAAACTACTAAAACAGTGCCTTTGTACCAAAGATATCTGAGGCCTGATAAATACTGTTCTAATTTAAAAGAGGCCAAAATAAAAGTTTTCTTCTTGCCTGTTAACTCACTGCTGAGGTCAGTAATTGGTCAGATTTGAGACCTGAAGGCGTTCTGAGGGTGCTTTTCTGTAGGGGATTCTGAGGCCATGCAATGAAAATGCTCGGGTTTTTTACATAAATTTTTACCTGTGTAACCAGGATATATACATTGGTGCAATATTTGCATTGGCTATGCCAAAGAGTGCATCTCTTTGCAGCACTGCCAGAGTGTCCTGCCTGACTGGCTAATCTGAATTGTGGCTACAGCAGATGATGGTCTCCTGATGCTTCAGCCTTTGTCTTGTGTATTTATTTTGCTCTTCCCTCTTTTTCTATCCTACTTCTCTCTGCAGGCTTGTGCATATCAGAAATAGCCTTGGGGAGAGAATAGGCAGAACCAGTCAGCAAAGGCTGCTTCCCATCTTGAAGCTAATGCTGATGCAAGTGCCAGTCATTGCCTTCTTGCCTGGCATTCCAGATCAGCTGCACAATTTGAACAGTAAATTAAGCTGTTGAACTGTGGTCACAGCAGCCTCCTCTGGAGAAGCAATATCTTTTCCTAACTGATCTGCAAAAAGGTAAAGTTCGGTACCTGGAACATAGTTAACGCCAGAAGCTTGGAGATAACTGGAGCTTTATGTTTTAAAGAATAGGAGGAATTACAGAAACGTGGTCCTGGTATGTAAAAGCCCCAGGAAGTAAATGACCTGAGCACATGCACCAACTTACTGCTTGGGTTTGGACCAGGTAGTGGTAAGTGAAAAAAGTAATAAACTGAAATGTTACACGCTGGATACCAAGAGCTGGGTAAGTTCTGCTTAGATTAGAAGTGAGTAAAATTCTGCTTGCCTGCTGTTTACCCTCAGCTCCAGGAAAGTCTCCAAGGTGTAATTATTCAGGCCTTTCTCATGTGAGCTGAAGAGACTAAAGCTGCTCACACTCCCAGAGTGGGAAAAGCACACAGATACCTGCAGTGCTGCAAGGCAGGCCCTGTACTGCCCCGGGACCGAATGGGGCAGGGACCGAGGGAAGCTGAGACACGCAGCAGAGAGCAGTGCCAGCAAGCACAGTGTGATAGCCACAGAGACTTTGCTAAAAGCTTGTCATTTAGCCAAAGCAATTCCTTTGCTGCTTATTAAATTGATTCAAATTGATTGCTTTTTAACAAAGTTACTGCTTTGATCTTAGGCTCAATACAAAGGAAATAAAATAGGGAAACTGTTATTATGAGATAAAATGAAACATTGGAGCTCAATGAAAACGTGAAGGCTTCTTTTCTCCTGGTGTTTGATTAGGGGTAACGTTTCAAATGGAGGTTCACACATAAATAGTTCATTGAGATTCAATAAGAATTTAAATAATGAATTTAAATCATCCTGGCTGTGCACTATCCAGGTCGTCAAGCTGTATTTACAAGGTGGCACTGAAGAGCACAGAGTGAGGGTCCCTGGTTTCCTCTGTAGTAAGTGGTATGAGAACCAACAATTCCCTCACACCTCAGTTCAAAACCCATTAGCTCTGCCTGGGTAGACGGGACTCCAGCACAGCCATACACCCACATGGCCTTCCTCTGCCTCTTATTCACCAAGTCCTCCCTATTGGCAGCCACACAGGAGTTCTCTGCCGCAGGTTTCCCATCTGTACTTTGGGGTAAAAGCATTTCGTTGTGTGGTGAGAATTAAATCACTGACATCCAAAAATAGCATTTAAGAACTAATGCTTAGATCAGAACAAGTTTTAATACAAATGATCTTTTTAACACATAAATAAAATGAGGGAGAAATTTATGTATACATATGTGATTAGTACATGGTTAGAAGGTGGACAGCATTGTCACAGGCTTCATATTTTAGAGGAAATTCCAATCTCCAGAGGCTTCACTCTGCCATTTAATGCATGATTACTGCTACAGCCTGAGGAGCAGTAAACATCATCCACAAGCTTCATGTGGATATGCCAAAGAAATTTTCTATCGACTGACACATGCAGACCAATAACAGAAGTTTTCAACCAAGCAAGAGATGGAGAAGATGGAAGAAAAACATGAATAGCATATGAATCAAATCTGTGTTTCCACAACATAGCTGTAACTAACTCTCTGAGTATCAACTAAAGATGCAGTGGGTCCAAGTTACCTTCAAGCAAGATACCGCCCAACAAAATAGATATAATCGAAGTAGTTCAGCTGTGAAGTTTCAGCTCCAGCCTACTCCTGCCTTTCAAGATAACTCAACTTAAACAAAAGTATTCACCAAGTTAATATCACAGAGGTTTCATTTTTCTCCCAAATTCCCAAATTAGAAGAGAACGGAACACAAGTTTGAGCTAACGGTCCAGAAGGGGTGTGTTTGCTGATCCTTATGTAGCAGCACATGTGCCTGATCAGAGCCAAGTAAAAGGGCATGATGACCTCAGAACAGGTACATATGTCATCAGGACAGTTTAGGATGTAGGAAATATGACTGGATTCATTGGAAAAAAACAGCTGCATTGCTCAGCACTGCACATTCCCAGAGAGAGGGACTCAAGCCATATACAAAACCTGAGAACAAAGGTTTTAGTCAGATACATTGCTGCTGAGAAAGAGTGACAGCAGAGATGGACCGACTGCTTGTGCTCATCTGATCAGTCACCAGTGGCTGAAAAGTAATGTTGTTTGCACTGGTTTTCACCCAGTATCTCTGGGTCTTTATGTACAGAGAGCCATTGCTGCTGAAAGAACAGAAAACTCAATACTTGAAAATGTATTTTATGGCTTTTGTTAGTATCTAAATAATTGATAATTTCTAAAAAGACAACTTCAAAAATTAATCTGAGGAGGCTGTAAGTAGCACCTGGGACTCTGGTTATTTCTGCCAGTGCTAGCTGCTTTACTGTCCAACTCTTCATGACTCAGAGGAAACTCACAGAAAACAGACACTTAGTACTTCAACTAATGGTCTACAGTCAACAACTGACCTAGACTCAGGAACTTGGAACGAAGACATGAAGAAGTTAAAAAAATCACCCAAAAAAACCAAACAAGCCTGCAGGTAGCACAAGACCATATCCTCACCAGACTTGGCTTCACAGCTGATCAAAGACAGACGGAACTGGGATCATATCAGCCCACACTGCTGAGTTTCACAGAAAGTCTTCACAGTGATTTATATCCTCATAGGGCTACTGCCAGGCTTGTCTGCCTGGAGAGGAAAACAACCACATCTGGCTACTCTGCAGGAAGAATTGACTCAGTTTAACCCTTCCACGTACAATATAGTTTTTTCCCGAACCCAAGTGCACCTCTATGTGTGATTGTGAGTGTTATAATCCATTGAGCTAATTAATAAAGATATTTCCTAGTATAGCCATGGCAAAAGTAGTTTATTAGCATACCTTGTCTCCGAGGGAGGTTTAGACTGGACATTAGGAAGCATTTCTTTACCGGGAGGGTGGTCAAACCCTGGAACAGGCCTCCTAGAGAGGTGGTCAATGCCGCAAGCCTGTCAGTGTTTAAGAGGCATTTGGACAATGCCCTTAATAACATGCTTTAACTTGGTCAGCCCCAAATTGGTCAGGCAGTTGGACTAGATGATCGCTGTAGGTCCCTTCCAATTGAAATAGTTTATTCTATTCTAGTCTTTTCTATTCTATGCTTTATTTTCCAGGAGTGATGATAATACAAGAAAAATCTGCCTTTTCTCCATGAGAAGACAATTGAGCAGATAGTGCCCAGAGTATTGAAATGCAGCATGGTTAGCAAAGTCTTGCTGGGATTAAGAGGAGCACAAGCCTCCTGACTTTTTAAAAGACTCTGTTTGGATTAGCACAGGAAGAGAGGACTCGGGAGGGAACTCTGAGAATGCTCTTAGGTCTCTGCAAAAGTTTGTCTCAGATTTGTTTAGCTCGGAGGCTGCAGTCTCCAACCTGCCTCTGTGTAATGTGCAAAGTTAGAGGATACAACACACTAATGTTTCACCTTTCTAGAGACCTGTTTTTAAAACTAGGATCAATCACAAGGAAGACAAATTTGCTACTTTGACCTGAGGGCTAATCCAAAGGGGAACTGAATCAGTCAGAACTGGAGAGACCTCACAGTCCCGGGTAGGGTGTTTGGGGCTCCCCAGGTAATGTCACGGAGCAGTAGAAAGTGGAACTGGCTTCACTGGAAACGGGCAAACAAAGCAAAGGGCTGTCTGAGCCTAACCAACAAGGAAGGCCACCAAGAAGAACATGTAGTTGTGTCTGCTTAGAAATGTCAGCTGTGAGCCCATTTCTGAGATTGGCTATTTAAAGCCAGAGAGAAACAGGTCCAGCTAATGGTTAGATAATTTCAAATCACCACTTTTGGCTGATTTGGAGCAAGGACTTGAACTCTGTAATGCAAGCCTGCATGATCTCTTTGAGCTCTGTAGACTTGCTGCATGCCAAAGACGCTTTAGGAAATTCTAGTCCCTAGAAGACAGTCCTTTTTCACCAAATTTCCCTGCATTACTAGCTCTCAAACCAGAGACTGACATCCTTGAATCCCCCGAGAGACAAAAAGGGAGTACAACTCTTTGGCCTGCTGAGCAGATCCATTGCACAGGTGGATGAAGGGATCCCCCAGATCCTGATCCCTGCTCCATGGACTGTTTATACATTTCCTTCAATGACTTGTCCACATGAAACAGTTGGTCAGGACAGTGGCCAGCATCAACCTGCCAAGTCAGTGCACCACTTACTTTTCCCTACCATCTCTGGTACAGCCAACATTTAATCTTTTTTTTTGAAATCACAACTTTAATAGGCAAGGCAGAAAGCCAGAGTAGTACATAGCCAACAGGGCAGGGTGGTAAGAATTTGACTCCTTTTAAGCAGAGAAAGGGACTGAATGCATGCCACGGGCAAACACTCCAGCCACAAGACGAGCCACTTTGGCAGAAACTTGTTCCATGGTTGTATTTTAAATGTGCTCCAAGGATGCTACCTCTGGTGGCCTAGCCTTGGCCAATGGTCAAACTCCCCCCAGCTGCTCACTTTCCACCCTCATACCCCCAGTGAGGGTGGAGAAAACAGGAAAAAAAAACCAGGAACAAGAAAGCTTGTGTGTTGAGATAAAGACAGGGAGATCACTTAGCAATTACTGTCGTGGGCAAAACAGATTCGACTTGTGGTAAGAAAGGGAAAACGGGCACAAAAATGGTCAGAGGGCTGGAACACCTCTCCAATGAACAGAGGCTGACAGAGTTGGGGTTGTTCAGCCTGGAGAAGAGAAAGCTCCAGGGAGACGTTATTATAGCCTTTCAATATATAGAGGGGGCTTATAAGAAAGATAAGGCTTTTTACCAGGGCCTGTAGTGACGGGACGAGGGACAACAGTTTGAAACTAAAAGAGGGTAGATTTAGACTGGATATAAGGAAGAAATTTTTTATGATGAAGGTGGTGAGACAGTGGAACAGGGTGCCAAGAGAGGCGGTTGATGCCCCATCCATGGAAGCATTCAAGGTCAGTTTGGATGGGGCTTTGAGCAAACTGATCTAGTGAAAGATATCCCTGCCCATGGCACAGGGGTTGGACTAGATGACCTTTAGAGGTCCCTTCCAACCCAAACAATTCTATATAAATTTAATTTATTGCCAGTTAAAATAGATACTTAATTACTGATTTAGGTAGTGAGAAACAAGGAGACATACATTAAACCAACATTTTTCTTGCCCCTTTTCCCAGGCTCAACTTTACTCCTTCACTCCAGACTCTCCCTCACCTCGACTGGCACAGAGGAGTTTCTCTCTACTGTTTCTTCCTTGTCACACTTTTCCTCTGCTCTGGCTTGGGTCCTTCCTGTTCCGGCACCGTGGAGGACCTCCTCCCCCTCCTTCTTTGACCTTGGTGTTCCCTTTGCTGTTTCTCACTCTTTTTGTTCCCTCCTCCTCTCTGTGGCATTTTTTTGCCCTTTCTTGAATACGCTTTCACACAGGTGCTGCCAGCTTGGCTGATGGGCTCACCTGGGTCCTGCTGTGGGTCCATTGCAGAGCTGGCTGGCACCAGCTGTGTCCAGCACAGGGGCAACCCCAGCCTCTGCTCACAGAGGCCACTCCTGCATCCCCACCCCCTAGTATCAAAACCTTGCCATCTACACCCAATACACCACCAGAACAAGCCTTTGAGCAACCTGGTTTTCATAGCAGCACCATACAGGCTGCTACGAAGAAAATTAACTCCATCCCAGCCAGATGCAGTACAGCCTGTCACATAAGCAAAGCAGTTTTCCTGCTTGGCCCTACCGAAAGTAACTTTTGAAGTTGTCTGTAGAACATCTTAGTAACAGATGCAGATACCTATGAAGGTTAGAAACCTCCAAGGTTAGAAGGAATCGGCAGGGAGAGGGAACAGGGATGAACCCCACTCCTGCAGATTGGGAACTGGGCACCAAAATTCAGCCTCGGTCCTTTCTGGGTCTTGGTCTTACATCACTCTGTAGATGGAGTGCTTAGTCATTACTGGATGTTAATATAAATGCAATAAAACATCAGACAGTGGCATTTGCTAGCCCAGCAAAGGTCAGGCCAGAGGTTCTTGCAGGTAAGGTTCAAAAATGGTGGCAGAACTGAGAGGGGGAAGTAGGTGAGTTTTGCTCAGCGTCATCTGGTGCATGCTGCACTGGTGGAAGGGAACCAGAGCACCCATCTAAACTCCCAGGTCCTCCTCAGGGCCTCCGAACTGGCAGGCTGCACTGCTGGAGCAGGAGGCTTTGGTACAATGTTTGAGCTACAGATGGGCCGTGTCTGTGTTACACGCATAACCCTGATGTCCTATGGAAATGTCTGCTTGTTACAGTCCTTTCTGGTGTCTTTCTGGGAGCTTGGAAAGCTTTGTGGCTATTAGCAAAACAAGTTCCCTAGAGAGGAAGGATGTGAATGTGCAAAAGTCTAACTAAAAATGAAATTTAATTCTTCTTTGCGGGTGAAATGGAGAGCTATTACTTTCTGTGTTCCTGGAGGATGCATTTCTGAAAAGAAGATAATTTTCTGAATTGTCTTAAAGGCTTGCAAATAAATTGCTCAGTTTCAGGTTTTATTATAGTCTTGAGGTTCAGTAGGAAGTTGCTAAAACATTTGAGCAATGCTGATTAAACATTTGAGTGAACCTAGTGGAATTCAGATTCCAAATGAAAGTAACATAAACATTACTCTCAGCTTTCACGAAACAAGCAAAATAAGGGCATTGGCTTTTGCTTTGACATTATGGACCGTATTCAGAGGGAATGAACTGCTGCTGTATCTAGACAATGAAGAGAGCAAGGCACATCCAAAGAGTGATTTGCTGAGCCTGTCACTGAGCTGAGTGGAAACCCTTCTAGAGTCAGCAAACAGATAATACTCAGCAGAGGTGCGATCGAGGCTGTCTCATATGGCCCTTCCCACTTGGTTCCCTTTAGAGGAACGCCACATGCAAGGTGAAGAAAAGGACAAGCAGGCCATTACAAAACAAGAACAAAGAAAAGGCTTGCTCAGCATGTGGGCAAAAAACCATACCCACTGTCCTATTTTGCAGACAAGGAAACGGAGTTACAAAGGTTAAATCAGTTACGGAAGGACCTTCACCACTGCCCAGCATTGCAAGGGCAAAGCCAGGAGTAAAGTATTAGCATTCAGTGATCTGTTGACAGGGCCTAACTCTGCATTCATTAGTTGATAACAGTCTCCATAATTTCCAGCTGTTAGAGGCTAAGGCTAGTGGCTTACTACTGAAAATTTCAGACTTATGCCTCCTAGTAAGCCTTATGAAATGCAGCCACTGGGTTTTGGTACAGGTTGTGATCTACAGATGTCTTGTCCGGTTTATCTGCAAGACCTGTCACCTGAGATTTGCTGTTAACTCTCCACATTGCAGACATATATACCCAACTCCTGCCAGTATTAACAGGTACACCAGAGTTTAGTGCATGAGCCTCTGACTTTCAGAACATTGCTTTCAGAACATTGCAAGTCTGAAGCACTACTTTTTTTCCCCCCTCTACTTTTATTTCACCATTTATATCTAGGTTCTAAAAATAACAATAGAAAATGGTAGCCACTTGTTGCTAGTCAGTAACTACAGCACAAGGAGCACAAACCACAGAATTTGCAGAGGACATGTCTGGCCAAAAAATACTTCCCATTTTCTATTTCTGTGGGGAAAAAGCCTTGCAGACTTGCATGAAGGAAAATTATCAGAAATAACTGCCTGTGATCAAGTGATTCTGTGATCAAGTTCATTCATCCTAGCTTTGTTCTAGCTGTCAGTGCCAGAGCTCGAAGAAGTGTCAAATGTGCAGAAGTTCCCACCGGGCACAACTTCTGCTGAATTTAACTCTGGTATCAGTGTGTGGGAGGGAGGGGGGGGGGGGGGGGGGGGAGGGAGCCAAAACAGGCTCAGGCTGTCAGCTTTCCCCAGAAGTCCCAGCACAAAGGGGAGAGCCATTCATCCAAGTGTAGTTTTCTGCCTGCTTTCAGGGTGTGCTTTGCTTCACTAAGATCTAAAGATCTTTTAGAGACCTAAAATAGGACATACGAATCATGTGACTTTTGCCCTAGACTATGGGCTGGAGACCTGGACAACTAGCACAGATAAATCCCAACAAGCAATGGCTGTTTCAACCTTCCCTTCAGGGCATCTCTTTTTGACTGCGCCATCAGCTTGCATAAATCCCAAAATAACATTACTGTTGGCCCAAAGAAGAGCCTTTTGCCAGCGCCTCTGTGCTGCAGACGGCTCTTCCCCATTTGTCCTAAACACCAGGAGTTCCCTCAGCTCCAGGTCTTATAGTCGGCACCCCCATCACCTGCCCTTTCCCCACAGAGGTATCTGGCTCCAGACCTCCAGCCTCTCTGCCTATATCTGTACTGCTAAATAACAACAGGACCAAGACTGAGGCCAAGTGACCCACAGTGAGTCACATCCACACTGCATAGACTTGGCCCTGCATGTCCTCTGGGGCCCATGTAATGCTTTGTGGTCTTAAGACATTATTGGGACAGGGGATGGTGTTTAATTCAAAACGCCTGAAATCATGGGACTTAAACGTGTCATGTGATTTCAGCAGAGTGATAATTTTATAGCAAGTGCATGTGAAATATTCATGCCATGCAGCATGGCATGAGGGCACACAGGAGCATTTGAGGAAGAAGGGCTTACTGGAGTGTGTCAGGGGGCTGAGGAGGGAGTCAGATGCTGCACAGTGTCTTCCATCCTCCCTGTGAGGGATGGTCTCTGGAGCATCACCTTCCCTTAGCCACACAGACTGCCAACTGGCATAGCCCAGCCATGCCAAGGAGTAACCTGCCAGCTAAGTGATATGGATAATTACTGTCCAGTGCTCAAGCTCACTACTGGATGTTGTTTTATTTAGCTATATGGACATAGAGTCTTATACCCAAACACTTTCCTGGAAAAGGGCTGTATCTCAGCAAGAGAGGGACTAACCCTAAAGGTGCAGATAACCTTGCTACCCCAAGAGCCCAAATCTCATGGATATTTTTGCCCTTACTTTCTCCCTCCCTCAATTTCCTAGCAGCAAAAAGTGGATAATAGTAAACCAGAGATGGGGTAATCGATTCACTGCAGTCCACAGAGCATGGAGAGGGCAATAAGCACCAGGAAAAAGACTGCCCAGAAAACACTAGTTCTGCTTTCAGAGGAGACTCAAAGAGCACACAGGAAATACTGCTGCAAACCCTACTGTGAATAACAAGAGCAGCCCTCAACACACGAGACTGGGTCCTGTGCTCTGTGATGCTGTTTTTAACTCCACTACAGATGCACAAAGGGCGTGAGGCAGCAACCTGGATTCATCCCACCACACTTCAGACATGTAACTTGAGTCAAACAAGTTAAGAGCTCAGTCACCCCTGGCTTCTACTGTTAATGGAGAGAAATGAGGCACAACTTTGCAAGATCCACCTAAAACCTCAATGAGGTTAGTTATCTACAGTGGAGAAGGATGAATCTACAAGTGAAGGGTTGATTTTGCAAATGAAATTATCTTTTCAGGTTGTTTTTCTGAGAAGGATCATAGCTGATTGATGCAGAGCCAGAGGCATGCTGTACATGAATGTGCCAGTGTATATGGCCCTACAAAGGAAACAGGCAGCAGAGAGGCTGCTTAATTTAAAGGTTAATTTAAAAAAATTAAAGAAATTGATGAGATTTTTTCCAGGCAAAATGTAAAAGTCAATCAGAGAAAAGCAAGTGAAAGTTTCTTACACAATCCCATTTTTCATAATCTGAAAAACTATTAGCAATTGCAGGCAAGGAAGGCATTTACAAAATGCAACGCTCTCTCTGTGATTAAAAAAAAAGAAGTTACTGAATAGCGTTTGCAAAAAGTTTTGAGCCGTCCTTTACTTAAGAACAGGCCCACCTCAAAGCAGAGCTAAGTAGGTTGCTCTGTTGCAGGTCGTCACAGATTTCTTCACCTGGTGTCGCTTATAAAAGACCAAAAGAGGGTATTGGTATTAACAGTGAATAATATATGTGGATGTTCCCTGTCATCTTTTTGATACTGTTCTTTCAAAAAGGTTTCTAGAAAACAACAGAAATCTTTTCAGAGGCCATCTCCACTGAACTGGGGCACTGGTTAGCTAATGGCTGTGAGAACAATCAGTGAGGCAGAGCAACATTTTGGGTGCCATGGTTTTTTAGGTATTTCTTTTTCTCCAAATGCTCTCAACAGATTTGTGATGGATTAAAGAAATTATTTACAACAAGATGATGGGGAAGAATAAAACAATTACTTTAATTATCATAAATAATACATCATTTGTTAGGAAAAATATCAAGCTATTAAATTTGTTTCAGAATATATGGAAATGTCTTCAGGGTGTCTGTTAGACGATCTGCTCATCTATTCAAAGATCAGCTGCAGAAAATGTCCTTGTTTGAGATCAGCAATGCAAGAACTTCATCATCAGTGACACCACAACTCAACAAAGACAGGACTGTGTTTCTAGAAACCATAAGCTAAATGTGTCCTTTCACTCTAAGTCACGTACTTGATGAAAATACAAACATTAATATAAATTCCTCACTAAAGAGAGAAGCTGACCTCATGGCTCTCTCACCGAGTTCCTCTAGACTGGATCCTGGCTGTCTAAACAGTACCTGTGCACAGCTCCAGGAACACAAAGAAGCTGTAAACCTGTTCCAAGAAGCAGGCACACATTTTCTCTGCATGGAGAAATCTTCAGGTAGTGTTGAGAAGACAAGATAAACTCTGTGTGCTGTTAATGGCCAGGGTACACGCCCTGTAGGGAGAAAGTGCTTGCAGAAGGGCCCTGGGGAGATCTTACCAGCGTAAGCGTGCTGCTGTGAGTGATCATGAGCCAGGCCAAGTCAGAGCAGCACTGAGGCTGCTTTAACACTTGCTAGGAGAACATCAACACCCTGGGAATCACAAAAGCTGTGCTGGGCCCTCTTTATGCACGTTAGATTCCTCTATCGAGTACAACTCAGCCTGATGCCCAGGCCTTAGGTTTTCATCCTCCTAGGCAGCCTGCTTTCTTACCTTTAGAGACACAGCACTTGCAGCGCTAGCTATACACAGCACAGGAGAGATGCTTTGGTTACATGCAAAGCTGCCACATGCCAGGAACTACCAAGACAAAAATATTCAGTGAAAAAACAGCAACCTTCAGAAATGCTGGAGGAAGGTCATTTGCAGCATGACTGCAATCTACGTTCAGTCTGATCTGAGGCCTCAGACCAGCTGCCGTGCTGAGTACACAGGCTGAGGCTGGCCAGAAATTTTATTTCAAAACTTTTTTTCAACAGACAGTATACAATTTATATGAAAGATTTATATGATCTGAAGAGAAACTAGAGCATGTTTCAGCCAAATACTTTTCTGAGTAAAGCTCTTTTTAAAAAAATATTTTTTTCTTTGGAAAACCAAAATATAGATAAACTTGGCTAAGGTGAAAAACTGACAGTTTCCTGGAGTTCAGTTGCTGAGAATGAAAAAATACCACTGATTTTTTAAGAATTTTATTTTTAACTAGCATTTTCCATGGAGGGGAAAGAAATTCTCACCATGTCTAAGGTGGCATTCATTTACCCAGCAGCCTTCTGGTCCTGTTCTC
>NW_008824356.1:13619893-13633866 GCF_000699105.1 Pygoscelis adeliae | reverse complement strand
ACATAAACTTGTAGAGAGTAGAGACCAGTAAGAGACTTAAGTGGGGGCTTTTCTCTGAGAAGCCATGTGTGACTGAAAGTAATACTGAAAATAGCGATAATGGGAAAATAAAGTACTTGCTTTGGTCCACATTTCTTACATGCCTCTCTGTTATCAACAGTTACCACGCTAAACTTTCCTAGGCCATGTATCTATTTGCAGCTAGAAACATTGCAGCTCCCCAGGTTCCTGGTGCATACATGTAACTTCCATTTCTGTAATTACCATTTTCAGGATCTCTGAAGGCATTCTGGCACAGCTTCATCTCTCAAAAGTGTAAGTACGGGGAACTTCAAGTTTTTTTCAAGGATTCAAACAGTGAAAGTTATATGAAATAGGAAGGATTTAAAAATCTGCATCAGTTTAAAATATGCAGAAAGTTAAAAAGTGCCAATGGGGCTAAATATTGTTCAGATGACAAAACACATGGAGAGCAGCTTCCGTAGTTTGGAAAACTACACTCTGAGTTTGGAAGAGCAATATAATAAAATAAAAACATGACCTTTTTACCTATGTTTCACGTGGATGAACGAGCAGATAGCTTATGAAACATCACATAAATCTCATGATCTTTCAAGTGGTCAGTCTCTCTTTCAGCAGCACCTGCAGTATCACATCCTGACTGAGGTCATGTCCCCAGGGGCATGCCCTTCCTTGCTCTTTCTTCAGTAAAGCATCTTCCATCTGATACCAAACTGTAAAAGAAAAAGTGAACACTTTCTCAGTGGCACTAGTGAAGAGGAAAAATATTTGCTCATGACCTGGGTCTTGAAAAATTAAACCAGATCAGTCCTACAAGCCAAGCCCCCTCCCTCAGGAGCAGGGTAAAAGACATGCAGAGTTGAAGCCTGTCCCTGTTGCAAGCAGTATGAGTTAGATCCATGGTATTGGAGACTAGCCCCGGACGGCGATATTGAGGCGGGATAAAACTCTAAAACAAAGGACCACAGCAGTAACATTTGGTACTACCTTCCCCACAGAATTCATTACACAAGGTCCAAGACAAAGCTTAGCCCTGAACATATTAACGATCTTTTTTTCAACAAGATTTTATCACCCTGATTTTCCAAAGTCTGCATTTTTTTCAGTTGTGGCTTTCTCTATCAAGGAGTGGAGCGAAAAGCAAGACTATCCTTTTCCATCACTTAGAAGAGAACTATATCTTTGAATGTGCTTTCATTTAATTCTCATACGTAGCACTACTAGAAGAATTACCTAGTTTAGTGTTGGGAAGGTGCTGTATCAGATTGCAAAGTGTTATTAAATCCACCCAATAGCAACAGTGGGATGAAACTCAGCAGTTCCCAATTCACAGCACCAGAATGTCAAATGAAAACAAGCCAGCAAAGATCAAAGCGCATTTAGGGTGATGAGGTTCCAGTTAAAGGATGTTGAGGCTCAGCGACGATGTGGCCTGAAAAGGTTTATGCAGCCACTCAGAACATAACTGAAAAAGGTACATAGCAAGCAGGGACTAGCAGGAGCTTTGGGGCAGCAAAATAAATTTCCTTTACTTGATCATGTGAGAATCAGGAGACCATCCTGTGACTTGTGAGCCATGACACACCACCCATCACTGAAAAACAGCAACAAATAATTCAGAGCAACAAAAATCTGACTGAATCTGTATGTTTGAAAGGAATTGCGCACATGTCAGAGGGGACACACACACAAAGGACAGATTTGGAATAACAGAGGTGAAAAAACAAAATTGCAAATTGCTGTTAAGCCCCTAGACTACATGCTTCTCAGTTACCAATATTATTGATAAATATTTTGACAGCTCTTCAGTGTGATAGATTTCAAAGGGGAGACAGCAAGCCCCTGTCATAAATATCAGATCAGCCAGAGCTCACAAACAAGGCAGCAGAGTCAGCAAGTGATACTATAGGAAGCTCACGGACCAACTTCTGCACTTTGTGACAGCAATGGCAGAGCTGAGAGATTCCAGCAACTGATTTCCACGGGCACAAGAGGAGGTCCCTTGGGAGACCTGTGCTGGGAGCACTGCTCTAACCCTCCTTCCCCTTCTCTCTTTTTCTAGCGGAGGGAAAAAGGTGCAAAAGACTAAAAAAAAAAAAAGTCAGGCAGATATAACTGGATGCAGAGTGGAGGCTGGTGATGAGAACCTGCCAAGAGCGAAGAGTTTTAAGACATCTATTAAAAAGGAGAGGAGGAGGCTAACAGAGAAGTAAAAGGAAGTTTGAGGTGTGAAAATTTGCATGTCTCTGCATTTATATAGATAATATTAGCAGGATCTAAAAAGAGCGGAAGCTGGAAATTCCTGCACGCTTTTCAGAATATCACACATTCCCAAACATTATACTATGTGTGAGGTTTTGACACCTTTAGCATATCCAGCGGGAAAGAAGTTTGCCATAAGTATTGGAAACTGCTGAAGGTCCAGTCGACTGACTAAAAGGAAATGACAGCTGGTTTTCTTATTAAACATTATGTAAAATATTAACACATAGGCCTGCCATGTTAGATCCTCCCTCAGGGTACTTGGCCTCACATGTGTAAGCCTAAAGCAGCTTTTGCTGGAAGCAAATGAAGCTAGCAAATCTATCCCGCAACTACGTCCGAAAGCTGAAATACTAATGAGGCTCTAGCAGATGCTGCCATCAGCTACAGCAATCATCTGGCTGCTTGGCCCCTCTTCCATTCAGGATATGTTTTGGATGTAATGAATTTATGAGATTGGGAAAAAGGTGGCAGGAAAAGCTCAGGGGACTTGTCTGCAGCAGCGTAAGTTTTCTGAAGGAAGAGTCCTGCTGCACTGGTCATACAGCAAGGGGGGTGGTACTGGGATGCCTTCCATCACTGACAGATCTGGAGAAGAGGGGGAAGAGGGAAAGGGGTAGTGATCGCAGGTGCTCAGGAGGTGAAAAGAGCACTAGGAGACCCACCGCAGTGGTAGGGAAGAAGGCAGGAGGAATATCCCAGCTCATTCTTCGGAGTAGAAGGAAAACAGAGAGAGGTTAAAGCCAGGCATCAAGGGAGGGAACAGCAACGGAGTTTCCACACATTCATAGGGAAACTGTGATCCCAGTCACCTATGGAGGCACTGGGGAGGAGGGCACAGGTCCCTTCTGGGCAACACCCATGAAAGGTCAGGACAACCTGCCCCGGACAACCTACCAGAAGCCTGCAGGGTCTCCAGTCATTCCTTTGAGAAGTAGGGGGGGGTCTTACCCCTATTCCTCCTTTGCTACAACAGTGTTTATGCAGGGTCACAAACACCGGCAGCAGAGGTAGAACAGAGCCTCCCTCTCCCCATTTGAAATCCCCATCTTAAGCCATAACACTAAGAATATTAACTTCATCAACAGATCTCAAAACATTTTATGGAAGGAGAATAACCACCTATTCTCAGTTCACAGGCATGAATCGGTAAGAGACTTTCGTAAAGCCAGAGAGCAAGTGAGGAGATAGTAGGAGAACCCTGTCTGGGGACTGCCAGGCCTCCTTCCTCTTCAACCAGGGAGGAGGCCACAACTCAAGAAAAGACCCCCTCCCTTCCACTTCTGTTCTCATGCTGGTTTGCATATCAGAAGTGACCAAATGTGGCAATAGCAGAGCCAAATTAATCATAAATCGGTTTTGATATCAAGGATACACCTTTTGCAGAGAACTCATACTACCGCTTTGCTGAGCAAATATTTGAATGGAGTGGAACCAATTGGCAATTGTCATGTGTTATTTGCAAGTGAATACACCAGATCTTTTACTGCACTGAGAAAACAAATAATCAAACCCCCAAATTCATGTACTTTCCCTTTAGAAAGAGCCACATTGTGTTGTTACATCAGCAATTGAAATATGACAGGGTGCTTGTGTTTATACTCAGAGAAGTCATATACAGATTCCATCTGTTCAACATTTGGAGCAAATTTGCAGTGATTACTCAGGCTGAAAATTGCTTTGGAGTTTTGTCTGCTGTTGCTTTATTTGAAATAAATCACTAATGTGGTGCCTCACTTCTGAACACAGACACGCATGTCAAAGCGAGAGGACAGCAGCTGAACTTTGGCTGTTCTGATTTGCAAAACATTCAGGTGGTGTTGGCACTCACAGGGGGTGGTTTTCTCATAGGTTTTGGAGAAATCCGAGAAGAGCTGAAGCTGCTGCTGAGGTGAGGAATTAATTTCCTGGAGCTTTGTCTCTGCAAACTAAGACTCATTCCACTTTGGATAAAGTCCATCCCGTGCCATGGGCTCTGGGACAGAGCCGTCAATAGCGAATGTCACATCACAGAGTTGCAGCTGCATTGCTAAAAGTGGTTGCCCAGTAGCCTGATAGAGGCATCAGTTAAACTGAGGCGCAGATGATTCCCAGCCATTCGAGCTCGTCGGGTCTGGACTTACATCCAAGCTTTGAAGCAGCAACTTCTCTCTGAACAGGACACAGCCAAGACTCTGGATCTCAACAATATCAAGGAGAATTAAGAAACTTTGGAGTTTGCTCCAGCTTTGCTGATGGGGCTCTAAATCAGAGCAATAGAGAGATGAATTTCAAACTCGATCCTTGATATGGCCAAAGAGGAAACCACAAAAGAGAAAAATTAATTTCAGTCATTCAAATGCAGTTGAATATGCTCAGCTGCAACTTCAGGGACAAATCAGAGAGGAAGAATTTAGCTGATTGGATTTTGAGCCAGAAACAACTCCTATTAAAGTGCCAGATGTTCAACAGTAGTCACAAATAATAAGGGTTAAGCTGTACATCACCATTATCCAATCCTTCAAAAACCTTGACCGATAGGAGGCTTTTCATGTGAAGGCAGGCTATTCTTCCAACACTCTGCCTAGCTTGCGAGATCAAGTGGAGTAAAGCAAGATGACTAGCTACCCCAGCTAACAAATTAGTAGGATGAGAGAGTAAAAGCATGTGTTGCTCTGAGAATCAGGCTAACTATGTGGGTGGCAAAGAGATGGGAAATGGGTTGGAGGGAGTTGGTATGCATTACCAGCCCTTCATCCTCTGCAAAACTTGTTGACAATGGTACTGCAGCCAGGCAGCTTTAGAAGATGAACAGCTTGGCTGGTGGAAAAACCTGTTCTCTGGCCACCCACGCCATGGAAACCAGCAAGCAGTTGGCTTTGGATGGATAAAAGGTTATTTCTATGGATGAAACACACTCAACAATTAAGGGTAAAGTGGCAAAGTTAGGCATCGACTGAGCCCTAGCTAACACCCAGTGACTGCAGCATGACTTGTGAGACACCGACACCATGACACCATCTGTTTATGATTTATGCTGAACAGACTGCATATAGAAACAGATGGGAGGTGTCAGCTTTGATCAGAATTGTTATGCTGGTGATTCCGCAGCACATTATATAGCTGAGAGCCTTACTTTCCCACATACTTCTATAAAGAGGAAGGTGTCTGTATTCATAGGAGCTCCATGTTACTCAGGGAATTATTCTTGCTGAATCCCCACTGGACAGAGTCCTAAGATTATGCAGCTGGGACAGATCTTTACTATTGTACGGGGTATGTTCAAGAAGGACAGTCACTTTGTCAAGTCCAATGTTCCTAAAATAAGGTTCCAAAGTGTCTTGTTTGGGCTAGCTCTCAAGGTCAAATCGCAAACTTGTTGAGACTGTGTTCAAGTTTGTTACGAAGTGAACCTCAGGCTCCACTGTCCTTTAGCACGGCCATGCTTGTTATTTCAAATCTCAACATTAGAAGGTTTCTTTTATGCTTTCATGATTTCATGTAATTGTAAAAGTTAATTTTAAGTTTTCATAACTGTGGAAAAAGCTGATAAATGGAATTCAGATTCAAAATAACAGAAATGCCCGTTGGAAGGGACCCCTGGACCGCTCTTGTCTAATCTCTCACTCAAAGGAGGATCATTTCCAACACTGGAACAGGTCAGCCATGGCTTTGAATAGCCGGGGCTTGAAAGCCTCCAAATTTGGAGATTGCACAACCTCCCTGGGCAGCATGTTCAGAAGCCAAAATGCAGACATAAGAGAACCCAAACCATATATTTGCCAAGCCTGATTTATGATTTTTAACAGAAACACCTAGCATGGATATCTTCAAGAAGAGTTTTCTAGTATAGATAATAGACCATAAGGTCAACTTTCTGTGTTATCACTGTCTGTGGACTTTCCTTAGGCCACACAGTTGTTAGGATACTCAGTCAACAAATATTAGATCAAAATAGCCAAAAAGAATGCTGCACATGAAGGCAACTGTTAAAAACTAAACTAATTCAAACCTTGAGTATCATTTTTGTAGGAGTGCAGAGGCTTTCTAATATTTCCAGTTAGCTAAACTGGAAAGCCACTGTTATGAGAGACTTTCAGTCAGTTCTCAGAAGTCTGACAGATTTTTTTTACCTGATTATCCAGAGGTGTTCTCCAAGCAGCAGTGCATTCAAAACTAAGCTCACTTAAATAGCAGTTAACTGTGTCCTGAAATGAAGAGGGCATAAAACTACTGTGAGATACCACACCAGTGGGCAGTACGGTGCAATGGTCCACCATTGCTTTCCCCGTTTCTGGTCAGGATTTAAATGGGTGAAAGTAAGGTACAAATGTTGGTGAGTGACGTGGGGCAGAACGGAAGCCCCCATGTCTGCTCACACACACTTACAAATCCAGGGTAGTCCTACTGCAACCAGTGGCACTGAACTTAGGTAAGTGAGCACAAGAGTGGGACAAGCCCTCCCATCTTGCTTCCACTGATCACTGAGAATGAAAAATGTCTGTGCCTGTGGCTGTTGATGTCTTAAACACTACGCACCTATTTGCCAGTCAGTGTAAACCAGCTTTCTCGAATGCCAAGGGACTCGAGCCTGTTTACATCAGCAGGGTGCTGAGGCCCACTATATTTTTAAGCATGAATGTATGTGCCAGACCCTCAAAGTACAGGTGAGTAAAGTGACACAGGTATGGATTGTGTAGCATGGAAAAATCTGGCCACCTTTCCCAGGAAGCGAAGGAGTCCTGCTAGTGCTACTGCAGGGCACAGGCCTCAGGACCACTGGCGTGTAGCTGCAGGTCCTCACTGCTACCGAGAAAGCAAGCACCCGAGTTGTTGATTAGCTACATGGCACCCACCAGGTTCAAGACTAAAAAGCAGCAGATGACACAGCAAGAGTCATTATAGAAACAAAAAACTTTTTTACTTTTTCCTGAAACTAATAAGGTTTCCTGAAACGATAACAAAATGAAGCCTTGTACCACTGGGAGCTGACACATCTTTCCCGGACGCTGTGCCTCAGGGCAGCGCTGCAGTGGGAGTCACCTGCGCTGGTGGGAGCTACAAGCATAGGGGCCACGCACCAGCCATTGCACTTGCAGGACACCGGCAGACATGGGGACTGCTTGTTTTAGGGATTGTTTGTGTTTACTATATAGACAAGAAAGAGTGGATTAAGAAGCAACTGGGTTTAGGCTGAAGGACTTTTTCACAAACTTCCCCAGGCCCTGGAAAACCACTATAATTCCAAAACACTGCTGGCTTCCCACAGTCTGCACTGCCTCACCTACCTGGCGTTATCAGAACTGATCCTGAAAATCACCTGCCAGATCAATCCCATTAACTTGCCAGGGCAAGTTCAAATTTTGCGCAGTAAAGATGCAGATCCCAGGCTGGCCTGAAAGCACGCAGATACAACGGGAGCACAGGGTCTGGCGGGCGGGACACCCAGTGAAACTGGCTGGGAGCTGCTTTCTCAGTAGTCAACATAATGAATGGTTTGCAACTAAGGACAGAGCCATGGGAAGCAGCTACTGGCAAAGAAAGTTTCCCGTGTGTTTAGAGCAGAGGAGGGAGGCTGTGGCCTTTGGACAGATGCTCTCCCTTTCTGCTGCTTCTGTGCTCAGTGCTGCTGCCGCCGGATTGCTTTCCTCTCTGCTCAGCCACCAGGCTGGTTGTGCTGGTGGGCTTAGAAAAGTCACCGTTCAGTGCTGTTATGGACACTCTTGAGATAGCTGACTGCGCACACTTATGGTAGCCCACCCAGTTTGTGACAGGAGGAACAAAGCACTCTCCCATTCCTCCAGCATCATCCAGTTCCCTCAGTTCAGCTTTACTGGGCCTATACACAGACTTATAGAAGTAGCACAGTCCGTGGACACCTAAGACAAGGATGGCCAGCACTAGACTGCAAGAACATTTTCCAGCCTCATCTGCATTTGTCAGGCATCTTGCAGCCAGGTCAGCAGAGTAGGAACCCAACAAGGAAGGGTTTCAGACTTGGCCAAGTGTTCAAGTAGAGGGGAAATGCTTTCATTTCTTAACTTTCCCTTAAAATGATGCGCACGATCTGTTCTGGGAACACCCACCCAGTGCAAATCCCTCCGGAGGCTGCCTGCCAAAGCCTGTGAAAATCCCTTCTGGGAGCTGTGTCCGCTATTTCAGACACAGCCTGTTCATAGGAACATAAATCTGCTGTCGTCACTGATGAAGATTATTCGAGCTGGATTTAATGTGCCTAGGCACATCTTTCTTAACTCGGCTCAGACAACCACCTGCTACTTCACAAGCATTTGTTGCTCAGTACAGATCTCTTAACAGAGTGACCCATCCTGTTGATAGCAGCTGCAGAGGGCTGCACACTTACCTTTTCCCCACTACCTAGCACAGTCTATGCATATAACTGGTGCTAGTGAAGAAGCCATTGCTCTCGCTCTGCTTGAGTATTTTAACTTGGGATTCTCTCCAGCTGCAGCATTATTCCAACATGTTGTCAAATCTGGGGCAGAGAATACCTGACGTTTAGGAAAGAAAGTAATAGAGTATGGCACAACTCCCTAAAAACATAATAGAGATGATACTTGTGGAAACTTAACAACTTCTGTAGAAAGTTAGGTGAATATCTATCCAATTTACAAGAGAGTGGGTTTCTTTTGTTGAACCTCTGTCTGGAAGTCCATACCAGCAACAAAGTGTCTCCTGTATTTCACTAGGCGGTCAAAACCACTGGAGGAGGATTCTGAATTCTATCGGACATCTCTCTCCATTACTGTAATTCCTATAGTAAAGAAAGGAGGCAGGGGGAGCAGGAATAAAATCCATATTTTAGCACTTCTTCTGCTGGCGACTTGTTGAATTGTTTAAAACCAAAGGAATCCCCACATTTTTTGGGACGTCAGAACATTGGCACACACAGACTTTTGTAAGATTTGGCATAAGACGACACTGTTTTCACCCATACCCAAAGAGTACTGCATACTGCCAGCCACTCCAAGCACAGTGCCATTTCAACATGCTGCTGGCACCAACTCCACCTGCTGGAAATAACCTAACACCCCAGCTGCATTCGAGTTTTCCGAGTGCAATTGCTGTATTAGAGAACTTGACTCTGCTAACATCCCTGGTGATTTCTCAATACTACCCCCCCAAGAATCAACAAGTTCCTGGTGCTTTAAGGTTTCATATCTTTCTGAATTAACTGATCAGAAGTCAATCCTTGTTCTAATGCAACAGTTTAACTCTGTCCATGTTCTTTATAATTTATCCATGTATATCAGAAAAATAAAAAATATGTCAAAAATAGAAAGTTTATCCTACACTCGCAGCTTTTAGATAATTTTAAAGGCAGAATCAATTCAAACTGATTTAGTTTATCTAGTTTGATATAAAGTAGATTAAATAATTGCAACGAATGATTATTTGTATCTCTCAGCCAAGGCTCCTGGAACACATTACAAGCATTAGGCACAATAATTCATGTTCTCAATTCCCTACCAAGTGATGATCACATACCCACATTACCATCATCTTATGTACAAGTACTCAGCACAGAAGATTTCACGTGGTTGTTCCAGTTCTGAATCCACTATTTATAAGGCTCAGAACTTTGAGTTGAAGCAAGCCTTCACAAGATATTCAGCTTCAATTTGAAATCCTACCCAGTGGGGAAACTACCCTGTCAACTGCTATCGCGCTCAATTGTTAATTACCTTCACTGTTAACGTTTTGCATCTTACCTCCAGTGTAATTTCATTTCCAAGAGATGATGGGCTATTATCATCCCTTCAGCTGCCAAGCAAAGCACACTCTATTAGTAGAAGTGTCACAATGTGGATGTTTATCAGCCAAATAAATTATCATTTAACTTTCCCTTTAAGCTAGCTGTATTTTTATCACTCTTGCATTCCTGTTTTCCAATTGACAAAGAGAAAAAAGGGATATGGTTGAAATCTAAACGAGGCAATAGC
This sequence comes from Pygoscelis adeliae, assembly GCF_000699105.1. Lineage (NCBI taxonomy): Eukaryota > Metazoa > Chordata > Aves > Sphenisciformes > Spheniscidae > Pygoscelis > Pygoscelis adeliae. The sequence continues at coordinate 13,623,640 of NW_008824356.1, read as the reverse complement.
AGAGTCAAGCATGCCTTGCAGGATCTTGATACTCAAACCTCTGTCCCTGACACTACTTTCTTCTAAGAACAAGCTGACATTTCTGCTTCTCTCCCAATACTGTTTAACGGCAACACAACAAGCTGGTACGTGTTGGAAATTCTGAGCTTGCAGAGAGCAAGATGGTAGAAGAATACGCGCATTATAAAACCAATATTTTAAACAACTAGGAAACTGTTCACTCAGATGAACTAATACAAAGGTATCTTGTGATTTAAAGGATAAGAAATGGTCATTATGAGTTTTACTGCATATTATGGTCAAATCAAAATTAATTATTTGCAGAAACAATTCTTTGATTCATCTAATCTGAGAACCAGCAGTAACATCAGGGGGTTTTAAATCATCCAGTGTGCTGGATCCACAATTTGCTACGTGTCCTACAACATATTTGCTGAAATCAAACACATTCAATCATTGGAAGTATCTGGAAAACACCTAATTTTATTTTTTGTTCTGAGCTTTTCAAAAGAGACTAAATGAACACTCAATGCTCACAGATAAAAACAGGCACAGGAAGGTTCATGTAATGCTGTGTTACTTAGTTCACTAAATTGCTGGCATTTTTCCCAATAATTCGGTGATTTGATTTTCCTAGTATACTTTTTTGCAATAGACAGATTAAACTCATACTTTCTGAAGATACCATCAAAACACCTTCATTAGCATTCTGTATGATTCTAAGTTTTTCTCATGGCCATATACCACTGCAGTAGCTATGATGGCCTAACAACATCAGAGGTAAAATTTGTTGGTAAAAGAATCTTTTATTAGAAAAAAGATGTATTTATGAAAAAAAGTTTGTATTTTCAAAAGATATCACTTAATCTAATAAAAGAGCTGCTCTCTTTCCAGCAAATCTTCAAAACGTCTTGAGTCAGGTTTAGATCATTCAAATATCACAAAATCTTGCAGTAGTAAAACAGAAAAGTAGTTGCAAACATATTCCTCAGAACATTTCTACCTCTGTATACATCAAACTTTGCCTTCAAAATTATATGGAAGTTCCTCTAACCTTATACTATTCTCAATGTATTATGGTTCCTAGAAGATAGAGGCTGTAAGTTTGACTCAATATTAGGAACAATTACCTACAGTTGTAGCGCTCTTTCATCGACACTCAAGATGTCACCCATTTACTATGTGAGTGGAACGACTAGGTTTTTTTATTTAAAAAAAAAAAAACAAGCAAGCATGAAATCTCCCAACAAGAGCTTTAAAAATAAATTTCCTTTTGATTAGTCTGTCACTTTTAGAAAGGCATTTAAGCTTTATCAGTGTGTGTCAGGTGATCTCCTCAGATGTGGCAATCAACAGCAGGCACAACTTTGATGCAACACCTCACATAACACAGGAAAAGGGCTTTTTGGATTTTGTTCCAACAATTAAAATCTTCAGCCTTTTGCAGGAGCTGAACTGCTGTGTAAGCAAGCTCAGGACACAAAAGACTCAACAGCTGAAAGTGCACTTGAGTGAGATCTTCAACGAGCACAGGTTTCACATCAAGTCAGGACTGTCCAGCTTATGGTTTCGGCGAGACCACTGTACCAACACTTGCCATAGTAGAGTCTCTGTTATTGCATCTCTTTTAGTGTGGGCATGAAATAATTATGTACATTGACTGCTGGGACTTCTCCCGTCTCTGGAGTTTTATCAATACTGAGGAAATCTTGACAATTTGATAATGAACCATTATCATCTGGGAAAAATGAGAGGGAGGTTGAAAGTAAGCATCTGGCAAATGGCATTAAATATATTCTCTCATCACACATTATATGTGCCCAAATCACACAGAGTATCTCCTGCAGGTCTGCTGCTCAGCATACACATTTCCATCATGGGTTACAAAACATTTTTTCTCCTTTTGTATCAGCATTTATTCTGACGCAACTCGGACAACTGCTCCAAAATTACTTGCTTACCGGCCACTGCAATACTGCATCATAGGTATGTCAAAACCGTAACATCCTGTGGCACTGGACATTTTTTTCCTTCACATCTTTTACCTCAAAATCCTTTCCCTCTCCCTGCAATGCTCACCTAGTGACTTCCTTTTATGACTCCAGCATCAACTCCTCCCCCTAAAAAAGGCCAAGATCTTGAGCATAATGAGCCGTACTTTGCACCTGTGGAAATTTTGTCATCTTATTCATACCATACCTACTAAAATCAGTCTGCAACCATATATGAGGACACAAGAACAGGCATTCATTGAAAAGACTTTAAAGTATCTACTTTTGCACCTGAATATCAGATTGAATTGTTTTGTACCATAAAGACAAGTTTTTGTAGTCCTTTTCTAAGTTATGTTTGTCAACATTATCTGCTAGTTAAGTAAAAAGGTCTATGCAATTTTTCAAACAGCTGCTTTTTGCCAAGCAATGTGCTCAGTGAGTTTTAAGTTAGTTTATTTATGGAACTATCATGAAGTATCCACTCACTCACTTCTTTAAGAAGTCCTTAAAAATCCCTCAAACAAACAATAAAGAACAGAAAGCAGCAAATTTACATTCTTTTCCCCTCCCATTTTTCCAAGGTAACCTACCTGATAATAAGCTTCCATTAAACGTTAATAAAACAAAGGTTACATAATTCACTATCCAGCAAGGACTAAGTAAGATAAAACCAGATACTAATGATGGTTTGTCTGGGATTAATGGTAAGCATTGGATTAGTTGAGGACTTCTTGGTATCTGCGTTTCCCATCTCGCAACAAAAACTCCAACTGCAAAAGACTAGTGCCACCTTCGGATGAAAATTAGTATTAGATCTCTCAGTCAGTCTGATCTTCTGTTCCCTACAGACAGTTTTTTGATTAGATATTTTGTCACACTTTCAGAAAGTTTTGTAAGATTTAATCAGAAAAGCCTTTTTTCCTTCTCTCTCTCACCTTCCTTTTTCCTTTTGCCTCGCATTCAACTTCAATTTTTAAGCAACAAAGAGAGAAAGAGTCCTTCCCTCTTCTCAATGCTCATGTTACCTCATCTCTTTGGAGTTTATCCTTGGAAATGTATCAGAAAGTTTCCTATTAATCATCATGATATTTGATTAAGGCCCACTTGTGAGCTATTTCCATGAAATTGTTAAGCATTTGGGGGGGGTGGAATCAGTGAAACTTTTAACCTAAGTTTATGTAGAGTTTTACCTAACTTTTTGAGTCTTTTTTGGTACTTCACCGATTTCCAGACCATCCTTATTTTACCTTGCTTCAGATAGCCAGAAATGTTAATATCCTCATCAGTCATCAGACCTGCAGCACCTAATTCATCAAACAAGGAAGGACTGCTTCATTTTGAAAGACGGTATCCAAATGTGGTGTACTGGGTCTGGCTGGAATAGAGCTCAATTTCTTCATAGCGGACCATGCCCTGCTGTGTTTTGAGTTTGTGACTAAAACAGCATTGGTAACACACCAGTGGTTTTGGCTATTGCTGAACAGTGCTTGCATAGCATCAAAGCTTTCTTGTCACTCTGCCTCCTCAAGCAGGTAGGCTGGGGGTGGGCAAGGACTTGGGACAGCTGGGACAGCTGATCCAAACCAGCCAAAGGGATATTCCATACCGTATGATGTCATGCTCAATGACAAAAAACTTGGTGTAGGGGGGTGGAACATCTTCCATCATAGCCATTGCTCAGAGACTGGCTGGGCATCGGTCTGATCATGAGAGATGGCAAGTGCACCTTTGCAGCACTTTCCCCCTACACTCT
>NW_008824356.1:13603775-13618848 GCF_000699105.1 Pygoscelis adeliae | reverse complement strand
CTGCCCAGGGAAGTGGTTGAGTCACCATCCCTGGAAGTATTTAAAAAACGGGTAGATGAGGCGCTTAGGGACATGGTTTAGTGGGCATGGTGTTGTTGGGTTGACGGTTGGACTCGATGATCTTGGAGGTCTCTTCCAACCTTAATGATTCTATGATTCTCTGCCCCACCCCACTGGGGGAGGTGGTGAGCAAGCAGCTGTGTGGGTGCTTAACTGCTGGTTGGGGTCAACCCGCCACACCGGGATTTGGAAAACTTCTGTCTCCGAAATAGGCACACGGAAGCATGCAGTGTCTTATTTCTTAAGGCAAACTGGTATACCATTACCGACAATCAAATCTACATTCATGTTTGGTATTAACAAAGAGCGGAGATTGTAAGCTAAAATCCCAGAGAGAGGCAAATGATGCCATTTGCTAATTGGCTTTGGTTTTCCATCTCTGTGTGGGTTTTATAATTACATGTAAGCTTCATTTGATTTCAAGGGCTCTGCTTTTATTTCTAACAGTAGCACTTTCCAGTTTTTATTGGATGATCCCCTGGAGACCTTGCACCAAGAAAAAAAAATGTGATCAACCAAATGCTTCACTTCATATGTTCGGGCATACTTCTACAGCAAAATGAAACAGATGCCATTTAATCTACCACACACAGAGGCAAGTGACAAGTTGAGAAAGACAGTCTGGAGTGAGTCAAATCAAAAGAAGGGACTTTTCTTGAAGATTTCCCAGTGCAACCAATTAAGTCCACTCCCTGCACACTGTGTGGTCTTGTTTTTCAATTTTTCATGATTTCTTTTTTCTAACAATTTCCCTTATTCCCTTAGGGGTGAACGGACAAGTGTTTGCTTTCTGCTGAGGAAATGCTCTGACATCAATGCCCCTGTATGGCCATTCTAGTTTTAAAGCCTCTGATTGCAAAGCTGAAGAAAGTTTGGCCAGCTGACTTTTTTTGCTCTCTACAAGTATCTCCTACCACTTTAAGAGAAAATTCAGGCTCATCTGCAAAAAAATTGTTTCACACATCAACACGAAGTGATATCACTAATACCATGTGAGCCATCACATAACAATTTACTGGGGAAAGGGCTCACGTTCCCAGTTCAGTTCTTATGACTGTTCTTCATCTCGTCTACATGTTTGGCTCTAGCCACGAGTTGCAGTGAGATGTCTGTTTTGTCAGAGGCTATGCCTTTGAACTTACCCATCAAACCTAATTTTAATTCCCTGCTATGACAGGAGGAATCAGGGACAACAGTTATATTCTAACCTTACTGTAACTCACCCATGGGGGTCCCCAGTGAATGATTCGCTACTGTCACTTTAACGAGGTTTGATAACTTGCTCCATCGGAATGAGTATCTGATTTTAAAGTCTTGTGGAAAGAAAAGTAAGCAAAGAAATTAAGAGAGAAAACAGTCCATTTACATGCTGAAAAAATAAAAAATATGTTACATCATCTAACATTTTTTCTGTCATCATTGTAAGCAGTTATATTTATGCTGCACTGTCAAATTGCTGATTTGTGAAGGCCATGTACAAAGGCCATGACTACACAATTTAATACACTCTAAAAATCCAAAGTTTCTCCATATGCCCTACACTAATGCATGAGTGCCTCTAACTCCCTTACCACTTGAGTCCCGGTCAGGTGAATATTAAGACAGCATATGTCAGAAGATTCCTGGAACTCCTGACATGCTGGGAAGATTTAAAGAGTAACTAGAAATCACATCTAGTATAACAGCAGCTCTTATTTACGTTTTATTTACGTCAAAGTCAGTCAAGGAAATAAAGTATATGTGCAACTCTCCTACTAAATCCTATTTCCCTCATTTCTATCCAAACAAATTTAGTACATATCCCAGAAGGAACCTGGGAGCTGCAAGCATGTCTGTGTACATTTAATAAAATGAAAGAAATCCACAGTAGATAAAAAACACCAAAACAAACAGAAAATGCTGCTCTTTCCTCAGTCCAGGCCCTGTTTCTTGGCCCATCTGGCACTTAAAGCCACCTTTACACTTCCACCAACCCAAGGCCATATAAACCCAGATTATATCCCAAGATAAAAAAGAAGTTGAACAGCTCCAGACTGTGAAAGCTAGATTAAACTTCATCCCTGTCCTGCCAACATAAAATGCAGCAGCAAGCAGGCCCTTTCTGTCAATACAACCCATTTATTTTATCACTAACCCACCACAAGTCTGCAGTTCCTGTCCAGTTTGCTTACATTAAAGCTGACATTCACTCATACATCTTGATTGCACCCAGCTTTAGTGTCGTGGTGGGACATAGTCAGTGACTGACAGCTGACCACATTAGTATTCACAGCAGCATGGACTATCACTAGTTGTTACCTTTATGACTGCAGCCAACTAGTCTTAAAAGTAGTTACCTTGTACCCAAGTCAGAATTTTAATGCAGAACACAAAACTCGGCAGAGGTTGGAAAATGCATCCAAAAAGGTGGGTAAATATTTGGCTGGAGGATCCAGCTCTGGCCTCCCAGACTGGCTAGTATAAAACACCAACTGCAGCCACAGAGAAAAACATCTGTAGATTCTCATCAGGTAATTCATCAGAGCATGTAGCTCACAACCAATAGGCAATACTCTACTAGACTTACAATACCTCAAGCCTAAGCATATATGATACCAACATGATGAGCTTGTGACCATATCACAGTATCTAAGTTTCTGTATTACCTTGCCCAAAAAGTCTGACACCATCCCCCCTAGCTAGGATGCTAATATAGGGAGAAGCTAATAGGCTGACTGTGGGCCTTGCCCCTCTTTTTTCTCCCTGACCAGGTGGGATTCTTCCCTTTCTTCAGCAAACTGCTAGAACTGATGTGACTGCTCTGCTATGAGAAAAGGTAAAGGAGGAATTTTGTTCAGACCGGGGGTGAGGGGACTCTGTCACAGCCAGCACCACCTCAGCTTGCAGTCTCCCTGGGACAGGTTCTGGCTGGAACAGAATCTGGAAACAGCAGCCAGATTAACACCTCCCACCCCACATAAACATACTCTCTCCCCTATCTACCACCCCAGGAAACCATTAGGCCTTTGTCCAACGGTTTAATAGTAGCACAACTGCAAAGGGTATAACAATACCAAAGAGAAGCATCAGTATCATGAAAGATGCAAGAGATATGTAGCTAAAGGTATTCCCATGTTTAACAATATGGTAGGCAATGCAATTCTAAAAAGTCAGTAAGACACACTGCAATACAAATCTAGGCACACAGAAATGCAAGTGGACTCCTTATGTCTGAGGCTGTAAGTACCAGCTGAAAAAAAAAAAAAATCTTTCTCTTGCAACACTGTCAGAAATCCCATGTCTCCCAAAACTTCAGCACACTCTGAACTTTCAGTGCTGTGTTCTAACTGTTTGCCCCAGCCAGGATCTCTCCATGTGCCGCCTCCAGAGCACACGGTGCACCGCAGTGCTCAGCTCGACAAGACCAAAGAGAAAGTCACGACTGACACCGTAAAGATGTTTGTTCCACATATGGTTGCAGCTCACACTTTGTTAGTGTCTGCCTAAATGACAAGTTTATCTGTTCCTTTGATGCTAGCTGGCTCATGCCTGCCTAACCATATCGCAAGCAACACGACTAACCCAACAGCAGTTTGGTTCCAAGAAATTCTACATTCCATGCAATTTACTTATCTGGTGAAAAATCATACACTGCATAAGCCTTTTAAAGGTGTCCATAGCAAATGGGATGTTCGATGAGGTCTGTAACACTGCTAATCAATCACTAACAGCTGACACCATTTTGAACATTTACACAAGCCTGTCGTCGACCCTCCCACTTGCCAGGTCAGTGGGCCTGAAGGGACCCTCTCAGGGTGGGCAGTCACAGGCAGAACAGCCTGGGGACTCGGGGATGTTTTCTTAGTGTAATTTATTGCCAGTTAACACCAACTTCTGATTACTGATCTGAGTACTGGGGGCGGGGACGGGACAAAAAACCAACGACCATAAACACACCCATGAACAGCTCTCCTCCCGCTTTCTAGTCTCAACTTCTCCTGGGTCAACAGCCAGTTCCAGTCAGCCCGTCCCACCTCCCTGTTGAGGCGATGGATGAGGCAGGCGGTCGGGGTGGTGTGGTAACAGTCTCGCCTGCTGCTTTTCCTTCTTACTGGCTTTCCGTTGCCACTCCACATCTTTGTGTCTCCAACCCAGTGGTGCACCCACAGCCGCTGTCCCTCAGGGCGGGGGGGGGAGCGTCCCCACCCTGGTGTGGGGCGCCCACAGCCGCCATCCCTTGGGGAATACCTCCTCTGGCATGTGTCGCCTTCTTCCAAGGACAGCCGCCCCCTCAGCATGGTGTCTCCGGCCCTTTGCTGCTGCCGCTTTTGCTCAAACGTGTCAGTGCTGATGGCCATGGGCTGCCCATACTGGTCGGAGCCGGCTGGCACCAGCATGGGGCAGGTAATGGCTGCCTCCCAGCCAGGGCAGCCCGCAGCCCCTGCTGCCCAGACACAGTACATTGCCATGCAGCAACAAGCTGCTCTGCATCACACAGCTTAAAAGCGTTAGAGCCAAACTATTAAAAAAAAAAAAAAGTAATCTCAGTCTGCCCTTGCTCTTACCCCTCTGGATAAGTCAAAATATTGAAATAATATTAAAGTAGAACAGCACTAATACTTCAGCAGTCTTTGACATGAAATTGTGGAAAATCCTCCATGATTTACTTTGGATTTGTTTATCTGTTCTAGATTTGGGATATTTTTCCACCCCCTGCAGATTTCCATTCGTTTTAGCATATATACCAAAACTGGGCTGCTATTGCTATGCAACTTGTTTCATTCAGATTTCTTTTTATAGCTGCTTTTGTTTCAAAGGCTTGCATAACTTGCTAAGGAACTCATGTTTTAAAAATATACATAGTGAAAACAAATTAACATTTTCTGCAGGAGGTTTCAAATATCTGTACAAAGGGGAATTAAAAAAGAAAAAAATTAATTACCCTTTTAAGTGGGGTATCAGAAGTGAGGCTTTTTAAGTTACTTGAAGATTATAATGGAGAAGTTTGTTCAGACACGGAATGCAATTTCAAACACAAAAGTATCATTGGTTCTAATTATGTACTTTCCCAGAAAGAGACTTTATTTTGGGCACAGAGACACACATACATCCTGCTTTTCCAGAGAAGCTTCTTTATGACCACACTGAGCTGCACCATTGAAGTCTCACTTTGGCCTTCAAAGCTCCAGCCTCAGACCACTGCTGAGACACAACACGTGCCCCGAGCCCGCAAGAACAGGCTTTGCATTACGGTGCCCTATGTACCATAGCGCAGAACCTGAAACTGAGGAGATGAACACGGCAGGCAAGACATCACACCCAGACATGGCACACGGACAAATGAGTTGGGTTTGTATGACAAAGGATTGGTCTTCACTAACATTAGCCACACCAGTTTTTATTTCTGGACAACTGCAGAGTTGGTATCACAACTGCCCGTCCTTTTTTTTCTTTTTCTTTTTTTTTTTTTTTTTACTCAAAATGACTTGCACATGCAGTCATTTATATTGGGATTTCTTTTCAAACACAGGAAAAGCACAGAGGAGGTGTTTGCACTGAAATTCTTCAGTTACTTTCATCTGACTGTAGCAAGAGAATGTACTTTTCATCTCTGAACTACAATGCCTTCTACCATATTCTTTAATGATGTGGCTAGTAGTAACTAGCAAAGAGGATTCTGAAATGAGTTATTTCTACAGCTACTGGATATCATGAAGAGCACTCAAAAAAATCCTAGAACTTCCTTGATATTTTCTCATTTAAGACGGCAAAAGAAGATTCCACATTATCATTAGGAATGCAACGTTCTGAAAAGACAGTGTTGGTTTTAATAGTTCTGCACATCAAATTTCACCAGAAGTCATGGAAAACAAGACATGTTTTCTCCTCAGTTATGTTTTTCTAGAAGTTAAAGACTTCATGGTTCAAACACTGCATGACAGAGTCTTTATAACTTCTACAGATTTTGTGACTAGATTATTGGGATATTAATTCCATGAATTGCACTAGTTTAATCAGACAGCAAGGTTAAAGAACAAGCAGCAATGCAGAGGTAGACAACTTCCATTAGCCTAATATCCCATTTCTTGACTGAAGAATTCAAATCGAGAATGGCCTTGCCCCATACAGGTATCCGTACACCCCTGAAGAACAGCAACTCCTCTCTCAATAAAGAGTCAATACGCCACAAGTGTTACGAGATAACCCCCAAGCTTTCTGAGTTACTGAGACTCTAGATCCTAATTTAGGCTTGATTTCAGAATCACAACTTCCACAAGCTGAAAAGCCTAGGAAAGTGGAAACAACAAGGCATTGTTGGTTGAGTAAAAGAGTTCACAGAAGACAAAAAGCAGAGCTGCTGAGCGTCCCAAATGAGGAACCAATGAGATGTCTGAAAAAGCTGGAATGTATGGAACTGAAAATTGGAGTAAGAAATTCAAGTATGCTGCTTTAATGTACTCTTCTCTCGAGCTTAGTCCCCCTACTAAAAAAAAAGCATTTTAGACAACCGTTCATCTACTGTATCCACGAGCAAACAGACACTCCTAAGGGGAAGAAATGCACAACGAACTCAGAAGACCTGGTGCAGAAACCCAGTTGATACCAAGGGAAGTCTCGGGTTCTCATGTTCTGAATCACATCCTCCAGTTTCCATAGCCAGCATGGGAACACTAGGCTCCTGTTCACCTAAATAACATACCTAGTGTTAGTAAAAGAATAACTGCTCTTCTCCCCACACTGTAGCAGATCAAGGAGTGGAAGACTTGTACAGATCCAATGTAGAAAAGAGAAAAAGGCCCTGTGCTTGAGGAGATAGTTATGCTAAAGCGGAATATTATAAACATAAGCCACAAATAGGGTGAAGCTGATGATCCGGAAAGTAGCTCTTGGGCATATTCCACGGACGTATAATTAGACAACCAAGTAGGAATCTGCCTGTTTTCACCACTTCCATCTTTTCCCCCTTGTCTTCCCTGAAGCATACCATTTTGTCAGCATAGATTGATGTCCAATCAGACTAGACGTTAAAGGTGCCTTGCTAGCTAAATCTCAGCTGCTTGCTTAGGAGTCATAAGCCAGCTACCAACTCCAGGGCTACAAATTTGCTAGACAATGAAGAAAGAGACCTTCAAGTCAAAGCCAAACAGTTGACTTGACAGTTTTCAAAATAACGTAAATAATGCTGTACTTAGCAGTTCTCATCAGTCACAGAAAGGAAGTCAAAGCTCTGTGCAATAAGAAGTGTGCTGCAATGTTGATAGGAGAGAGGTTTTACACTTGTACATACACCAGTAAGCGGCAGACTTTCAAAGTGTAATACCCTGTTCAGAGACTTCCATGCATCTGCCCTTTTACCACAATACACAGAAGATGTGGCAGAGCACGTGCAATAAGAAATCAAGGCTTACAGAACTATACATTTAGGAAATTAGTATTGTTTTAAACACAATTTTAGAAAGCTCAAGGAATTAAAAAAAGAAAAAAAAAAGGACAAAATCATATTGAAAAGTCATTGAAAACTAGGAAGATTTTTCAATATTTAGGAGCCCAACTATAAAAACTCCCTTTAATTCCAGATTTCATAAAATTACATTGCATATGATTGAACTATCTAATGAATTATTAAGCAGCAGAATGGTATGATCAATACAATGAAACAGAAAGCAGAAGTAAATATCATTTAGTCCAACAAGTTACACAAAGCTGTGTATTCAAAACCTTACAGACCAATGCTTTGACCAGTGACAGTGAATAGAGTGCTGCATATATTAAAAGTTTATGAATAGACAAAAATAAGTCTTGTACCTTCTTGTTGGTGTCAACCCAGTATCAGTTGATAAGGCATAAGTTGCCAAGAATACCCATGATTTGCCTTCAGTGCTCTACTCCGTTTGTATTATCGATACCTAGTTTCTCTCACCATAAGACACTGTACAAAATTTAGATTTGTAACGCTGGTGCCCCTAACCCTGTCCTTAGCCATAACCTAAACTATAAATCAAATAAGCCAAACCACCCAGCACAGAACATTTCAGAAACCGCTTGCAGCCATCAAACCTAGACCTGCAGACACTGCTGTGTGATCCATGAATAAGTCTAACTCTTCCTGATGCTGTTCATGATGTAAGTTTGCAGGAGGCGGTCATTGACTAATGTGCAATTATTTTGCCCAATGCTTCCGTTAAGTATTCAAGGTCATTTGAAGTGAAAGTTTAACGTGGGATCTAAGGAAACTGTGCCACAATAATCTGCCTTGCTAAGTGAAATCTCTGTCAAGCGAAACCTCAAAGAATGGATGGTGGCGATCAAAGCCTGAAATAACCAATTTACCAAGGCAGCAGCACGAACTGAGCAGCAGCGGTTGAAACATGAAGCTAAAAGTGAAGAAGAGGTAATTCTGGCGAGGGGAGATCATGACCACTGACTCATGGCCCACCGACTCAAGAAACCCTCCGACCCAAATGCGGAGAAAGACTGAGCATGCAAACTAATTAGCATAAGAGGCGAGAAGACCATTTGACAGAGACTATAAGTAGTGAAAGGTTTTGATAATCGGGGAGCTAGTCTTTTGTGGGCTACCACCTAGCTCCCTACTTTGCACAAACTAGAATAAAGAAATGGAAATACCTCGTCTCGGTGTGTGAATTGGCATTACGCACTGGTCAATGAGCCCGCATTCGGGACAACATTCATAATACTAACCTAATCTTATCCTGGAGAAAAACATATACCATTCTTTTCTCCTGACACGATAGGCTTACAGACACTGAGAGATCTGCCAGTAAAACTCTCCCGTTCCTCAGCCAAATCTTAAACTCATGCCTAATTCTACGGGGAATAGTTGACAAGACATCCACAACCCTCTCAAGCAAAGCAGAACAACATCTCCCCAGAAAAGTCACCACAGTTTTGGTTATTTCTCCTTACCTTCCACATTGTCTAAAGCTCCTCCTTCACTCCATCCGTACCTTATTTCCAAACCAAGAATACCAATGCAGATATCCTTCCCCAGTCTTAAGGAGGTGGTTAGTTTCTTTAAGCAGCTCAACTTAAGAAAACTTATTCCCCCTGTAGCTAGAAGGGTTTTTTTAGAACAATTTCAAAATTGTTAGAGCACATGTTCTGAAAAGCAAAGGAAAATTCCACTCACAGATCAAAGAAATAACTATGTAATTTGGAAGCTATTTCTTTCTTACAAAACAATCAGCTGAATAGTCCTGCAAATGGAGGAGTAAAATTACCAGAAGTGTGAAACACTCAAGTTCTGTACTCTTAGGTATGTAACTATAGACTCTCGTATATACAGCTCACACAAGGCAGTCTCTAGCTGGTTTTGAGATAATGCACACATACATTAGAAAAATAAGCTTCAAGTTTGTATTAAAAAAAATAAATTGCGTTAATTACCCCTTTCTGTTCATCAGCTTAAAGGCACTCATTTTTATATATAAATAGCAGCAAGACTACTAGTCAAATGTTCAATCTTTCCAATGGGTTCCTTGAACACAAAGCTGATGACCTCCTTCACTATATATTCTAATACCTCAATTACCAATGCAGTCTTTTTTTCTTTTTTTTTTTTTTTAAAAAGCTGGCTTTTTACAGCAAGCTGTCAGCTATGACATAACATTTGTGCACATGTGAAATTAGGACCACGCATCTTGACTGACCAAAGGCAATGCACAATATTGCAGGAAATAAAGTCATTAATATATGATGGCATGACTATGGCTTTTTCATAATAATTAAGTTGTTAAAACAGTAAGAACAGACTACACAGAATGAACAAACAGGTGCAGTTTTGCAGGATGAGGCTGTCATGCAGGCATTTTACAGCTATTCAGTTTGGAAGGTACGGACTACATACATGTTTTCTACTTTTTCCAGTTTAACATTTCTTTTTCTTTTTGCCTCTCCATACAAGAACCAGAAGAATTTAACGTAAGTTAAAATATCAGCAGTCCCCTCCTCCCAACCAATGGAGCAGTAGCCTACGGGCTACTCAAATCACATTTTAAGAAGTCAAGAATTAATGAAAACAATGCCCAAAAGTAATTAAAATCCTATTTCACACAAGAACAAAAGTAGTATTTTGACACTTCTGGAAGAGAAATCAGAACTATGAAAGGTCGCTACTGAATTTCTATGATAAACACATGTTAAGTGTTCAAGTCATCAATACACTGAAACACAAAAGCTGTGCTGAAGAACTGTTGCCATCAACTCCAAGAGGAAGCAGATTAGGATCATGGTTTGCAATACCAGAGTGTTTTTTGACTGCAACAGAAACTAAATTTAGACCCAGTTACATAAAAAAATACTAATAGCCTTAACACTTTTAATCAGCATAAGAGGTTTAGAGATACCCAAATGATTTGAAGTCTGTTGACTAGTTTTATACTGCATTTGCAATATTGTGCATTAGTAAAATCAGGGAGATTATGAAAGAAATACTGAAGCATAATAAAATTACATAAAACATGAAAAGCAGGCTATACAGAGTGACTCCAAACTTTGACACTAATAGAAATTTTACCAGAATACATCAAGAACATAATTTCTTTATAGATTCCTGCAGCATGGGGGCTAACCTACCCAGGTAATGTAACACAAGTACCTGGCAGGTTCAGAAAACAGGTTGGACTCTTTATAAATGCAGTATTAGCTCGTGTGATCCTACAAAGGGCAAAAAATAAAACTCTCACTATCTTCATACTGTTGCACTCTGCTGACCCACGGCTAGTGCAACAGCAGGAAGCACTCTGGCAGGCTTCCAAATGCCAAGGTTGGCATGGTGATGGGCAATATGCTCTGCCAGCTGTGCAACTCCTTCAGGAGCTGCAAAATGGCAAAAAAATAATTCTCTGATGATTTTTAAGGATAGTTCATTATTATGGCTTGCAGAGCACTTGCCAATAATTTATGAAGTATTGATTACATCATGCTCAGGGTTTTTTCTCCATAGCCACTAAACAAGTTCCCTGAAAACAACAGAAGACACAACAATATCGTCCTAATACAAATAATTACCTGGATAAGCTACAAATGTTGCCCCAGGCATGTGGTAAAATTGCAAAATAGGTGGCAATGTTATCATATGTCCCATCTCCCACTTTTTGATATGTAATCTACACCATGAAAATATTTTCAGGTTCACATCTTGGAAGCATATGCAACAGGCCAGTTAGCTAAATGTGGGTAAGCTATTTTTTTTAAAATTGAATAGTTCATTGCACAATGTCATCAGAAAGTATTCCTTAAAAGCATGTTCCTATCACTGCGTACTAGTAGATACAGTAATTAAACGGCTGATAGTCCTACTGAGTTTTAGTGATGGCCAAGTTCTACCTATGCTCCATTTTTTTCTTTCAAGGATCTTTCAAAATCCTCTTGTACCATTTTTCTATACAATTTGAGTGTTACTACTGACAAAGACGTATTACCTACCCTCTTCAGAATTACTTCTGAGAAACACTGGTAGTAACAGCTGAGATGACCATACTGTAAAACTTATCCAGATGGATTTAAAAGAGAAAAAAAAAAAAAATACTAACTTTGAAGCAATTACTGTAAAATATACCTTAAGGCAAGTATTATCACTGATACCTGGACAGTCACTTCTGAAGCCAATTGTCCTTTCTACAAAAATACAAAGATCTGGAGAGGAAGCAGTAGTTTCTCCAGATCAGATTACCTGCAATGGTTTTACATAAAACTACAACTTTAAACAAACCCCAATAAAAGGCTAGCTTTCAACTTCTACGCTATTAATCATCTTTTCTTCGCAGGAACTCATTCTCAGTGATCTAAGCTGGCTCAGTCTAGATTAGAGTTCTTGTTCCGATTTACATAGCTGTAAAGCGGTCTAGAAAATGACTGTGCTCTGTGTCACAACATTATGGTTTAGAAATGGTGAGACAACTAAACCAGACTCCTTGCAGACAAGGCAACTGAGTTAAGTGACAACTCTAAGAAGGTATCGATGAAACCACCGGCTTGAGAAACTGTTCACTCCAAGTGTTGTTGCTTAACAATTGTGTTGCTAAGAGCTTGTTCTTCATAACTGACACCTAAATATTCCTATAAACTGATTAGCCACAAACAAAGGAAAAAATAATGTTGGTTGTATCGTAAAAAAAATCCTCTAATACCTCGGAGATGTATTTTTGCAGTTACTTAGCTGCAAAAGTTACGACATTGTTACTTGACATTAAATATTATGCTTTATTTTCTACATCTTAAATATCAGCAAGGGCACTATAGCCACTACCACATGATGAACTCTTTCCATTGATTTCCCTTTTTAAAAAGTCAATTTTATGAAAACTGATATCAACCTTGGGCTGAGTTGGACAGAAAGTTTGTGGTTTGGGGTTTTTTTTCTTTTTTAACTGAAATTACCATCATTACAAATTTCTTTTGAACCATTTGTCAAAAATACCTTTTAGAGAAGCTTTTAGCATTTCAGAAAAACTGCACTGAAAATGAGAAATATTTAAGAAAAGCCTACACATCTGAAATAATGTATTTGCTCATTATCAAAATTTGTGAATACCAGATTGCAATCACAAACTATGCTTTTTGGCAGATGCTTAGCTCATTATCATTCAGCTGTTGAACCACAGATCCAGCTTGCATCACCTAAGAGGATTATGCGACAACAGGCAGGTTATTACTGCTTAAAGCTCATATACCGAACTTGCTCGTAACATTTTGAGTTTCTATGGATCCTTCTTTTCCAGGAAAAGAGCTACATGGCTTATTGGCAGTTCTACTCAAAAATGCAGTCTTTTTTTTTTTTTTTTTACTTCCTATCACAGTGGTAATATATTACCTATCAAGGAGAGTAAAATTTAAAGTGCACTGCATGAAACAATCTAGTTCCCCAGTATCTTTGTATCTCCCATATTTATCAAACTTCCACACTCTCACTACGCATAAGAAAACATAGTTGTCAATTAATAGATACTTTAAATACTACTTCTATATTCCTCTTCTACCACTGTGAGCAAGCGCTACTGAGCTGAAAGGAGTGATCAGTTCACTTACCACAGAACTGCAACCACTCTTCAGAATTTCTCTGCCAGAAACACTGAGACACCTTTTAGGACAAGGAATTATGAATTTTACTAATGTAATTAACATAATTTAGGTCAATCCAAAACAACGCACCCTTTCATCCCCTTGGTTAATACTGGTCAAGCAGTGTGATGCACACTAACAGTTCACAACATACACTGCTTATCATGCAGGGAGGATGCAGTTTTAGACCATCCAAAACATTCAATGAAATATTTGCCCTGCTGGCACACTTCATGGAAGATGATTTTCTACAAAAGCTTTGTATTGTTATAATGGAAGCTTCCAACTTCACTGGAAGGAATAAAAGTACTCTTTTTTAAGATGAATACTGCTCACGTCAACTTTGGCTAACTACCCTGTTCTGTACGTGCAGAAAACAAACCACGCAATGGACTTCCATTTACAAAATAAATTCCAGTGATGCAGATTTTGATCTTTGCGTCATATCTCTTTTCCAATCAGAAGGAGTCTCAGAGAAGATAATACTTAAGACTGTTCAAAGTATTTTTAAAAATAAATTTCAACAGGCAATTTTAAAGATTCTTTTGATCCCATTTCATTAGCCCTAACTACCATCGGTTCCTTATAGAGTTTTCAGATCAAGACCTAAAATTCTGCTTGCTGGATAAATGTCTTTATAAGATTTGACTCCGAGATCACCTTCCCCAGCACCACCTTTTTAAAACTATGAAAACATCTGTAAAAAACCATGAAACAGAATATTGTGCAATGTTCAGATCCTTGCAATAAGATTTCTTTTGCCAAAGTCTCAACAAATTTTAGTGGTTTGTGTTTTCCCCAGGCAATACACTCCCCTTTCCGAACTAAAATATTAATACATGTCATGCCTTATGAAAGAAATCTTGATTCTGCACAATGTAAGTGTCTTAGGGTACAACCATCTATAACAATTATTTAGACTGGGGGGATGGAGGTGATAGGGTGTCTTTTTGCTTTTTTATTCTGAATGGTGTTAGACCACCATTAAAAGCTAGTACAGATACAGGATAATTCCTACCTTTCCAAGCAAGTTTTACCAGCAAAGAGATCTCAAATGCTCCCATGAGACTGTTACTCTGACTGCACGCAGGGCACACTACCTTTCCATTAACAGCACATTTTGAGAAGTGGATCTGGTTAAGTCTAAATATTGTTCAGGGAAGGAGAAGAAGAAAGATTTTCAGCTTCATCTCACCTCCAGTACATACTGTCAAGGTAAAATGATTAAAAATGAGACTGTCACCCACATGAAGTTCTTTAACTTCAAGGTAAAGCTATGTTTAGACAATGGGAACAGCTTAACAACTAATTCTAAATTATTTTTTTATTATTAAAGAGTTCTGCTTCTACATTCCCTTAATCTTTTGAAATATGTCTTCATATTCTACTACATAGACACAGGAAGACGAGAATACAAAAGCTAGAATTTACCCACAAATACTACAGACTTTGGGGATGGGGGAAGGCGAGTTTCTGCCTTTCCTGTGTCTCCACAGCCCCTTGGCTCCTCTTTGCTAAGGAATCCAAATTATCCAAGACACTTGCAAGGAAATATTGTTAAACAGTCAGTAAGTACCAAAACTAGGTTTGACTTGAAGTTAGTATTCTTACCCTCAAGAACAATAGAGCAAAGAGTAAGAAATGGTAGTCCTTGTCAGATTTTTACTGCTGATGAAGAAAATGCAGGTCAGAAAATAGAACTTACACTCCATGGCAGCACCGACATTTTGTGAAGGTAAGGGGAAATGAATCTTTCTTTTCAGATACAAACAAGAACCAGACTAGTAACTCTGAAAATTACAGAGAGAAGTTCAATTATTGTTTAAAGCAAATCACAGTTAAGAACAACGACAACAAAAAACCAAATGGAAAAGAACAATAATAATCTATCAGAGAACTGATAGCAGATTAGGCAAAATTCATAGAATCATAGAATAGTTTGGGTTGGAAG